>NC_083446.1:31385795-31750795 GCF_020745735.1 Hemiscyllium ocellatum
GGGGGAGAGAGGGGTTGAGAGTTGGTGAGAGCGAGCGAGGACGTGAGAGAGAGGGAGGTTTGAGAGAGAGAGGGTGAGAGAGTGAGGGAAGAGAGGGGTTGTGAGAGAGTGATGGGGTGAGAGGGAGAAGGTGGAGAGAGGGGGAGAGTGAGGGAAAAGGTGGTTGAGAGAGGCGCCATGGGAGAGAGAGGCATGAGAGAGAGTGGGGTGAGAGAGAGAGTGGGTGAGGGGGGTGGGTGAGAGAGGGGGTGTGAGAGAGACAGGTGTGAGAGAGAGAGGAAGTGAGAAAGAGATGGTTGAGAGAGAGTGGGAAGAGAGAAATGGATTGAGAGAGAGGGAATGAGAAAGAGAGGGGTGGGAGAGGGGGTTAGAGCGATGGGGAGGGGGAGAGAGGGGCGTGAGAGAGAGGAGGGTGAGAGAGAGAGGGTATGAGAGAAATGGGGTGAGAGTGAGTGGGTGAGAGAGATAGAGTGAGAGACAGAGGGTGTGAATGGGAAAGGGGGCTGAGAGAGGGTGTAAGTGAGAGAAAGAGAGACAGTGAAAGGGAGAGATAGAGATTGTGTGAGAGTGAGGGGAGAGAGAGAGCGGGGTGAGAGAGAGAGCAGCGTGAGAGAGTAAGGGACTGAGAGAGAGTGGTGAGAGAGAGACAGTGAGTGGGTGAGAGATCGGGTGTGGGATTGAGGAGAGAGAAAGAGACGGGGTGAGAGAAAGGGGGTGAGATACAGCGGGGTGAGAGAGAGTTGGGTGAAAGAGAGAGTGGGGGTGTGTGAGAGAAAGAGGGAGGGTGAGAGAGGGGGAGAGATGAGAGAGAGAGCGGGGTGAGAGAGAGAGAGCATGAGCGAGAAAGGGGGCTGAGAGAGAGAAGAGTTAAGAGAGAGGGCTAAGACAGAGTGAGGGGGTGGCAGAGATGGGGTGTTGGATAGAGAGGGTGTGAGAGGGAGGAAGGGTGAGAGAGCGTGGACGTGAGAGAGGGAGGGTTTGAGAAAGGGAGGTGGTGAGTGACAGGGGTGAGAGAAAGGGGTGACATTGAGAGGGGTGAGAGGGTGGAGAGAGAGGTGTGGGGAGAGAGTGTGAGCGAATTAGAGTGGTGGGAGAGGGAGAGAGGCATGAAGGAGAGAGGGGAGTGAGAGAGAGGGGTGAGAGAGGGAGGTGTGTGATAGAGAGATAGAGAGTGGTGGGAGACAGAAGGGGTGAGAGAGAAAGGGTGTGGGAGAGGGTGTGTGAGAGGGGATGTGGGAGAGTGGGGGTGCGAGATGGATGGGTGAGAGGAGGTGAGAGGGGGCAACAGGGGTGTGTGGGAGGTGGTGTGAGGGAGTGAGATGGGGTGAGAAGTGGTGTGAGGGGTGATGTGACAGATGGGAGGGGTGAGAGAGAGAGGAGTTGGGGGATGAGAGAGGGGTGTGAAGAGAGGGGTGTGAGACACAAAGAGAGTGAGTATGAGTTGGGGAGAGAGAAGGGATGAGAGATAGAGCGGGATGAGAGAGAGGGGCTGAGAGAGAGGTTGGGTGAGATAGAGGGGGTGAGAGAGACAACAGAGAGGGGATAAGAGAGGGAGGGTGTGAATGGGGAGCGAGGTTGAAGGAGTGTGAGAGACAGGGGTGAGAGAGAGAGGGTGTGGGGGGAGAGAGTGGGGGGGGGTGAGAGGATGATAGAGAGAGAGGGTGAGAGAGTGAGGGAGAGATGAGAGAGAAAGCAGGGTGAGAGTGAGAGGGGGCTGAGAGAAAGGGGGGTCTGAGAGAGAAAGGTGAGAGAGAGATGGCTGAGAAGGAAGGGGTGAGGGAGAGGGTGTTGTGGTAGAGAGGGTGAGAGAGAGAGAGGGTGAGAGAGAGGGGGAGAAAGTGGGTGTGAGAGAGAGGGGTGAGAGAGAGGTTGGGTCAGAGAGAGGGGGGGTAAGAGAGAGGGTGTGAATGGGAAGAGAGGGTGAAGGGGTGAGAGAGAGAGGATGAGAGAAAGAGGGTGTGAGGGAGAGAGAAGGTGAGGGGTGAGAGAGAGAGGGGTGAGAATGAGAGAGGGTGAGAGAGAGCGAGGGGGTGAGAGCAAGGTGAGAGAGAAAGGGAGTGTGTGATAGAGGGGCTGAGAGAGACGGGGAGAGAGAGGGGTGAGAGAGAAAGGGTGAGAGAGAGGTGGGTGAGAGAGAGAGAGGCGGTGAGAGAAGGGGGTGAGAAAGAGAGAGGTGAGAGGGAGAGAGAGGGGGGAGAGGTGGTGGAGAGAGGGAGGAGAGGATGAGAGAGTTAGAAGGGTGTGAGAGAGAGAGCGTGTCATAGAGAGGGGAAGAGAGAGACGGATGAGAGAGAGGAGCTGAGAGAGGGGGGCTGAGGGAGGGATTAGACAGGGAGGGTGAGAGAGGAGGGCTGAGAATGGGAGAGAATGAGAGAGGGGCGGGATGAGAGAGAGAAGGCGTAAGAGACAGGCATGTGTGAGAGAGTGTGGTGAGAGAGGGGGTAGAGAGAGGGGTCAGAGAGGGAGGGCGTGAGAGTGGGAAGGGATGAGAGGGGAAGGGATGAGAGAGGGCGGGTGTAAGTGAGGGAGGGGGTGAGAGGGGTGTGAGAGAAAGGGGGTTGAGAGAGGGGTGAGAGAGGGAGGAGAGAGGGGGACACAGGGGGGTAGAGAGAATTGGGAGGGGGCAGAGAAGGACAGAAAAGATGAGAGAGTTAGAGTGGTGAGAGTGAGGGGATGAGAGAGGGGGATGAGATAGAGAGAGGTGGGTGAAAGAGACAGAGCGCTGAAAGAGGGGCAGGTGGGTGATGGGGTGGGTAGTGGGAGAGAGTTGTGGGAGAGAGTGCGGGTGAGGAGATGAGACGAGGTTTGAGATAGAGACGGGGTGAGCGAGTGGATGAGGCAGTGGGAGACAAGGTCGTGAGAGAGATCGTTAGCAGAGCGGGAGGGGGTGAGAGAGAGAGGGAGGGAGAGAGAGCTGGGTGAGAGGAGGGTGGGGGGGTCTGAGAGAGAGGTGGGTGAGAGAGAGAGTGGAGGTGTGAGAGAGAGAAGTTGATGAGAGAGGGGGATGAGAGAGAGGGGTGAGATAGAGGGGGAAGAGAGATAGAGAAATAGGGCTGAGAGAGAGAGAACGGTTGAGAGAGATGGTGCTGAGAGAGAGTGAGGGGCTGACAGAGAGGGTGCCTGTGAGAGAGAGATAGGGTGTAAGAGAGAGGGGTAAGAGAGGGGTGTGGAGACCTGCAGCTCAAATCCTACAACACTGGCAACATCTATACAAATCTTTTCTGAACGCTTTCAAGTTTCACAACGTATTTCCGACAGAAAGCAGACCAGAATTGCACACAATATGCCAACAGTGGTCTAAACAATGTCCTGTACATCAGCAACATGACCTCCTAACTCCTGTACTCAGTACTCTGACCAATAAATAAAAACATACCAAACGCCTTCTTATATAACCTATATACCTACGACTCCACTTTCAAGGGGCTATGAATCTGCACTCCAAGGCCTGTTTGCTCAGCAACACTACTGAGGACTTTACCATTAAGTGTATATGTCCTGCTAAGATGTGCTTTCCTAAAATGCAGCACCTCATATTTATCTGAATTAAACTTCAACTGCCACTTTTCAGCCCATTTGCCCATCAGGTCCAGATACTGTTGTAATCTGAGGTAACCCTCTTCACTGTCCACTTCACCTCCAATTTTGATGTCATTTGCAAAGTTACAAACTGTATGCTCTCATCGAAATCATTTACATAAATGACCAAAGATAGAGAACCCAGCAACGAAACTTGTGGCACTCCACTGGTCACAGGCCTCCAGTCTGAAAAGCAATCCTCCACCACCACCCTCTGTCTGCTACCTTTGAGCAAGTTCTGAATCTAAATGGCCAGTTCTCCCTATATTCCATAAGATCTAACCTTGCCAATGAGTCTCCCGCGGGGAACCTTGTCGAACAGCTTACTGAAGTCCATATAGATCACATCTACTGCTCGGCCCCCATCAGTCATCTTTGTTACTTCTTCAAAAAATTAATCAAGTTTTTGAGACATGATTTCCCACGCACAAAGCCGTGTTAACTATCTCTAATCAGCCTTTGCCTTTCCAAACACATGCACGTCCTGTTCCTCAGAATTCTCTCCAACAACTTTCCCACCAACGAGGTCAGGTTCATCGGTAAAGAGTTCCCTGGCTTGTATTTATCACACTTCTTACATTTATGTTATGATGGACTCTGTCGACCCTGTAGAATGTCTCTCGTTGGTTAAAGAAAGTTGGTAAGGAACACCCATGCTCTTAACACTGGCACCAGATGGACGTGATAATGACTGGAGGCTGCCACCTAAGAAATGTCGTGACGTTGCTCTCTTTCCAGAGTGCCAACTGCGACACAGATCACTCCCGAGTTTGTTGCAAGGTCAGAAGTTGGCCAACGAAAATGCACTATGCCAAAAATCAAAGAAAAAAAATAAGTGTATCGATACCAGAAAGATTCAACACACAGAAAAAATGAAAATGTTCATCACGGCAATGTAGACGTGATCCATTCCTTGCAGACCCACCCAAAGCAGATTCTCAGCAGGGTTGGGAGTGTCTCAGGGACATTATCCACCGCACGTGTTGGACGTGATCTTTGAGATTTCATACCTTGGCTCCACCATCACAGACTGTCTCTCCCTCGACTTAACAGACGGATCGTAACTGCAGCCTCAACATTTGGCAGTCTAACAAAGCGAGCCTGGGAGAACAGAAAGGTGATGAAGCACACCAAGATTGCATTCTACTGGTCCTGCGTCATCAGCACACTGCTTTATGGCAGCGAGAACTGGAGCCTGTACTCGAGGCAAGAGTGGTGTCTCAACGCCTTTCACCTTTGCAGCCTGAGATGCATCCTCGATTTACTGAGTCACCATCACTGAGTTCCTGGTCCACGCCCAGATTCAGCAACTTTACCCTGCTCCAACAACACCGTCTCCGATGCACTTAATCTGCATGTCAGAGATGAGGATGCTGAAAGACCTGCTGTAAGGGGAACTGGCCTCCAGCAAGACAGTATAAAGGAGGCATATCTTCATTTCAAAGATATCAGCAAGAGAGACATGAAGTCAATGAACAGAAACTTAGAGAGGTGGGACGACATTAAAAGCGATCGCTCTCGCTGGAGGCTGAAATTATGCAGCAATCTTAATAGAGGAAAAGTGAAGCTGAGAACTGCTGTGGAAGAAAAGTGGACCGGCTAAAATGGAACATCCCCATAACAACACCAGAGAACAGTGTTTTGAAATCCAGACGCTGCACATGAGACTGCCATTCCCGCGTGGGCTCCCACAGTCACAACAAGGTTCAACAATGATGAGAGCAAGAATCCCCAGACACAGATCCATGGTCTTGCAAAAATAACCCATGCCACCTAGTGACAGCACAAAATATTAATGTAACACCCCACACAGGTTCCTTTTCTGCAGGAATAAATTCACTATTTGCTTTCTTCTGGGTGTGGCGACTCAACTAACAGCCGATTGCCATTGAACGGAAGTAGACCCTTTTGAGACATCCCTTTCCATTAGTTTTCAAACTTTTCCCATAAATGCTCTTTGCTGCATTTATCTGATTTTTCGCTTCCCGTCGGAACATTAGGAATTGTCCTCAGGGCTCAATTCTGAAGTGGAAGAAGTAATCAATCACTGTCACTGTGGTTTCGACTTGGGGACACTGCGGTCCATTGTTCATCATGGTGAGGTTGGAGGGTTAGGGTTTGGGGATGAGTAATACTGTCACAACAGTTTTACAGAAAGATTAGTCTGGGAATTTGTGGAAGCTCGTGAGGTCGACAGGAAGGACAAGACAAAAAAGCAACGAAGATTCAGGGCTGTCACATGATTACCAGTCATGAGCTGCGTTTGCCTCTGGTAAATGTGACCTACATTGGCGTATATTTTTCTGTGAATCATTAATATAATCTGGAAACGGAAGTGGCTGCAATTCATAATCTAAGTGAATGCATTTAGTTTGTTTTTTTGGAGGAATTCACAGAATCTACGTGCGAGCAAGGCAAATATACAACAATACAGACCAACCACTAGCAAAATCCTGGATACCCCTTTTCATGAGTCTAAAGCATCACAACGTACCTTTAATGCTGCATCCAGAACTGGACACAACTGTTCGATCGTGGCCTAAATTAAGATTTCTAAATGCTGGAAGATGAATTCCTAAATTTTATGCTGAGTGCGTTGTGTGTTGAATCTAGTCATGCCATATACCTTTTTAAACACCGTATTCACTTCCGTTGACATTTGCAGAGAGCAACTGATATGTACCTCAATATCCTCTGCATATTAATGCGCCTCACGGTTCTGCATTTACAGTATCGATTCTATTTTTGCAATAGGTATCCCAAAATACATCACCACATACGTGGAATCACAGAAGTGTAGTGTGGAAGAAGACCATTCAACCACCGATGCCGACAGACAATTCAGTAAGCATCTTAAACAGACCTTTGTCATTAAGGTATCCTTGTACTCCTATCTTTCCCATGGCTAATCCACCGTATCTTTACGTATTTGGACTATGACAGACAGCATTAACAACCAAATAAATCCCATGCAGACTTGAGGGCTATTATGCAAACTCCAAACAGACAGTCGCTTAAGGATGTAATCGAATCCTGGTCTCTGGCACTGAGGCCAAATGGTAACCATTTCGCTTGTTCAAACTTTAACTCCCATTTTCCCCCATCCTACAAACTGATCAGTATCCCACTACATCATTTGACAAGTTTCCTCACTATTCACTGTTGTTCATAGAATCATGGAATACCAGCAATGCGAAAGGAGACAATTCAGCCATCCAGTCCACACCGACATTTCAAAGAGTAATTTATTCAGTACCACACAATTATTCTATTGCTCTACCATTGCATTTCACATGGTTATAGAACGCAACCTATGCAACTCCTGCTCTCCTTATTAAGCTAGGCATCGATGACTTCACTTCTTGTAGGTCCCCGAATTCTTTTCACCTTCATGTTAAAAGTATTTGGGCTGGGGGAGGGAGAGGTTGTACTTGAAGAAGTCGGGCACGTGGTGTTTTGGAGGTGGAGTTGGAAGAAGAGGCGGGGATGTTTAGCGGAAGCGGTGAAGGGTAAATTTGTAGGAGAACAACTATGAGTTGGTGAGGGGGAATTCTGTCAATGTAAGGTTATTGACTGGTTGGGACTTGCTGCCACTTACTTTGAATGTTTCCAGTGTGATTTCAGGACATTTCTGAGAGTGGTGTGTCGGAAATAAATGCTCAGCATATTCACTGCAAAGATTAAACTACCAGTACCGGTCACTCAGGTTCCCTGCAATCAGTTTGAGGAGATAACTTTTTAAGCTGTATAGACTCAGGGCTTTAGATCTCTGATAGAATTTCACAGAGATGCTACCTTAAGACGAAGCGATCCATGACAGTTAACTAGTTAGTTTTACTGCCATTAAGCTTTACCCAACGCACTGAACGTTTATTCGGTTGTCTTCAAATTTCTATTTGAAACTATTTCCACTGCCTTGGGAGCTGACGTATTGAATTCCAGATTATTGTATGTCATCATGCGCATCAATGCGCAGAAGAAAAATGTTTCTTCATCTTATTTCTCATACTTTAGACAATTGTCTTAACCTTCCAGCAACAAAATATTGTTTCTCCCTATTCGTACTGTCCAAACCCATCCTGACGTTGAGCATCTTGATTTAAAATTCTTCTTCTCCTTCACTGTTTTAAAGTGACCAAACCAAACTTCACCATTCTCTCCAAGTTCCTCCTATCATTGGAGTAAATATTGTGCGCAATCACTTCAAGCTATGATCTTTCTTCCTGTACGATAGTGCTGAGAATTGACTGACTAATCCACCAAAAGTCCAGTTCGTGCTTTTTAAGATTTGACATAACGTCTCTGGTTTTGTGCTGTATATTTTCTGTTATGATTCCAGGGATGCTGGTGGTGAATCATGAGCTACACGCTGAGCATGTCGCAAAATCTGAAATAGTTCATGTGACTACCACAACCCCAAAATCTCTCTCTCTCTCTCTCACACATTGTCTATCTCTCTCTCTTTCTCGCTCTCCCCTCAACACACCCTCGTCCAAAAAAACAGAACACTGTATTTTATCATTTATGCCTTATCCCTATCAACGTGACTTATAACACATTTATTTTTCGTCTGTGTACACATATTCCCCACGAGAATGCCATCAAAACTTTCAAACTATCCTCCTCATAGTTTGCTACTTCTCCATTTTTTTGTGTCATTATTGCACAATTTGGCACTGGACATGCTGAACATCTCTTCCCATTTGTTTGAATGATGCAGAGGGTAGCGTGGGTAGTGCCCACTGAATCATAAGTGCAAAAGTGGCAAGGAACAGCATGGTCGAGACAGATTTTGATTGTTTTCCATTGGGCATCATCCCTGCTCAACGGAAAACAAATCGAATCTATCTAGTCTCCACTAACAGCTCAATTTCTCCATTTCAGGTAACATCCTGCTGAACGTTCTCTGTATGTCCTCCAAAATCACTTATTACTTGCCCAGTCGCACTTCCATGTCCAGCGATACATGAATTGTGAGTTGAAAGAGAGTTTAAGTATTGCTGTGGATTATATCTGCAATAAATGCTGTTGGTGGTGAATCATACCAGATCTAATGGAACAGTTGGAAAGACAGTTAGGGGCAATGAGGAATTTGCAACAGTAACAGTATATGATGGATGACAGTTGCAGGAAGGGAGGGAAAGTCTCAGATAAAGTCACATAAATGGGTTAGCTCGAGGAATGTGAAACGAGGTAGGCAGCTGGTTCAGCAGTCTTCCGTGGCTATCCCCATTTCAAATAGGAATGCTGATTTGGAAAGAGTAGGGGGTGATCAATTCACAGGGGAACGTAGCACAAACACTGAAGTTTTGGGAATTGAGATTGTATCTCGTGCAACAAGGGCACGTCGGGTTCCAAGAGATCAATTGTGGTAGGATTCTCTCGTGAGAGGTACAGACAGACGTTTCTGTGGCCAGCAGCAAAAAAAATCAGTTTGGTGTTTTGCTTCCCTGGGGCCAGGGTAAAAGATGTCTCAGAGTGGATGCTGAACGTTCTCAAGGGGTTGGGCGGGGGGGGCAACAAGAAGTCAATTTTCATATTGGAACCACCAACAAAGGAAGAGAAATGGTTGAGGTTCCGAAGTGAGATAACACAAAGATCGGCTGGAATTTTAGAAGGAGGACTTCGAGAGTAGAAATATCTGGATTACTCCCAGTGTGACGAGCTAGTGAGGGCAGGAATAGAAGGATAGAGCAGGTGAATTGCTGACTGACGAGCTGGTGTATGGGAGAAGGATTCACAGGTGTGGATCATTGGAATCGGTTTTATTGTGGAAGTGACCTGTCCAAGGTGGACGGATTGCACCTAAATTGGCAGGGGAATAATGTGTTGACAGGGAGATTTGCTAGAGCTGCTCGGGAGAATTTAAATTAGTATGGTGGGAGGGTGGGAGCCAGTGAGATTGAGCGGAAAAAGATCAGTCTGAGACTGATACAGTTGAGAACAGAAGCGGGTCAAACAGTCAGGGCAGACAGGGACAAGGCAGGACTAACAAATTGAACTGCACTTATTTCAACGCAAGTGGCCAAACAGGGAAGGCAGGTGAACTCAGGACATGGTTAGCAACATAGGACTGGAATATCACAGCAGTTACAGAAATATTGCTCGATGCTAGGAAGGACTGGCAGCTTAATGTTACTGGATACAAATGCTACTGTAAGACAATTAAGGGAGGCAAGATAGGAGAGGAAATGGCGTTTTTGATAAGGGATAGCATTCTACATGTATTGAAGCAAGGTATTCCTGGAAAATAAATTCAGTGAAGTCAATTGGGTTTAACTGAGAAAAAAGAAAGTGATGATCACCTTATTCTGACTGTATTATATATCATCTAATAGTCAGAGCGATATGAGAAACAAACTTGTAAGTAGATTTCAGCTGTCTGTAAGAATAATAGGGTGGTTATGGTGGAGGATTTCAACTTTCCAAACAAAGACTGTGACTGCATAGTTTTAAGGGTTCAGATAGAGAGGAATGTATTAGGTGTGTAGATGAAAATGTAATGTATCAGAATGTGAATGTACCAACGAGAGAAGGCGCAAAACATGAACCACGTTTGGGAAATAAGGCAGGGGAGGTGACTGACGTGTCCATGGCAGGGTACATTGGGGCCAGCGACCATAATTTAACCAAATTTAAAGTAGCGACGCCAAGTAATAGACCAGACCTAAAAGTGGGATTTCTAAATTGGAGAAAGGCCAATTTTGGCGGTATTAGGCAAGAATTTTCAAAAGCTGTTTGGGGGCGGATGCTCCAAGGTAAATGGACGGTTGGAAAATAGGAAACCTTCAGAAATGAGATAACGAGAATCCAGAGACTGTATATTCCTGGTCGTGTGAAAAAAAAGACTGGTAGGTATAGGGAATGCTGCATGACTAAAGAAATTGAGGATTGTGCTAAGAAAAAACGGAAACATGTGTCAGGTATAGACAGGATAAGTCAAGTGAATCCTTCGAAGTGTATGAAGGCAGTTGAAGTGTACTGAAGAGGGAAATCAGGCTGGCATAAAGGGGACATTACTTTGGCAAATATAATTGAGGAGATTCCAAAGTATTTTTTACAAATATATTAACATGTGCAACTAGGGAGAGAATCAAAATCAGCAAGACGTACATTGTGTGCAGCGCTGAAAATGGGGTAGATACTAAGGAGTATTTTTCATGTATTTACTATGGTAAAGGATATTGGATGTAGGAAAATAGGTGGCGACATGTTGAAAAAATCCATATTCCAGAGGAAGAAGTGCTGGATGTCTGGAAACACTTAAAAGTGGATAAACTCACATGACCTGATCTGGTAATGGCTTAGAACCCTGTGGGAAGGTAGAGAAGTGATGGCCGGGAGTCTTGCTGAGATATTTGTATTATCGGTAGTCACAGGTGAGGTGCTGGAAGTCTGGAGGTTGGATAACGTGTTGCCACTCTTTAACAAGGGTGGTAAGGACTAGCCAGGGAGTTATCGAACATGGTACATAGAACAATACAGCACAGAACAGGCCCTCGGCCCTCGATGATGCGCCGACCTGTGGACATTTCTCAGCTCGTCCCCCTACACTATCCCAAAATCATCCATGAGATTGTCTAATGATTGTTTAAATCTCCCAAATGTGGCTGAGTTGACTACCTTAGCAGGTCGGGCATTCCACGTTCTTACCACTCTCTGTGTAAAGAACTTGCCTCTGACACCAGTCTTAAATCTATCACCCCTTAATTTGTAGTTATTCCCTCTCGTACAAGCCTTCTTTACATCCCCAGGGAAAAAAAAGGTTTTTCTCTGTCTACCCCGTCTAATCCTCTGATCATCTTATATGTCTTTATCAAATCCCCTCTTAGCCTTCTTCTTTCCAATGAGAAAAGATCCAAGTCTCTCAGCCTTTCCTCATAAGACCTTCCCCGCAGATCGGGAAACATCCTGGTCAATCTCCTCTGCAGCTTTTCCAACGTTTCCGTATCCTTTTTGTCATTGGGCGACCAGAACTGTACACAATATTTCACATGTGAGCACTCTAGCGTTTGTGTAGTTGCAACACGATATTGCGGTTCCGGAACTCAATCCCTCTATCAATGAATCCTAATAGCACTATCCCCCTGGCTGGTAACTTTCAGAGATCTATGCATATGGACTCCAAGATCCCTTTGCAAATCCACACTACCAAGAATCTTTCCATTTACCAAGTACTCTGCCATCCTCTTATTCTTCCCAAAGTGCATTGCTTCATATGTAGTTGCATTGATCTCCGTTTGCCACTTCAGTCCAATTCTGCAGTTTATCCAAATTCCCATGCAACCTGTAACATTCAGGGACCCTGAAGTTGGTGTTTTGCAAGTTGTTGTATGGAATCCTGTGGGACAGGATGTACACGTATATGGAAAGGCAAGGACTGATGAGGGACCGTCTTTGTGTATGGGAAATCATGTCTCACAAAATTGAGGCATGATTTAGAAGAAATAACAAAGAAGATTGATAAGGGCAGAGCTGTAGATGTGATCTAGATGTATGTCAGTAAGGCGTTCGACAAGGTTCCCCGTGGGAGATTGGTTAGCATAGTTAGACTTCACGGAATACTGCAAGAACTAGCCATTTCGATATAGAACTGACTCAAAGATAGAAGACAGAGGGTGGTGGGTTGCTTTTCAAACTGGAGATCTATGACCAGTGGAGTGCCATTAGAACGGTGCAGGGTCCTCTACTTTTTCTCATTTATATAAATGATTTGAATGCGTGCGTAACGGGTGCAGTTAGTACGTTTCCAGATGAGACCAAATTCGGAGATGTAGTGGATAGCGAAGAAAGTTACTTTAGATGGCAACAGGATCATGATCAGATGGGTCAACGGGCTGAGGAATGGCGGATGGAGTGTAATTCAGATAAATGCGAGGTGCTGCATTTTGGGAAAACAGGACTACACACTTAATGGTCAGTTCCTCGGGAGTGTTGCTGAACAAGTAGACCTAGAAATGCAGGTTCAAAGCTCCTTGAAAGTGGAGTCGCAAACAGAGAGGATAGTTAAAAAGGCGTTTGCTTTGCTTTCGTGTATTGGTCAGAATATTGAGTATATGAAATGGGAGGTCAGGTTGCGGCTGCACGCGACATTAGTTAGGCCACTGCTGGAACATTGTGTGTATTTCTCGTCTCCTTCATATCGGGAAGATGTTGTGATACTTGAAAGAGTTCAGAAAAGACTTACATAGATTTTGTCAGGTTTGGAGGATTTGAGCTATAGGGAGAGGCTGAACAGGCTAGGCTATTCTCCCTGGAGCGTCAGAGGCTGAGGGGTGACCTTATAAGGATTACAAAATTATGAGGTGCATGCTTAGGATAAATAGCGAAGTCTTTTCCATGGGATCGGGGAGTCCAGAATTAGAGGGCATGGGTTTAGGTGAGAGGAGAAATATATAAAAAAGACTGACGGAGCAACGTTTTCACGGAGAGGCTGGTACGTGTATGGAATGAGCTGTTAGAGGAAGTGGTGGATGCTGGTGCAATTGCAATATTTAAGAGGCATTTGTATGGGTTTTTGAATAGAAAAGGTTTTGAGGGATATTGGCTGGCTGCTGGCAGATGGGACTGGATTGAGTTGGCATATCTTGCAGTCATGGATGGGTTAGACCGAAGGATCTGTTTCCATGCTGTGCATCTCTGTCCATCCATGACGTCCTCTAATGTTATCTCATAGTTCCTGCAGTGTAAAGAGCGAAACTGCACACAGCCGCAGCCTGATTAGCGCTATGAAAAACGTCAAAAATACCTCCTTTCCCTTATGCAATGACACAATTGATGAAGTCAAGTGTAGTCTATGCCTCATTAACTATCATATCCACGTCCTCTGCTGACTTCAGGAAAATATGAATAATTAACCGAAGATCCCTGTATCCTTCCAAGCTTCCCAGCATCCTCCCTTTCACTACATTCTACGGCATCTTTATTTCCTTAACAAGGCTTCAAACCATTTGCAATTGGCTGACCAATCTGATCAACACTTCTATGCTATGGTTTCCATTTTCGCAGATGACACCAAAATATGTGGTGTAGTTTACAGTGAAGAAGATCATCTCTGAATACAACGGTACTTTGAGTCAGATCGTCCACAGGGTGGTGGAGTGGGTAAATATAGCCTATCTTAATTACAAGTAAGTTAATGTGTTTGGAAAGTCAAAGCACCCAGACTTCGTGATGAAGGTTTTCGTGATGAAGGGCTTTGCCCGAAATGTCGATTTCCCTGCTCCTCGGATGCTGCCTGACCTGATATGCTTTTCCATCACCACACTCTCCACTCTGATCTTCAGAATCTTAAGTCCTCAGTTTTCTCTATAGACTTAATGGTAGGGCCTAGGATGCGTTACTCTGTAAAGTGACCTTGGAGTGCAGGTTCGTAGTTCCTTGAAATTGCACTCGTAGCTAGATAGGATAGTACAGAAGGTGATTTGCAACCATGATTTTGTTTGGCAGTGCATTGAGTAGATGATTGTAAGTTTGCTGGTGTGTTAGACATTGGTGAGGCTATTTTAAAATAACTTGTTTGGAAATGATTTCTTTGCTATCGAAAGTTGTTAAACATGAAATTTCAGAAAAGTTTGCCTGGAATGCTGAATTTGGAGGCGTCAGGTTCTCTGAAGCGCAACAGGATGACAAACGAACTTTTCGAAATTTATAACTCTTGAGGATAATGGGAAGGTGGGGTAACTCAGGTCTTTTTCCCACTGTAGGAGAGTACAAACCCTGAGAGCATAAGCTTAGTGAGAGAGGAGAAGAAATAAAACGGAAAAGAAGTAACGTTTTAACCCAAGTGGCGATGCACGTACAGAATGAACTGCTTGGGGAAATCCTGGAGGCGGGTACAATTCCAACATCTGAAAGGCATCTGAATGGCTTTCATGAATAGGAAGCGCTTACAGAGATATAGCCATGCTCTGGCAAACAGGAGGAGATCAGTTTAGGATATCTGGTTGGCATGGCCAGGTTGAGGCAAACATGTGCTCCCTGCTATTTAAAGACTATGACTCCATGACGGATTGACTCTAATAATCGGTCTTTCTGGTAACGTCAGTGGATTTCTTAATTTGAAGTTATAACTTGCCGGCCAATGTCGGATATCAGAGTGAAATCCACTTGGGAGATCCAAATTTTTATTTTTGCTCATCATTTTATGCGTGGACTGCTACCTAAACATATTAGCCAGGTGCTATGAATGCACTTTGTGTAAAAAAAAACATTCCTTTAATGTAATCGAAAAAGGTAGTTTCCCTGCATAGCTAGTTGACATTTATGGAACGATTTTTGTGTGAACATCAGAAAGGAAAATATAATGCATTTGTCCAATCGATAGCCCTTCAGAAACTCAGAGGCCATGACAATTTCTCCCTATCGATGTGTTAAGTATCGTTGACAGCTCGCAAGACTGCAATCTATCTCCTTTCAGGAAATTCATGTGTTACCGCTCATTGTAAACTTATTCGGAAATAACTACCCGATAATTAAAACAACTTCACACTCAGATCAATCTCACTGAACATGGGTCAGAAATGAAAATTCAGCTCCATGTGCCTCCACTGTAAAGCCAAGCCCTCAAATGTTAGAAGATTAAATATTGAAACTTCATAAAAGAAAGAAAAGAAGGGGAGCTTTCATTCTCGGCTGACACGTGTCAGATGTGAAATTCTGTGGATGCCCCTCCGAAATCTGCATCTTTGCTATGTTGAGCTGAGCATACGATATCAGTGTAAATTTTTAAAAATCACACGACACCAGGTTATTATTCAACATATTGAATTGGAAGCACTAGATTTCGGAGCGCTGGTCCTTAATCAGATTGTTGGGGCTGTAAGCTCTTCAGATATAGAATTTATAGCAAGGTTTAAGAGTGATGCAATTGAAATGATATATTGATAACGACTTGGATTATTTGTTAACTCTCGTATCTTTTCGAATACCAAACTTGCTTACAGTTCTTTCATATGTTAACTCGCTGAAAATGTTTTCAAGTTACATTCCCAAATGAACTTTATCAGTAGTGCCATGTCAGCGCAGATAATTCATTGAAGGTTTGTGGTGCCTGCGTGAGGTGACCTGAGTCCCAATGTTCGGAATGAATCTAATCTTCAAAAGGGATTCACAGAATCTTACATGGATTCATGCTGTTTTTGAGCAATGTAAAATATAATTCCGCAAGTACAAATTCGCCTCACAACTTAATGTGTGTGTGCGTGTGAAAATTTGGCTCTGTTCGTTGTGGGGGGGTGGGGGTGAGTATGAGTGTCTGTGAAAGAGTATATGTATGTGCATATGTGAGAGGGTGAGTGTTAAGGGGTATATGTTCGTGAGAGAGTTTGGTGTGGGTGTGAGTGTGGGAGTGTACGTGTGAGGGTATGAGAGAGGTTCTATGTGAGTGTGTGTGGCTGTGGGAGGGGAAATGTGTGCGTGTGTGTCTTCGTGTGCTCAGTGTGTGTTTATGAGAGAGAGAGAGACAGAGAGAGACAGAGAGAGAGAGAGAGAAAGAGAGAGAGAGTGTGTGTGTGTGTGTGTGTGTGTGTGTGTGTGTGTGTGTGTGTATAGTGCAATGGGGTCGCCTGCAGCGTGGCATGAACCCAAGGTCCCGGTTGTGGCCTTCCCCATCGGTACCGAACTTGGTTAACAGTCTCTCTCCATTGAAAACAATGATTTGGCGATGCCGTCAAACAACACCAGGTTATTGTCCAGCAGGTTTAAGTGGAAGTATTTGTTTCATCAGGTGTTTGTGGAGTAAAATTTTGAAAGACACAGAATTTTAGCAATATTTTACAATGTGATATAACTGGAATTATATATTGACAATAAACCTGAAGTTTTTTAAGCCTCTTGTCTGCTAGAATGACCGTGTTGCTTTTAGTTCTTCCATATGTAAATCGCAATACTTTTTTAGAAGTAACATTTTCAAGTGAACTCTAACAGTTGGTGTCATGACGCGGTGAGCACTGCTTCCTCACAGCACCAGGGAACCGGACGCGATTCTGACCTCGGGCAACTGTCTGTATGGATTGCGCACGTCTCCCCGCGTCTGCGTGGGTTTTCTCCAGGGTGCTTGAGTTTCCTCCCATAGTCCGAAAATGTGCAGGTCAGTTTAATTGGTCTTTCTAAATTGTCCAGAGAGTTAGGTACATTAGTCAGAGTGAAATCGGTCTTGCTCGGTTACTCTTCAGAGGGTCGGTGCGGGCTTGTTTGGCCGAAGGGCCTGTTTCCAATCTGTAGGGAATCTAATCTAACATCTAAAAAAAAATGGCCCATGTAATGTAGTAAAGGTATGAGCTTCCTTGTGTAAGGCTATCTGTGCCACATTGGCCAGACTGATTCTAAACTAAAAAGGGGATTTACAGAATCTTGCATGGAATCATACAGTTTTTGAGCAAAGTCAAATGTAACTCTGCAGTAAAAATAAATCCCACAAGCTTATATGTGTAATTTTATGTGTGCTGGAGTGTGATTTTTATGTATCAGTGAGAGAGATTGTGTGTGTTTGATTGTGAGTGTAAAGGAGTACAACTCTGTGAAAGGGTGCGTGTTCGAGTGTGGGAGTGTATATGTGAGCGTAAGAGATAGCGTCTGCATGAATGTGTGTGTCTGTTACTGGGTTTGAAATTCATTTTGCCTTAAGTTTAAGGTAAAATATTCAGTCCAGTGTTGTATAGTGTGAATAAAAAATAGGTTGGATCTACAGAATAAAATAAAGTTACTTTTTACTTTAAGTTGTGCCTGCTTGGATGATTCTTTTTCTCTTCAAATTTAACAGTTGAGATTTTCTGTGTGCCTTTTAAAAAAAAAGCAGAGGGTTTGTAGTGTGGAGGTTCTCGCCTGTCATTTCGAATGGTTTCTGCAGATCCAGTCTGAGATATGGAGGGATTTCAATAGATGTAGAGTTCGAGAAAAGAACCAGTAGATTAAGGCATTTGCCGGTTAGTGTCCTGGATCTTTAAATAAAGCTTAGGTGGGACAATTTGTTTCATTTTGTTTACATATAATTGGTTAAATAAAAAGTGAGAGAAATGTCTGTTAAAATTGGTCAAGTGTATCTGGGGTTGAACACGATTCCAAGTTTGCCAAGAACGTTTGGAAAGAAAAGAAAAATAAAAGGAACATAGCCTTAGAACTACAAACAGAGGTTAGAATCTGGTTTAACCAAGGACAAAAGTAAAGCTCAAATTGCCAGGGAATTTGCTCAAAAACTGAGACATCAGCAAAGCAGACATGGGCAGTCTACTTAGAAAAACCTGAAATTACAATTGAGGGAAATTGTGTTAGATGATAAAGAATAAAGGGAGAGAGAAAGGCAGAAGAAAGGGGGAGAGAAATCGAGAGAACAAAGCTTGAGAGAAAGAGACAGGAAATTTTCACTGAGCAAAAAGACAGAGAATTAAACATGCCAAGTTACAAATTCATCATCAGAGTCAAGTTAACAGGATGGAGATTATAAGAGAAGTTAATGATGTGCACAAATATATCAAATATCAGCCACATTTTGATGAAAGAGATATCGAAAACCTTCTTTAACTCATCTGAAAAATTGGCGAAGCAGATGACGTGGTCCAAATAGTTATGGATCATGCTCGTTTAGACTAAACTGTTAGGAAGGCCGAGTGATGTATTTGCCACTCTCTCAGATAAGAGGAAAAGAGACTATAAATAGATCAAACAGGCTATTTTAAGTACTTGTGAATTGATATCAGAAGCGCATAAACAGCTTTGCAGAAGCACTAAGATGGAATTAGGGCAGACTTATGTTGAGTGTGAAGGAATTAAACACAGTCACTTTGACTAATGCGTACAGGCCTTAAAGATTGATAAGATTTATGAGGTTCAAAGAGAGATTATCCTGCTGGAGTAGTTGAAAATTCATATGGAGTATACCTGTGGAGTAAAATACATTTTTGATTGTTCCTAAAGCATTACATCAAACACGGTTTACGAGAAGAAGGAAAATATCCCTGGGGGTAACTTTTGGAAAGGTAGAAGCTTGCGACAGAAATGGAGACCACATTACGGTAGGGCAGAACAGAAATGAGCCCAAAAGCAGTAGATTGTGTATTCTGTGTATTACAGAGCGGAATTATTAGAGGTAGAATATGAACTAAAACGTAGTTGTTCACCATGGTGTATGAAAGACTCAGGCTTAGGTACAAGATCATAGTTATTTGCCTGGATTGCACGAGGATGTTGTTAAATTTCGCCAAATGTGCAATACATGCCAAATGGTAGGTAAGTTACAGGCGGAATTAAAACCAGGACCTTTCTTACCAATTCCCGCATGTGAAGAACGTTTCATAAGGGTTGCGAATGATTGTTTCGGACACATGCAGAGAAATAAAACTGGGAAACTGTTTTCATTAACCATAACGGTTGTGTCTACCAGATTTCACAAGTCAATTCCATTATACGAATTCAGGCAAAATGAGTGGGAGAGGGGTTCGTCACTTTATTCACGTGGTATGGGCTACCCAGAGAGATTCATTTGAATCAAGGTATTAATTTTACTGTGAGGCATTTTATGGATTTGGATTTTAAATCAAATACGTATCATCCTGAATCCCAGAGAGCTTTAGAAAGCTGGCATTAGACCTTGAAGACCATGTTGACAGCATACTGTCAGAATTACCCGAATGATGAAGATGAAGATATCCAATCGTATTGTTGCCCACCACAGATGCGCTAAATGAATCTAATCAGCTTACTTCCTTCGAGTTAATATTCGGACACGAGGATGACGCCTCATGAAATTATTTAAAGAAAAATTGACGAGACCAGAGCCCAAGATCTCACAGTTAGATTATGCATCTGGTGAAAGGAAGAAATTAAGACGATTAGGTAATTAGCTAAAAGTTACCAAAAAGGCCCACAGCATACAATGAATCAAATGCAGATGAAAACACAGACTCGGCCATTGCCTTGAGGTTATGAGCTTTTAGTATTGTTGCCAGTGATAAGACAAAATTTAAAGCTAGGTTCAATAGCCCCGGATAAATTTGGAAAAAACTTGAGATCAGTGAACTACCTCATAACCTTGTTCACATGTTGAAATTGTATTATACTGGAAAGAAAGAACTGGAGAAAGAGATGTTAGTTACTGCCCAGCAGAGTGAGGAATCAAATCCAGATGTTGTAAATTTTGATGTGACTCACAATATATTTAAAACTAAGAAGGACTTGAGTAGTGAGAACAGGTTAATATATAATCTTCCTCAGAAGCGAATAACACAGTTGTAAGTTTTTTACTGTATAATGTGGGCATAGGTATGAATTGGAATAATGGGAAGAATATGTTTGTACATGAAGTTGAAGTAGGGACTGCTGTTCCGATAAAGAAACACCTCCATCAGCTTCACACTTCCAAAGCCAGCTAGGTCAAGAAAATGGTGGTAGCCAAATTCAACGAAGTGAGCCCGAGTGCATGACGTTCAATGATGTTCTCAGTTACCAATTCCCGCATGTGAAGAATGTTTCACACGTGACAGACCCCTGCCGGAAATTAAAAATGGGAAACAACCATAATGGTTATGCCTACCAGATTTCAAGAGTCAATTCTAAGTTGCCCTTACTGTATGGTTATGGCAAGTACATTTATCAGAGACAGTGAAAGAAATTTCTGTGCTTCCAAGCCTAAATGAGCCAAATCAAATCAAAGTGATGCCCTTTGGAATGAATAACCCAACGTCCACAATTCAAAACCTCACACAAGGTTGTGGATGGGTTAACAAACTGTGCAGTCTGTTTGTACAATGTAGTGATGTTTCGTAAGTCCTGGTATGATCATCTTGTGCAGTTGGAAGAGCTGTTTGAACGACTACGAGAAGCAAAATTGGCAATAAGATTTAATAATACAGATGACACGAAAGCAGAAGTGACGTTCTTGGGTCTTTGCCCTGGAACTGAAAAGTTGACCCCTCCGGAGCGCAAAGATGAAAGCCATCAAGAAAATTCTACCTGATAAAGCATAGATAAGATTGGTATCTGTTCAATTATTAAATATAGTTATCTGGCAAGAAGTTAATGTGAACATAGATTAAAGTCATACACATGTCATGGTAATGCTGTTTAAGCAAAGGAGAAATTGAGCCATTTTTTCATTATTGTGGTCCTTTTTTTTCTTCAGGGGAAGATGTAATGAAGCTTTATGTGTGTACTGTATTTTCAAAGGAGAAAGAAGTTAGCGCGGACATAGAGAAGCACACAGTGAACAGAAAGACTTAATATGTAACATTTGGTGGTCACAAATACTTTGCATGGTGTTGCCATGCAACTAATGAATTCAAATTCCGCCAATCAGTTTCAGTCATACTCCAGCTAACAAAAAACAATAGAATTTGAATTTTCATGGTGGGGATGACATCAAACCAATGAAATGATACCATGTGTTGGGAATAAAATCAAACATTTTGAAGAAAACGGTAGAGAATAGCAACGATACCAACAAAAAAAGTGATAGCCCTCTGAACGTTACCTGTCTTAAAACAAATTTGTGCAGCAGAACACCAAAGTCGAACCAGAGAAATCTCCTCAGAAAGGTCGACATCTGGAGATGATAACACATTTTCAAATTGATTTTGCCGTAAATTGAAGAGGGAATTTATCGGACCATTACTGCTGAGTGATAGTTAAAAGATAGTTTTAAGAGAAAGTAGTAAATAATTTTTGGTTTTAGTATTGTCTTTCAGACGTAAAGAATATTTTAAAAAAATTTTTACTTGAAATGGTGACTTTTTGCATAATCGTTTGCCTCTCGAAATTTTACACTTTGCAGCAAGTGTTGAGGTTCTCTGTGTATCAGTTTTAGAATTATCAGAGTGTTTTAACCTGTGTCATAACAAAGACTTCATATCTTTCTGCACGATAAACACAGGGAAGAAATATTCAGAGAACCTCTTCCATTTCCATCAGTTGCACTAAAAATATATATTCGCACTCTTATTCTAGAGAAGCCACATTTTTTCTGTAATTATTGTTTTCCTTTAATATACTGAAGGAATTTCGGAGATCTCACCCTGATTCTCTCAGCCAAAGATATCTCGTACCTCTTTTCCCTCTCCTGATTGCCTTTATCAATAAAATCTTTTTTTCCAAAGTAAACCTTTCTGGACTCCCTTGATCATAATCGCCTTGACGTGGGATATAAGGCCGTTATTCTTTTATTGTTGATCTCCTGTTCAAGAAAGTACATAGCGATATTTAAGAACATTACAGCACATGACAGGCCTTTCAGCTGTCGATGCTGCCACGACCTGTGAAAAACCAATCTGAAGCCTATTCAGCCTAAACTATTCCATTTTCATCCATCTGTTTATTCAACGATTATTTAAATGCCCTTAAATTTGGTGGGTCTACTAATGTTGCAGGCGGGGCATTTTAGTCTCGCCTCTTCTAGTCTTTGAGTAGCGATACTACCTCTGACATCAGACCTATGTCAGTTAGCCTAAAATGTAAGGTGATGCCCCATCGTGCGAGCCATCACAATCCGAGGAAGAAAATTCTCACTGTGTACCTTGTCTAACTCTCTGATAATCTTACATGTCTCAATCAAGTCACATCTCAATTTCCTTATATGCAAGAAAATAAGCCTCAAGTCCCTCTGCCTTTCCTCATATTAACTTCTGTCCATACTCGGCAACATCCTAGTATTTCTGCTGTGAACATTTTCCACAGTTCCCAAATTCTTACTGTAATGCATTTACCAGAACTGCAGACAATACTCCAAATATGTCCGCACAAGAACTTTGTTTTGCTGAAACATAACGTCATGGCTGTGAACGTAAACCCATCTAACACGAAAAGCCAATACTGCATATGCCTTCTTAACAGCCCTATCAACCTGAGTGGCAATTTTAAGACATCTTTGGCCATGGATGCCAAGATCTCTCTGTTCATCTACACGGTCAAGAATCTTTCATCTAGCCCACCATTCGCTATTCCTGTTGCTCTTTCCAAAGTGAATCACCTCACATGTTACACTGTAAACTCAATTTTTCGCCTCTCAGCCCCCCTCTGTTGCGTATCTATGTCACATTGTAACATGCAACATCGTTTTCCACTATGCACCACTCCACCAACTTTCGTGTCTTTCACAATTTTCCTAACCCATTCGTCTACGCTCTCTTCCAGATCCTGTATAAAAATGACACACTGTAGTGGCCGAAAACAGATTCATTCATTGGACTACTAGTAACTGAACTCCAGGATATACACCTCCCATTAACCACAAACCTCTGTCTTCTTTCAGCTAGCCGATATCTGATCCACACCCCAAATCACCCTCGATCCCATGCCTCTTAAGTTTTGTAAAATAGCCTCTGTTGTAGAACCGTTTCGAACACTTCTTGGAATCAAAAATTTCACACTTATACACTAGTTATTCGCCTTCTGAAAGAACTCAATAAGGTTTTTGAGATACGATATACCCATCACAAAACCGTGTTCAACTCTCCAATCAACTTCTTCCTTTCTCGATGATTATAAAACAATACCTTATAACCTTTTCCAACACTTTACACACAACTGAAGTAACGTTCACTGGTCTATATGTTCCCCAGTGGTGCCTCTACTCCCCATCTTGACCAATATGAAAAATCATTTTCTCTCCTCCAGTCTTCTGGAACTGTTCCTGTCGAAAATGAGAAATAAAGATGGAAGTGAAATGCTCTACAATTTCAATTCTCAATTTTAATGCCAATGACAAAATGAGTAATGCAAAGAAACAGGTAATCTCCTATGGGAATGCGCTTTATTCCCCCGAAATGTTTTATGATGGCAATGCCTCTACGGTTATTAAAATTGCGTTAAATCTGTCATGAACTGGCCCTCATGCAAAATAAAGCACCTTGCTTGATTGACACTACATTTGCTCCCTGCAACATTGAGGGCTAATGAAAGCACTTGACACGATCTACAAGATGCACTTTAGAAAATCACGGTATTAATGAGAATTCACTTTCTGATTCCACAACCATTCCCACGCACGGAACAGCAGATACATAGGAACACCGCCCTCTGAAATCTCCTCTGTGCACCACTCAGCACCTGATTGATCATTTCTCAAAGTTCCTTCGCTGGGAAGAATTCTGGAATGGCAGTGCGAGTTTACCAACAGCACAAGGACAGCTGCAGTTCACTTTTATTTTCACCAGGACAAATATGGATAATCGAAGAAAACGCTGAATGAGCGATAAAACTACATTACTGTTTCGTTTTTGTAAGATATGTGACAAATACAGACTACTGCTTCTCTGAGCCAACTAGCGGTTAATTTTGTATCGTGTCGTTGCCTATTTCAACAATACAGTCAGTGAAGGCAGACTGAACTGAGACCGAAAAATTCCATTTAACAGGCATAACGGATACAGAAATACCTTTTCTGAACAAACTGTTCGAGCAGACTCGTGTTCTCCTTTTTTACCTGTGCAATAGCTTTCAGAAACTCCTTCCATTTGTGTGTGGTGTGCTGAAGTGTACTAATGGGCTTGCCTGCTCTGTCATTTCAGTTTCTGAGAAACAAGTCAATATGTTACGTCGAATGCTTCTTGAAACGTGCCAAGCATTTAGATCAGATATGTTCTAAATTCAGCACGGAATTTTATGCATGTGCTTATATATTCTCAAATTCTCTTTCAGGTATTAGTCCAACGGAATCAATTAAAATCCTTGCAAACGCTTTCCCAAATGCAGAAACGGGTATTAAAAATATTGGTTTAATTGTTGCCTCAGCTTTTCTATTTGCCAGACACGTATGGCATTTCTGGCAAAATTTAAACACATCTTCATGCAGTAAAAAAAAGGCTTTCTTTCTATACTAGCATGATTTTTTTTTCTCCAACTGGTAATCCATATGCTACCTAGAACACCTCCTTTCAGTGAAACATTTGCAATACACCTTTTTGAACTTCTGCCCATCTCTCATCCATTTACCATGGTCTCTATTTTCTCATCAAGATATCTTTTTTTCGGATGGTCGTATGCCGAAATACATAGTTTTTTTCTTCTGTGTACGCATTTAAATGCAATTATTTCAGTTTTCCATCTTATGTTGTAACTTAGTTAATTTTTCTGAATGAAAAGCATCATCTTTGTCCTCTACCTGTTCATGAGTTGGCTCAAACATTCCACCAAACACGATTACAGACAATTCTACTTTAACGGTTTTATGTTTATTGTTTTATTTCTCATCCTTTTTCCAGTGGTGATATTTTGACCTTGTTATCACATAGTTAGGAAAAATCACAGTATTACAGAATTCTGCTTCTCCACTAGGGTTTTGACCACAGTAAGCAGCAAACCTGCCTGTGGCCCAGGTATATTGTTATAAAGCATCAATTGTACCCAGGAGCCTCGAGTTTCTCCAGGATTCCTATGAATACTTCTCCACTTTTCCTTTTACCATCCAAGCTCACTGCATATATGGAGCATTTCTCGGATCACTATGAATTACACGTGCTAGCAACTTGTCCATCAATATTATTTCTGCGTAGCACGTCTCTTCATCCGTCAACATTTAAGATTGATCTAATCCCATATCTCTGAATACTAAATCTTCTTTTGGTATTTTTCCCAGACTATGGGAATAGGTCAAATTTTCGCGAGTAAATATTTGATGAAAAAGTACCACTTCCTTGTCAAATAAAATCCGTCTGGGTAGTACATTCTGGTGCAACATTTTCGCATCCATTGTGATTGATTTTGCAATTTTTACAACATTCCCTGGTTTATGCTGTTTTCTGCTATCTTGTTCCCAGTGCCTTTACTGAACAACAAACACTGTGAACTCATGCGGCATATTTTATTGCAGTGAAGAGACGTCAGTCTTTTAAATTATCTTTCCCCTTCATGGGGTTCCGTTTTACCCTGTGGTAAACTATCTTTATTAACTTTATTGACATCTAGCTTTCTATTACCAGCTGAGAATTTCTCTTGGATATCATTTCAATCTCACGTGAATTGAAATTACTCTCAGTAGCTAAGTTTTATCCTTTCAAATTCAATATAGGTTCGTATAGCGTCCATTCTGAAATTCCAGAAACGTTGTCTGTGATCTTCAGGTAGAATGTCAAATGCACTGAAGTATTGCTTCCTTCACCTCGTCACCTCCCCAACTCCCTCTTCTGGTCGTGATGCTGATACACCACGAGCTCTGCTTACCAAATGTCTTTGCTTCAGTAAAACCCGCATCGTGAGTGGCCACTTCATTTGTTTAGTGTACACTAAATAAAATGAAAAAAAGCTTAGACACTCTTCTCATCAAATGTATATACTGCCTGGATACATTTGAACAGACTTCCACCATGACTTTAGCTGCGATGACTTTGCTCAACATCACTAACTTCTTAATTAAGCCAAACTTTCGACTTCACCTTCACCTATTTACGCCACCATTCCCTTCAAAGTGCCAAATTGTGAAGACCAAACTCAATCTATTTCTCCCCATTTTTTCTCTCTCTGTTCTCTTTCTTCTGTGAGGGCACTCCTCTCCTCTTCTTTTCTTTTTCTGTGAGAGTAATTCGTTCCTTTTACTTCTTCCTCTGCCTTCAACTTAATGCAAACTGTTTCAGTTCATGTTTATGTTCAACCTGCTTCATGTGCAAATCAATTCTAGTCAATTCCAATGTTTCCACCAAATTTACATTTTCGGCTATCGCTGTAATTACCTCTCCTTTTCTCACAGAAGAAAGCAAAATCAACTCCACCTTGTCTGTCAATTCCAGTCGGCCACTTGCAATACCTTCAATTTTATCTTTACTTTCTGTAAAATCGCTTTATTCTCCCTGCAGAAAATTCTCACTGACAGAAAGAGCCATTCCAATGCAAAGCACTGTTTAAACTCCGCGCATTGAATTCGCCGATCAGAAGAAACCGTCATCTACTATTCGCCTTTGAGCCCAACTACTCTGAAACCAAATTGTAACTGGCAAAACATCGAAACAAAACCACCCAAGTGCAATGCACCATGCTTCACCCCCTCGAAGTTGTTTTTCAGAAGCTGGTCCTAACTCTTTTTTTTTAGATAGGTTGATGTGAAGTGGTTGTTCCCAATCTGATGCAAGTCGTTAAAGCACTCGACATTAAGAAAAAAACAAGTCATTTAAGCATAACAGTTGAAGTCCAAACAAAGGGAACCAGAATTTCGAATAACGTAACTGTTGAAAAACTTCACCAATCCGCTCCAACAGGTATGAGTAATTAACTGTTCCAATACTTTAGCAGCACATGAACATGCCCAACACCTTCAATAGAAAGTCTGAAAAATCCTTTCATGATGCTAACAACTTCCATGCACTCCACCATCTAATGTCTGCTGCAGCTGAATCAAAGTTGAAAACAAAGGCATGAACTGACAGAAGCGGCCACTCCTTTTCCAGTGTTAAACTGAAAGAAGACAATGAAAGTGAAGTCTGGAATGTCAGGGCCAGATATTACTTTGTTTCGTTTTGCTATTCAAAACAAAAACATTCTTAATGAGCAGAACTAATGTAAGGGATGATTTGACGTAATTTACTCACTGGGCATCTGATGTGTGCATAAATATAGGTTGCCATTTTCATATGTTAGTCAGACAACATCCAGAGAACTTCAATACGTACAGCCGTCATTCATTTTCAGAAATGAGGAAACCACCGGTTTTGCTGTTGAAAGAGATTTACTATCCGCTTCTTCCAGCTGCTGGTCTTCCAGGTAAGCCCTTGATCTTGTTCTTTCTGGTTGATTTTGTAAGCGTCGAATACTCCAATTTTCCACAGTCAGTATTCACAGAAGATTATCAAACCAGTGTCAGAACACCTTCAGCTTCTCCATTTTATATGGAAGTATAACTAATGTAACAACAATTGCCCCCAAAGTGCCTCCTGAAAACGAGTCTTGTTGTTCTGATAATACCAAACAAAATGATGACTACAGCAACATATTAGACATTTGCATCAATTTCATGTTTTGTAAATCACTCAGAATGTTTTCACTTCATCTTAATAAATATCTTCACCTCTACTTCAATCATGCATTACAATATTACCGACACCGTCTCTTATATGTTTCTCTATTACAGCTAACATGATGACTGTTTTAATTCTTTTACGAGGAAGCTGTGGTCTTTCCAAATGCATCTCTGCTTATATAGTGACCATGGCGACATCGGACCTATTGGTCATTATCAATAATGTTGTATTATATCGCATTTTCAGTTATCACTTTCCGTTTTCCTTCTTTTCACATACGCCTGTTTGCACGTTCATTCTATACATGACTGCCATCAGTCTCGATTTAACTGTTTGGTTCACTGTGTCCTTCACATGTGATAGGTTTGTGATGATCTGCTGCCAGAGGTTTAAAAATTTTATTGTAACGAAAAAACTGCAACCACTGTATTAATAATCATTTCGGTCTTTATCTTGTCAACGAATATTCCAGTCTTGTTTGCATATGAGCCACAACAAATCTTTAATAAAATCCAGTGGGGCTGCCGATCAAATGTAAATTCAACTGCATGGATAGCGTTTATCTGGTTTTATAGCATCTGGATTGGTTGGCTTGCATTTCTTTTAATTTTCTCGCTTAATGTTTTAACTATCCATCGTATTCTGATGGCGAATAGAACTCGCGTTAGACTCCATGGTCACAAAAATAACAATGAAAGAAATGCAGAGACGGAGAACTGGAGGAAGTCCATCGTTTTATTATTTTCAGTATCCGTCAGTTTCATGTTGCTTTGGTTGACATATTCTGCTACTTTGGTCATTACCAGACTGTCAAACCCTAATTACTACAGATGTGAATTTAACGACTCTGAATATATCGCAACAGAAACAGGAAATATCCTGAAGTTGTTGAGTTGCCTCCTGAATCCCTGTATTTACGCCACAACCCAGAGAAAATTCAGAGATGAACTGAAGAATGCATTGCAATCTATATTGGAACCAGCTCTCAGATTAGTTAAAAAAATTGGGACAAGAGAAACATATTTTAACGAAATCCCTATGTAGCTGAGGCTGGATTTCACCCTGTATTCCGCAATAGGACATCCTTACTTCCCTGGGCTGTTTCATTGTTATTTCTTAGATTTTCAATCAGACATTTGATGTGTGCTAATTTCTGTTTCACACGATTTTTGTTTGAAATATACAGATTTCATGTCCATTGAAAAGTGACACCTTCAAAGTCAGGAGTCAATGTTCTAAAACATCTCTTGAGCAGTGATATTTTACACTTAATTACATGAAATTAAAATGTACACAGTAATCAAATACATCATTTTAAAATCATACTCATATTTACTGCTGTCAGTAGAAATAATCAAAGATATTGTTGCTTCAAATTTGAAACTGGCTACTTTTGTTTACATTTTGCAAGAAAGAGAATTGATATTCTGAAAAAAATTACACATTGTAAGGCGATATTCGACAACTTCAAACAGACAAAAAGAAATAAAGGAAATGTTCGTTCTTGCGGTCGTGGCTCTTGTATGATACAAAACGGAGCATGAAATCATGCAACAGACGTAGCAGATAGCCTTTGTCAATCAGCCCGCTTTGTACTCAGGAATGGTGCCGATAGCACTCAGTGATGAGTACACTAACGCAATGTAGATTCATACAGATATCGAAATTCAGGAAAATCATCCCTCTCAAGTCTGCTTTTTTTCGTAGTCTGCACATGCATAAGCATCCCTGGAGCCCTCAGAAATATGCATTGCTATTCCTTTAACATGTTTAATGAAATGACCACAACCGGTCTCTGTGACAGATAACTCCACAGTCTGTGTTTGAAAGCTCGCTCTATATTCCGGATGGCACAGTGGCAGAGTGGTTAGCACTGCTGCCGCACAGCGCCAGAGACCCGGGTTCATTTCCCTCCTCAAGTGACTCTCTGTGTGGAGTTTGTACATTCGAACCGTGTCTGCATGGATTTACTCCGGGTTCCTCCCACAATCCAAAAAATGTGCAAGTTAGGCGAATTGACCATGCTAAATTGCCAGTAGTGTCAGGTAAAGGGATAAATGTAGGGAGGTGGGTTGTGCTTCGGCGGTTCGGTGTGGACGTATTGGGCCAAAGGGCCTCTTTCCACACTATAAGAAATCTAATCCCAGTCGTAAATATTCTATCTCATGGCTCCAGCTCGCAGTAGCATTGTGGAATCTGATGGACCCTCTTTTTTTTTATTCTCAAACATAAAGAAAGATTATCTGATGGAAACCCTAATACATGATATTTTAGTCAATTTGGTGACTTTTCAATCACTGTCTAAGGCAAATGTAATGTTTCACGCAGTTTTGCCTGCCTGAAAGCATATTGTACTTTCTTCTTTAATTTCTGAAATTGAAAGGGGAATAGCAAATGTGCTAATGCAGGGTCTTCAGGTGGAGGAAGAGCATTTAGCGTTATTCCCCTTTATCTTTACATGCAGGTAAAAATGTCAATGAACAGTTGCTCTCAGACCATGACAACATGATCACATAAATAATGTATAATATCAAACAGTCATATAGCACAAACGCAGGACCGTTCTTCCATCCAATTCATGCCAACCATAATCAAAACTGAACTAGTCCCACTTGTATGTGTTTGACCCATCTACCTTTAAACAATTTTTATTGTCATACTGACCTAAATGAATTTTAGAAGTCGTAACTAGACGTCCAACTCTCCATGTCGAAGATCATTCCACAAACGAACCACTCTTCGTGTATAGAAATACCAGCACGTAATTTTAAATTATTCTCCTCTCACCTTAAAAAATGCGACGTTGTCTTAAATTTCCCCACATGATGGAAAACGCATCTGCAATTCCCCTCATCTATGAACCTCATGATTTTATCAACCTCTCTAATGTCATCTCTCAACGGCACATACTTCATTGAAAATATCCCTGCATATGTATACCGAACAATTAAACCGTTCATTCCCAGTAAGATCCCAATTAATCTCTTCTGACCACTCTGCAACTGAACTACTAATCATATCTGGCGGCTTTAACGAGCTGAAACTGAGTATTCATCCTCTCGACATTACAGTCGTAGTAGACTTCTCAAACGAAGATTTTGAACTAATCGGTGCCCAATTTCATATGATGTACGTTGGCAGGAGCAACCTCGACCCTCCTGAAAATCAGGTAAGGGGTCTATTCTGATTTAATTATAGGCAGCATTAACGGATCATCTCCAGTTGTAAATTTTAACACATCCAGGGCTACATTGTTAACCAATCGCATGATGATTTCGAGACGATGACAGTTCACTTCCTCATTCGATGATGGAATTTCGATGATGGATTGGGAATCTGTTCCCCATATCCTAACATCTAAAGAAAGGGGTATCACAGGTATTGATTGGATAGGAATTCTCCTTCGTTTGACGAAAGCACTATCAATGTTGAAAGAGGCTGAGTAATGTTTCCTGATTTCTTTCTGTCATTTGTGGAAAAACTGCAATTCCTTACTTTCATACCTGACTCCTCATCGAGCAATCACCTCTCTCCGCAGACAGAGGAGATTAGATTAGATTAGACTTACAGTGTGGAAACAGGCCCTTCGGCCCAACAAGTCCACACCGACCCGCCGAAGCGAAACCCACCCATACCCCTACATTACCCCTTACCTAACATTACGGGCAATTTAGCATGGCCAATTCACCTGACCCGCACATCTTTGGACTGTGGGAGGAAACCGGAGCACCCGGAGGAAACCCACGCAGACACGGGGAGAATGTGCAAACTCCACACAGTCAGTCGCCTGAGTCGGGAATTGAACCCGGGTCTTCAGGCGCTGTGAGGCAGCAGTGCTAACCACTGTGCCACCGTGCCACCCACACGGGGTGTGTGGCAAGGTCATCTCCCTTGCAAGAAACTGTTGCGAAAACTCCGCATAACCAGGAAGCAGGAACGGTATTGGCCAATAAACTGCATAATATTGAGTGTTTGGTGGGCTCTCAGAACTGGATCAATGAAAATTATATTGTCGGGGTACGTTACTGGTCGTGTAGGGTAGTGGAAATTGTTTGATTGAAGTTTTTTTCTGAATTCGCGAAGGGATTTTCATGTTATGTGGAGCGTGTAATATTGTGTCCATGAAGGAGGTTTAATGTTGTGTGAGTTATGGTTTATTATATCGGTGAAAGGGCATGTGACATGGCGTAGGGAGACGGTTCTGTCCTGTTCGTTTGAGTACTTTGCATAATAACTTTGGCAACGGAAGGAGTGTGATGTGAACATGGCAAAACTCGAAATCTCAAAGGAGATCAAAGCAAATTTTCGACAGGGAACAAGGTAATGGCAAGGTGTTGTCTTCATAAATAAAAAAAAATCAGCCCGAATTTTTGGTTCATTCTGTCAATGGATAAGGCCTACGAATGGACGAATTTGTCTCTGTCAAAACATATTATAATATGGGTCGGGTGGCGGGTTGTTTTGAAGAAATGATAGTGAATATATTTAATGTCGTTTTCCAGAAAAATAAATTCTTGCCTCGCCTTTCAACTAAAACAGGAATAACATATTTATTTTATAACTGCATTGAAGGCATGAAGCTCATCATAGAATTCAGAGAGGATTTTATCCGATAGGAGCTCGCTGAGACTGTGAGGTTGGTAGACTGCAGAGGGAATAAATTTGATGTATCTGCATGAGAATGTCGCCAATATGTTGGAGGGAATATAATTGGAACAAGGGTTTGCGTCATGAAGATTGTAGCAGAGTAGGGCATAACTGGAAGAGGGGCTCTGGATGAAGTCTGAATAAGCTCGTGTTGCTTGCTATGGAGCAACTTGCTGGAGGCTCACAGACATTAAAAGTTATCACAAAAATGTTGCCGTAAAATTCAATTCATCGTTACATTTGTTACAAGCTAGACTCTGGAAATGAAAATAACGCTAATCAGAAAAAATACATCTTTATAGTTGCTGAGACACCACAAGGGAAAAGCAATTTGACAACTCATTCTGAGAGGCAATCTGAATTGTTCAGACGCTGTATCGATATTTTTAATTGTATCCTTAACATTATCTTCACTAAAACAATTCAACAATTTGCCAAATTCCTTCCATGCTTTGGAAAATGTGATGTGGAATTGGTAATTTTGATGAACATCTTTAACATTTCTCTCAAAGTGAACTGAACACTAATCGAAAGAAAATGAACCTAAAATGCAAATTTCATATAGTTTTGTGAATTTTTGGTTGTTTGCGTGTTTGTTTATTTTGATTAATAGATTAATGAAGTCTCATGTTCAGTTCAGCAACTAACATTGTATTGAAGCTTTATTACTTAGAGATGATGTGCATGAAACGTAGCAAGGCGTTTGCTAATGTTTCCCATGGCAGGCTCATTCAGAAATTACGAGGGATTGGATACAGAGAAAGCTGTCTGCCTGGATGCCGAATTGGCTGGCCCATAAAAGGCAAAAGGCAGTGATAGATGTAAAGTATACTGGCTGGAGCTTGTTGACCAGTGGTGTTCCACAGACTTCGGTTCAGGATCCTCTGATGTTTCTGATTTTATTAATGACTTGGATGAGGAACTAAAAGGAAGGATTAGTTTGTTTGCCGCTAACACGGAGGACTCGTGTAAATGTGATTATTGTGAAGGGCTGCAGTAGGTTGCAAGAGAACATTAACAGATTGCAGAACTGGGCTAATCAGTGGCAGGTAGAGTGCAACGTAGAAACGTCTGAAGTATTTTTTTCACTTTGGAATGTCGAATATGGATCTTAGGTCCATATTCATACATCCCTAAAAGTTGTTACCCAAGTTAATTGGATTGTTAGGACGATATATGTGGTGCTTGCATTGATACACAAGGGGGATTTTGTTTTAGATTTGGGAGGTTATGCTGCAGAGCTATAGAGTTTAGTTTTACCACATTTGAAATACTGTGTTCAGTCGTGGTCGCCTCATTACAGGAAAGATGTCGAAGCTTTCGACAGGTGCAGAGGAGATGTTATGTAATGCTGCCTGGACTGGATGGCATGTCTTATGAAGAAAGATTGAGCGAAAGAGGGCTATTCTCATTGGAGCGAAGAGGGATGAGAGATGATTTGGTAGAGGTGTATAAGACTTTGAAAGTCATAGACGCAATAGATAGACATAGACTGTTTCCAAGACACGCATATCTATCAAGAGGGGGAATAATTTTCAGGCATTTCATTACAATGAAATACTTCTGCCAAATGATGGCCATGAGACCATTGCCTATATTCAGGATAAAAAGAAACCAATTAAATCGCGTTGACTGTTGTGCTTTAGGAAGGCATTAACTGCTCTTGCCTGCAGGTGATACCAGATCATTAAAACATTACTTAATTCAAAACACCTCTCTTGGCAAAAAGGGTCTCGCAGTCACTTCTGGAATAGACAGTGACAAACATGTCCGAGCAATAAGTAATAAGAAAAAATAAATCATGGAGTGAGAATTCACGTAAGAGGCACGGCATCACACCAGGTGGGTACCATCGAAGTGACATGAATTCTTCACTCGTCCCATCGGCTCCAATGTTATCGCATGTAAAGCGCTCATATTAATATTTTCAAAAGAATGTCGGGTTTGCCCCTCTGCGATCCGGTTGGCAAAGCATTCCAAACACCCATGATACTCTGTGTGAAAATTATTTTCTTCAAAGCCTCTTGAAATCTCCTGCCATATTAAATGATGGCCCCTTGCTAAGCTTTCTTCAAATAAGATGAACAGTTGCGTCTCATGAACTCTGCTGTTGCACCTCATAATATTATACGGTTTTATCAGGTCTTCACACTCTCAGCTTCGCTGTTCCATGGAAGGTTTTCTCGTGCCATCGCTGATGATGGATGACCTGTGCAACCCCACGCTGAATTTGGTGTACACCAACACCAGTGCAATCGCATACTTCCCATCATGTGGTTACCAGAAATCCACAAAGTACTCCAGGTGTTGCCTATTCAAAGTCCTATGCAATTCAAATATAGTCTCTCTGCAGAAAGTCTATGTCACATCTGAGTATGCAGAAAAGGTTTACATTGTGTAAACAAGATTGGAGGAATTGAGTTAGAAAGACGAAGCAGGATAGATGGGGATAGCTTTCCCTTGGAGGGTAGAGGCTGAAGGAGAGTTTTAAAGATTCTGAGAAATCATTAGTTTTTTAAGTGGCCAAGATTTTTTAACTAGTGTATGGCATTCTAAACCTAGATGTCATAGACTTAAGGAGAGAGAGGATAAAATTAGGTGACTTGAGGGACCAGGACAGTGGTTCATATGCAAAACGAACTGACAAAGGAATTGATAAATGCGAGTCCAATAAAAAGATCTATGGAAAACAGCTATACACATATTTGGATAGAAAAGGCTTAGAGGAATATTGACTGAATGCAGACAAGTGTCGGTGTGGACTTGTGGGACCGTAGGGCCTGTTTCTACATTGTAAGTAATGTAATCGAATCTAATCTAAGTACGAATATTTCAGTTGAGGTAGCCTGGAAAATCTTTTCTGAACAGTCTCTTTCCATGTTGTATGAATCTGTGACTGTACTATTCTGAATGTATATACAAGTTATAGCTGACAGCACGTCAGACATGCGACCAAGTAAGATGGCACTCATGAGCACAAATGTTATACATTTTCTGATTCAATACACGCATAGTGGCTCTCAAAGTACTGCATTGTCTATTAGAGTCATAGAGTCACAGAGATGTACAGCATGGAAATGAATTAATGATATTGACTGCAATCACAAGGCGTACCTGATGAATGTGATTGATATGATGAGAGTAACATAAGGACACAAGAACTGGGAAAAGAAGTAGGTCATCAGTCAACCCCGGATTCTATGATTTACATATGAAAGAACTTAAACCAGCATTGTCATTCTAAAAGATGAACAACTTTAAAAAAAACAATCCAAGTGTTTTTCAATATGTCATTCCATTTACATCGCAGTGTAAAGTTTTGCAATAAATTCTTTGCCTTGCGACCTCACACTTCACAGCCACTTGATGAAGGAGTAGGTCTCTTTCTTGGAATGCTAGTGCTTCCTAATAAAGCGATGGGTTTATAATCTCGTATTCTGTGATGTTTAACTAGGTAAACCGTGGTCCAACACCTGCACCTCCAAATCATGAATGCTCATTCACTTTGCGTTGTTGGTTTTTCCAAAGTCTGCCGTGGATGGTAATCACCCGAAAGTCTGACACTGAATGTCGACTGGGAGGGAGCACCTTTGCCTGGTGATTGTTGTGCGGTGTTCATTCATCAGTTGTCTGCTCCGTCTCGCCAATGCGCACTCCTCTATCACAACTTTAAACAAACGCGAAATCATAGAGAGATCGTTGGTTACAGCAAACTGCTCAGCTTTCAGACGACATCGACCACAACATCTTACAAGACTGTCAGGTAGACGCTGCAAGACGTGTCAGGATATCGACACAGATTCCACCATTAGACGTGGTGACCTTCGCATCACCATCTTCCAAGGCAGACTTTGGGGAGGAAAAAAACAGCCACGTTAAGTAACTGAGCAGAGGCTGATAGCCAGGTTGGTAATCTGAGAATGGTCTCAACCTGCAGTTTGGATTCATGTCACACTACATGTGATCCCATTGCATGATACAATCTCTCTCTCTCTCTCTCTCTCTCTCTCTCTCTCTCTCTCTCTCTCCCTCTCTCTCTCTCTCTCACACACACACACACACACACACACACGCACTTACCTACACACAAACGCTTACCACATGGAAACACTCACATGCACACTCTGTGCCCCATACACTCACACACGCAACCGTTTATTGGCTATATTTTACTTTTGCAGAATCCGTATTTTATTTTGCTCAACATGCATAAGGTACCATCAATCCTTGTAATATTCCGTAAATTCTGACTCAAGATTTGGAGTCAGACAGACTATAACTTTACACCTTTAATGCATTGTCTGAGCTGAGATGACACTAATTGTTAGAAAACCTGAAGTTATCTTGAGAATGTGACATTAAAGGAGTTGTGGGATTTGCATGTTCATGAACAGAAACTAGAAATCCGATTCCACATGTGATCAATACATTTGAGCTGCATTACACTTTGACCTTTTGATTTCAATTTTGTGTCTTAAGGTGCAGCTCCACAAATACCTGATGAAGAGGCAGCGCTTCGAAAGCTCGTGCTTACAAATAAATCAGTTGTACTACAATCGAATGTTGTGTGATTGTTCACGTTATGCGGTGACCAAAATTCTACGCAGCAATCCAGATGCAAATAAAACAATCCCTTGCAGAATTCAAAGAAAATTAATTGCTTTATGTTCACTTTCTTCAGCAGTAGGTGCTAAAAGTTTATCTTCTTTACTTTTCATCTATTGGACGATAATAACTTTCGTGAACACTGAGAAATTCAGTAGTACATTTCTGCAGACTTTGGCTGGTTCACAAAATGCGCACTCAAACAGAAGATGACCTGGTTCTACATGTACGTAATCGATTGAACGTCGGAAAGAAACGCTGCAACTTCAAAAGGCAAGAGAGAACAGTACGAAACGGGCATATGTCAGCCTTCTCCAGGCATATAGGAGTAAGTGAGTACTGCAGATGCTGGAAATCAGAGTCTTTGTCAGACATACGGCTGGTCACATGAAAAATAGATAAAATGAAGCATTCAGGATTTTTAAAATAAATATAAATAGTAGAAAAACTAAAATGTGTGGTAATTCTGGATCGTTATTTTGAAGCTGTGTGATATGCTGCTGAAGGTTCACTGCTTTAACTCCAAAGCTGAGGAACGAATCTTATTGTCAAGTAAGTAAACATTTTAGGTCCATACACTCTTGAGGTTTGAATAATGTGAGAACATATAATTGAGATGATTAATGTGCTGAAGGAGTTAGCATAGTTCATAGTTTCTATTAACTTCATGTCTGGTAACCAGACCAATAAGGGTCAATGGGCATGACAATGAATATTTAATACGAAGTGGAAAATTCACAAACGTAGAACTGATCGAGGAAATACAACATCCTGTTTCCAATAAGGCGTGGTTGGGGAAGCAGGTGCAACTGTGTAATCTTGATAATCCATTGGAACATTTGTTTCCTGCAGTTTTCACAGAACAAACTGGAGTTAGTTCCACCTTGATTTCTGCAAAATAGAATATTCAAAATGGACTGTAAGTGCAAAGAAACAGTAATACTGTACATATCTTGGTCTCAATAAAGTGGTTGTCGAAGGAGTGCAATGAATGTTTACCAGTTTGTTTCCAAGGATGTTGGCACTGGTATATGAGGAGAGATTGGTTGTTTAGGATTGTTTCACAAAGGTTCAAACTAATGAGGGGGGAATCTCTTACAGAGTTATAAAATTCTACGAGAACTAGACAAGATAGATACAGGGAGGATGCTCCCGATGTTGTGTGTATGTGTGTCAAAAACACAGAGGTCACAATGTGAGGATCCAGGGTAAACTGTGTCAGACAACGATGAGGAGACGTATGTCTATGTAACGTGTAGTTCGACTCCGAAATTCATTACCACAGTAAGTCATTGATGCCAAAACTTTTAATATATTCAAAAAAGTGGCTAGATCCAGAACCTGGGGCGATTGGTATCGAAGTTTATGTGGAGAATTCAGAATTAGTCTGTTGAGATCAAATGTTTGGCCAGGATCCTGATGAATGGAGGATCAGGTTTACAGGGCGGTGTGGCCAGCTTCTGCTGAAATGTTTCTGTAATCAATGCAGTATCACTTCCAGGAACTTTGTCCCGCTCATCAGAGCTACCCCATCAGTGTAGAGCGGGTAATATTCTGTCTGAGTGAAGTTATTGTCTGTCTGCATCCAAATCTTGAGTCTAATTCGAAAGTGGAATTTACAGAATCTAACAAGGATCGACGGGGGCATAGACCCTCACATACTTGCACGCTTCTCCTTGCATGCATTTTGTGAAGACCTTAAGGAAACCATGAAATAACGTCAGCCTGCTAGTACATAACATAAACATGGAGGAGGATGGCAGACTGAAAACTAAGGTGAAGATGAATTACCGTTCCAAAAGGCTTGTAAAATTTTGGAATTCACCGCAGCAAATTGAGGTGACTTGTGAAATATTGAGATAATCGAAGGAGGAGTTTGACAGAATTGCAATTAACAGTTGGTTGAAGTGTTGCTAAGGCTGGTAAGGAAGTTGGACTTAGGACTAGGCAGGAAGTGAGGACGGCAGATGCTGGAGATCAGATTCGAGAAAGTAGTTCAGGCAAAGGTGACTGACTGTGTGGAGTTTGCATGTTCTCCCCGTGTCTGCGTGGGTTTCCTCCGGGTGCTCCGGTTTCCTCCCACAGTCCAAAGATGTGCGGGTCAGGTGAATTGGCCATGCTAAATTGCCCGTAGTGTTAGGTAAGGGGTAAATGTAGGGGTATGGGTGGGTTTCGCTTCGGCGGGTCGGTGTGGACTTGTTGGGCCGAAGGGCCTGTTTCCACACTGTAAGTCTAATCTAAAGTCTAATCTAAAAAAAATCTAATCTAAAGCACGGCAGCTCAGCCAACAACCAAGGAACGGGAGAATTGATGTTTCGGGAATAAGCGCTTCATCAAGAATGAGGTTTGTGCTTCAGGGCTGAGAGATAACTGGGATGGTGTGGAGTTTCGGGAAGGTAGTTGGAAAAGCGATTGGTTAATGAAGGTGAGGGAGAAGGTGATAGATCAGATGGGGAGTGATGGACTCGTCCAGAGCGTGGTGCCAAATTGGACGTTTGAGACTGGGATAATGTCGGAGGTCGGGAAATGAGGAAGCTGTTGAAATCCACATTTATTCCTGTGGTTTCAGAGTACCAAGGCAGACTTTGAGTAGTTCTTCCTCCAGGCCTCGGATGGTAATAATTTGGCGGTGGAGGACGCCCAGCACCTGCATGTCATTGACGGAGTGGAATGGGGAGTTCAAGTGCTCCATCACGGGGCAGTGGAGTTGCTGCTTGCGGGTGTCCCATTGTTGTTATCTGACATGATCCTTTTGAAGGCATCCTGGCTCCCTGATGTAGAGGAAACCACATCGGGTTACGTTTAGGTTTCACGCCCTTTTGCATAATATGGCTGCCTCAGATACTGCAAATGTGTTGCTGGTCAAAGCACAGCAGGTTAGTCAGCATCTCAGGAATAGAGAATTCGACGATTCGAGCATGAGCCCTTCCTGATGAAGGGCTCATGCTCGAAACGTCGAATTCTCTATTCCTGAGATGCTGCCTAACCTGCTGTGCTTTGACCAGCAACACATTTGCAGCTGTGATCTCCAGCATCTGCAGACCTCATTTTTTACTGCCTCAGATACTCCAGAACTGGTTTCTGTATTCAGCAGACACAGGTATTATCGAGCAGAAAGGCAGCAACATGTCATGCATGGCAGCTCGTAAGGTTTAGATCCCGGGACTATGATTTACCGTGGACGCCAAAAACAGCGAGGGTATAATGAAAACAATACGGAAAATCAGATGAGCAAACTCAATGCCATCTTCTAGCGTCAACCAATCTGTCCTAACATAATCAGACAAACAGGATACTTCCTTGGAACTCGAGATAAGTCTGACAATCTGACCCCTCGCATAAATGTCTCAGTTTATGGCTCTCAGTGTTCAATGCCACCAAATCCCAGGAGGTGATGACTGACGCTCCATAACGTGAGATGTCATTGCAAGAATTGCCCACAAATATAAGAATAATGCATTACCTGACTAAAGTGGAATGCTACAAGGTTCATTACAACATGTTTTCTTGAGACCAGTAAATTAGTTCAAAACCCATGCATCCACAAAATTTCACTACTGTTGCAAAATGCAATATGTGCCACCTGCTTGTGAAGTCTAAGTAGATGATTTTCTCAATGAATACTGCAAATTCTGAAAGTAATAGTCAACAATTTTCAATTCTGATTAATTGTAAGGGTTGTCCCCAAGTAGTGATAACTTGCAAGTGCATAAAAATGCAGAACGGATTACCCCTGAACCTGGTGGTCGCAAAATTCAAATTGAAAATGCACCCATTGTTAGTTAAGAGGGAATACCTAATGAGAAATGCTGATTTAAATGTATTACAACATACTATTAAAACGAATATTGCAATCATTTTATATGGGTAAAAATTGAGGTCTGCAGATGCTGGAGATCACAGCTGAAAATGTCTTGCTGGTTAAAGCACAGCAGGTCAGGCAGCATCTCAGGAATAGGAAATTCGACGTTTCGAGCATAAGCCCTTCTTCAGGAATGTCATTTTATATGGGATGACATAAAAGATCAGGATAAGAAATCAGGAATTGTAAAGAAACTGTCATCAAAACTCGTTTTTCAATAGCACCATCAGTGTTCCCAGTGAAATCGTTGGAAATATGTTGAATGTTATTAGCATGCAAACCTCAGCAAAACTGTACGTTCCGAAACAAGTAATATAAAGTCCTTCTAATTATGGGAGAATAGTTTAACAGGCTTATTAGAGTATCTGCTGTTTTATGGGAAAGTAGCTTACCATACTTAGAACAGTGTCCTGCGATCTAGAATTTATAACATAATTATAAATCCCATTCAAAAAGCCACATCGACTTGTTGCTGGGTCATTAACACCTCTCGGTTTTGATTTTGCTGGAAATGTCAATGATGCCTTTGAGGTACTTGCAGAATATGAATTAAATGAACATTCCACAACCTTTACAAATTATATGCTTACGGTAATGCATGTTTACAATCAACGGTGGACTGTAACATTCGAAGAAAGGACAAAATACCTCATCTTGCAATCATCACTTCTCCGATGCAAGGAAATCCAATTAGACTTTCCAATTCGATTCATGCACCATGAGATATTGATGCAGAATAGATGTGTCATGGTTGACCAAGCGATGCATTAGAAGACGGAAACGATATATCCTAATTAAAAAAAATGGAAGTACGACTGCTTTGATAGGGGAATGTATACTTTGTGCATGGTTTACTTGCTTCTGAATTCTGAATCCTGCTTTGTGTGCGGTCTTACCCTTTTTTCAAACTCTTAAAAAACACGAGGCTTGTTAAATTTTGTTCCTTTTCTTTTGTTAACTTTAAATCTGGAAATTGTATCGCTTCTCCACAATCTTTGTCCCAAATGTAACCTCCATGAAATTTCCTATGCTATTTTCTCGCTTTTTTGGTAGCACGCAAACAGGTTTCTGAGTCCGAATACAATATTATTATTAAGTTGCTTTGAAGAAATTTCTCACTTTGATTCATCAGATGTTCTACTAGCTAATTCAAAGGCTAATCTCATTCACAAATGTCACTGTTAATTCTCTGTAGTTTTAACATTACAAATATTCTGCAGTTATCATGTGTATTTTTTGATTTCTGTGATCAATGCAAAATGAAATATCAGACATGAGATACCGGAAATCATTTTTTTAAAATGAATCTCTGTACATCCTGGTTCTGTTAATCTGCAGCTATGTTCAATGCTTTATTGTATAGTCCCAGCAGCATGACAACCAAAAGAGACAACAAGCAACTGATGTAGTCATAGTTGGAGAAAACAGATCCTTACACAATTTATGAAATGATTTCAGCATTCATTCTTCATCTGAAAACAGTAAGCTGGAATTTTCTGGCAATGTGTTACAATCTGACCAAAGACAAAACGTTGATTATCATGGTATAAGTTTGGACATTGGCTTATACTGAGTTTTTTTTTTCATTTTAAATATTCATAGAAATAACTATGATGTAAACACTTTTTCCCCTTAAGATGGTTAAGTAATTAATCGCTTGCGGACTGCCTTGTGTGCCCCTTTCAAATATTACCTGAACAAAATTAACAAGATCCAAACAGTCTTGTCATTTGCTTCGACTCTAATCTTTTGTGGTGCCATTGTGAATATGTTTTCTTATCATTAATTGCTTTTGAAAAGAACATACAAAAGATGCTGCTCCAAACCCTTTGCAAAGACGAAAACCACTCAGATTTGTCCCTGTCAGAAGCCACGCGAAAGCCACCCACCCGCTTATGAAGATTTGCACAGGAGGAAACCGAAACATTCAGAAACTCAATGATCTGTTTGACAGTGACCTGAATTCCATGTTCTATCCTGTTCAAAATAAATGCTGTCTTCTCCCATCTCTATATTCTCGCGCTCCATCTCAGTTCATGAGGTGCATTAGGCCGCAGGGACGCCTTAGTTCAGCAGAGCTGAGAGGTAATGTTTTTCCAATGATCTCCAAATCAAATTCCCATTTAAAATTCCGTTTAGAATTGCTAGGAAATTCATGTCAGTTATGCAAGACGTGTTCCTTGATCGACACAGTTTTTAATCCTGATCAAAGAAAATACTCAGATGCTTGTAATAACGTTTCACCTTGACATCAACTTCAGTTTGAATTCTGATCTATTCGTTTCCCTGTCTATTTCACATCATATTGCATTTGAGAAGAAATGTTGGTATTCCATGTTGCTTTGCCCACCTAATTTCTATCCCAAATTATGCCAACCTGACACAATTTTTTAGCTATATTTGTTTGAAATACGGGAGGGAGGGTGGGTGGGTTGGTGGAATTGGAAGATGTTTGGAAGGGTAGAAACATCGCTTCGCATGCTTGAGATCATTCATTCTGCGTGACATGACACTGATGCCCTTCAGGTCTGTCTCATATATCCTGAAGAACGGAATCGATGTTCAAAAAAGTAGGGGTGGCTTCTCTCCAAAGAATTTGCTAGAACAGCTGAATTTCATCTGGTGAGCTTGTTTTTTTTTTGTTTCGCCTATGTCGTCTACCATACAGCAAATGCAATCAAAGTCATTGCTTTCACTGTAATATGCCACACAATTATATGAAACTGACGCACCTGTGTTTGTGTGCTTGCCTGCTTTGATTCTTTGTAAAGCAAGGTCTTGTTTTAACAAGAATTCTTCCAGTTTAAAATTACTCTATTGTTTCATTAACATCTCGACCAAGGAGAACAGTTTTTGTTTCACCGAGTCAATGCCATTCAAAATCGTGCATGCCTCCATCAGATACCCAACTCATTTTTTTCTGCTGCATTTCCAATCACAGATTATCCAGTACAATCCTTACTTGTGTCTCATGTAGCCATACGTCTCACTTAATGCACAATATTAAATTATGCGGGAAGATCACAAGCTAAGACAAGTTCTTTACCTTCGATGCATCAGATATGAGTGCTTGGTCCAATTTGGCAAAGTCAAATCCTGTTATTCCTGCATCGATTCCCTTGTCGTGACCCATACAGAGAGACTTGAAAAGTCGTAATCACATTCTGTAGATTGGTATGTATATTCAACGATTTTTGGTTAAAGGTAAATAATTGGAAAGCCATGCTCACTGCCCACAGATCAGTTGACATGTTTCCGAGATGCATCGTGTCCTGGGTAAAACGGCAATGGAAATTAACTTCCAAAAATGTGCCTGCACTCTCCTATTGTAACTAATGCCACATTCCAACACTTGTCTGCCATCACAATTCAAGAGCTCATTGCTATACTTTTATCATTAGTGAGGTTAAGCACTTTGACTGACCCCCACACTCTCGGGCAGCCACTTTCAGATATCTGAAACCCTTTGGCTGTGAAACAAAATCCTTGATAGCCTTTAAACACTTAACGTACAATTATGTCCTCTTCGTTATTCACTCAAAAGTTTAATAAAAAGCTACTGCATGCCACCGCTCCCTTGACTCTGAAAACCTCATAACCCTCAATGTGGAACCTCACAGCTCTCTCCGCTCTAAAGAAACCCCTCAAGTCTATCCAAACTGTCTTACTGGCTAACTTTAATCTGTCCAGCCAATCCTTGAGGAAGATATGCTGCACCCCTGCCAGGGAATCCAAATCATCATATGGCATGGCTAATGGAACAGCATACTGCAATCTAGCTCTGGCATATGCGAATATTTGTACAACTCGAATAGAACGTCCCTGCTCTCCGCGTCGATGTACACATGGCAGGAAAATACAGCAGCTTTATTTGTTTTCTGAAACACACTTTCAACGTTTGGTTCAACGAGGAGAACGTGAGGACTGCAGATGCTGGAGTAGTTGAAAAATGTGGTGCTAGAAAAAATGCAGCAGGCAGGCAGCATCCTACGAGCAGGAGAATTGACGTTTCGGGCATCGGCCCTTCTTCAGGAATGATGCTGGTGTACCAAGCGGGCTGAGATAAAAGGTAAGGTGAAGGGCGCTGGGAATACGATAGGTGGAAGGAGGTGAGGGTGAGGTAATAGGCCAGAGAGGGGGTGGGGGCTGAGAGGTCGGGGAGAAGTTTGCAGATCAAGAGGGCGGTGTTGAATCCGAGGGTTGGGACTGAGATAAGGTTGGGGAGGGAAAATGCAGAAGCTGGAGAAATCTACATTCATTCTGTGTGGTTGGAGGGTTCCGAGGCGGAAGATGAGGCGCTGTTCATCCAGGCTTCGTGTGGCCAGGGTCTGGCGATGAAGGAGGCCAAGGACCTGTATGTCATTGGCGGAGTGGGTCCCTCGTCAGGTCCACACCCTCCACCAACCCAACCTCGACTCCCGGCAGCTTCCCCTGCAAATGCAAAAAGTTCAAAATTTGCGTCCACAGCCACCCCCCCCCCTCACCTCTCTCGAAGGCCCCAATGAACCTTCTATATCCGTCGCAAATTCACCTGCACTTCCACACATATAATTTACTGCATCCACTGCACCCGATGTGGTCTCCTCTACTTTGGGGAGATAGGCCACCTATTGTGGAATGTTTCAGGGAACACCTCTGGGACACCTGCACCGACCAACCCAAAAGCCCCGTGGCTGAATATTTTGGCTTCCCCTCAAGTCTGCTAATGACTTGCAAGTCCTTGGCCTCCTCCATCGCCAGACCCTGGCGACGCGACGCCTGGAGGAAGAGCGCCTCATCTTCTGCCTAGGAACCCTCCAACCACACGGGATGAATGTAGATTTCTCCAGCTTCGTATTTTCCCTTTCCCCCACTTTTCCTCGAATTCAGCACCCCCCTCTTGACGTGTAATCTTTTTCCAGACATCTCCGCCCCCACCCCCTCTCTAGCCTATCACCCTCTCCCTCACCTCATTCCAAATACAGTATTCCCAGCGGCTCTGCCCCAAATTCCCTACCCCTATCTATTATCTCATTTCGCTTGGCACGTCAACCTCATTCCTGAAGAAGGGCTTATGCCAGAAATGTCGATTCCCCTGCTCCTCGGATGCTGCCTGGCCTGCTTTATTTTTTTTTTCCAGCACCACGGGGATAAGGACCCCGAGTTTCCTTTGTTACTCAAACCTTTCTAACGTCCTGCCATTTATTGAGGAACTGCTTATCGTGTTACATCTTGGAAAGTGTATAATCTCACATTTTTCATGGCAAATGTCAATCGGATACAGATCTACTTTTTGAGCAACCCGTGTAAAACTTCTGCACATTTGAACACCCACAAAGTCCTGCTATTTGCAAACCCATTTATTATCTCCATGCTCAACTTATTTATAACTTCCAATAAAATATTTTGTGTAATGTTTCGAAGTTGCACAGAACTATGTGCAAAGTTGTTTGTCGTATTTCACTTGGTTGCTCGACGTGCAGGCTGAGCGATGCTATAAACATCTCTGACCTATTCACTTCATCATTAAACGTTAAATTCGCGGAACTTTCTGAAAACACACTAGTTTTCTTTCATCTTCATGTTATTGAATTTGAGAGTGGAAGCAACTCTTGCTTTTGTGAAGATCTGATTACCTCTGAACGCTTTGTTCACAACCCAAGGCGTTTAGCTTTTCAGAGCCATAAGATAGCTTCTCTCAGCCAGAAGAATTTTGTCAACAATATCTCCGAAATCCGCAGTTCAATCAGTTATTACTTCTAAAGAGAAGCTCCTAATGTGCGCAGACTCAAGTTCCTTCGCATCGTAACGCTCTCATAAAACAGGAGCTGCACAACAATGGGCTGGCAATGTGTCTCAAAAATGTGCAGCAAACGTATCCTGAAAAAGGCTTCTTTTATTTTCATTAAATGATTTGTTTTCCCAATTCATCAGATAAACAAAGTGCAAATCAATATAAAATAGCGACCTTTTCAATCGGGAAAATTCAAGCAAGATTTTGGAGATGGGGATGGAGTATAGAAAGTTGGAAGATCAGTGTGGAGAGCATGACTGAAGCTGGAGAGCATCCAAACGTTCCTCTATCCTCCTCTACTGAAAAGTGTATTACTGACCATTCTTTGTTATTCTGCTGACGAGGCATATCGAAATGGAAACGTTATCTAATTTTCTCTTTGCATTGATCCTGCCACATCTACTGTTTCACCAATTTTTCCCACATTTCATCTCTCTATTGTCTGCTGCATTTCATTTAAATTTTCTTAGTGTTGTTTAACTAATGCTTGACTCATGTAAGGGAACCAGATGTGTTACATCTGTTTTCGGTGCGTGATAAAAATCTCAAAATCAAGTTTGAGAGATAACCTCTTTCCTATAACTTACTCATTCAAGCAAATAATATCCATTTCTCAATAACAAATGCTGTCTTGGATCAGATCAGACGCACTCAAAGCATTTCAAGAACGTGGCCCAAGCGCTAGCTTTGATAGTTGTTTTAAGGTGGTTTACGGCAGATATTCCAGGAGGAATGCAGCTGGTGAACCAACTTAGTTTTGAACAAAACATAACTTATTTATCTAATTACTGAATGAAACAAATGCAAAAGAGTACAGAGCACAGAAAATCAAAATGTTTATCACAACATTCTCTTGTTGTTTCAAATGCTTGCAACAATACTTTACACACTCCTTGTAATAAAAGGTAAAACAAACAAAAGGTCTCACAGGAGAGAGGGCACAGTGAGTTGACAAGAATGGAACAGAAGCTTTTAATCTGTCTCGCTGCTTTCAGTGCACAACGACATGACCAAACATTAAATCAAACCAGAGAAAAGCCGAGCTGGAAAAATAAAGAATAACAATTTACTCCACTTTCATTTACATGGATTTCTTTTAAAACCAAAGCCTTTTTGCGTTCGATGGTATCTATTAGTTGTGATCAAGCTGGCCCTAAAAACGTTTAAACTTAAACGTTTTGGAGTCTACGTCTATGACCACCTCTCACTAGCCATGGCAATAGTCGATCTCTTTGTTATTGTCACTGACGACATATTGAGTCATGTTAGTAATGATTGCGTCCCATTGTCTTTCCTGGATATCACTCCTTTACGAAGTTTTATTGCAGACATTCTTCCTTCAGTCACAGATTGTTTACTGGTATGTTTTCGTTCGAATAATTTGTTGTCATTTGTTGCTAGCAACTAAAAGCAAGATATTCCATGGCGACAATAGGAACGGGTGTTCTCGCACCAACGAGTGTTCTACACTGTTTGAAAAACATTGCTTTCTACTTTATATTTGATCTTTGGGTGATTATCACAAATGTGCGTTGGTTCTGTTCTGCAAGCAAAGCTAATATACTAAGCGTTGACGGATGTTTTTCCGTTGTTTCTTTTTAAGAATTTAACTCCCTCTCTACCATTCAATTTGGTGCTTTGGATTTATGCTCCAACAGTCAGACTTGTTGGAGTAAGCAGTGGAGCACTTAAGGGACTGAAGGGTCTAAGCAATGGAGAGAATCTTCGTGAAACAGAGATGGACAGAAGAAGGAATCTGTAAATTTACTTTTCAGCATACTTGGCATTTGTACCTTCTTGTGGTATATGTATGCAACAGAAGTCATATAATAGTACATAAGTGGAAGAGACCCCAGGGATGACTCACAATCTGAAATTAGATTGCAACATGTCAGAGGGATGATGCTGAATTTGTACTGCTGTACAAATATGTTTATTTTTACAATGTCACAGTTACGTTTGGGGAATTGCTCGAGTGTGTACTGAAATGTCCAGTCACATCTCTTTTTGAAATACAAAATAAGCTTCAAACTTGAACAACACTCCGTGGCATATTCCACCATTAGCAAGCTCGCTCAAATGATTTGTTTGCGGCCTCGTCAAAACATAAATCTCCTCCTGTTGACTGATAGTTGCCTGAGGAAATCAGGTGCATAAGTCAATTCACGTTTTGTTACGGGGCTTACTTAGGAATCCATTTGATCAAGTTGTGAAGGTATGTTATCGAACAAATGGGAAGTGCCGAGTTTGAGAACACATCTTCCCGATTATGTTTTTTGATCCTCAATGTGTGCGTTCGAACTGACAGATGCCTTTACAAATGAATGATTTGAAAATTTAATCAAAGTCCTGGAATTAAGTAAAAATAAAATCAAAATCAAAATTCCGAATTGTGGCTAAGCGTTTCACTTGATCACCACAGGCCATGCCTGTCCAATTTGTTAGATATTCCATGCCTGCCCCATTTGTTAGACATTCCATGCCTGCCCAATTTGTTAGACATTCCATGAATCCATAAACGATCATTCTTACTTATCTTTGATAATTCGCACTGTTCTGATACTAAATCTGTCTACAGAGTCTTCTTCGTTGTCTCTGCGTCTGCTTAGCATCCGTTTGTGCTGTTGCTGTCTCTGTGTGCAAGTTTATAATCATGACGAATTATTGTGACTCTGCATTTGCAAGTGTGGTTCGCTCTCTGCATATGTTTGTCTTACTATGTGCTTTTATTTGATATTTATGTATGAGTTGATATCACTGGTTCAATATTTACATGTCTGTGATAATGTAGCTTTGTTTGTGAATTTACATATATATTTCACATTTATTGATGATGAATTCTTTGCATATATCGGTGTTCGATGTGAGACTGCCTGACATTGTCTCTGTTGTTTTATAATTGTCTATGACTGTGTCATTTTTTGAATTGTTAATAATATTTTTACATATGTCTGTGTGTATCTTTGTTTCTATCTATTTATATCCATGTATATTTGTTCACATATATCCTTGCATATACTTGTTGGTCCGCGTGTTTTCAGAAGATTTGTAGCTCAATTTGAATTTCCGGATGTCTGTTTGTTTGCTGAACTAGATGCTTCTTTTACATTTGTTCTGTCACCATACTAAGTAACATCTTCAGTGTGCCTTCGAATGAAGCATTGGCGGTGTACCCGTTGCCTACTTACATGTTTGAGTTTCCCAGGTTTGGCGATAACATTTGCATTGATGACATCATTTCCTATGGTGATATAATTTGCTGTTCTTTTTCTCAGGGAATAGTAAATGGGACACATGTCAATGTTATCGTTGATAAAGACTCCCGTTGGAATTTCCGAACATGTCTCTATTTGGTTTGTCCAATGATGGATGTGTTATCCCGGTCGATGTGGTGTCCGTCCTCACCTGTATGTAAGGGTAGTAGTGAGAGTGAGTATTGTCTTTTTGTGGCCATTTAAATGTTAATTTGCACGTCTGCACAAATAAGAAACGCATTTTTCTTCTGTTTGTGAGTTTATAAGACAAAGGAAGAGCGAGCCAAAATCAGTCAGACTTTCTCTCTTTGCATTCACAACACTGTCAAATTACAAAATTTTACAAAATCCTCTCATGTATGAATAAGTTTCCCAAATAGACTTTAAAATCGCAAATCTCTGTCTTTGCTTTCACTCAATTCTAGACTCTTGTTTGCACCTTATGCAAAATACGTAGCAATTTCTCCCAACCACACCGCATTCAGGTGAGTAAAATTAAACAACAGCTTCACCTAATTGGTCAATGCAATGAACCAAAAAGGGTTTATTATCAGCGATATTCGGGCAAGACAGGAACACACACAATCACAGCCAATAGGTGAATGAAATAAAAGTTATCACAAATTCGAACTCAGTACTTGGAAGGTTTGCACGATACGTCATTCTGCAGGGACAGACAACCGTTTCTTGGTTGATTTTCTGAAGGAAATATTTACAGTTCAACCAATACAAAGGGCAGAAAACAAACATCGTAATTTTCTTTTCTCTGAAACTCCAAGAGCCGTGAGGGATGTTAAACAGGGATTTTTCAAGGTTTTATGCTGCATCGATAGCAAGGAATTGCTCTCCTAAGAGGAAGAAGTCCAAAAATCGTTTAGAAGCCTGCCGACTTACCGAGAGACTGAACATCTTCTGTGGGAGTTTTATTCCACCATTCATCATCTGTCATTCCCTTTATAATAAGGTCTTGTCTGGACGCAAGTCCTGCTTCGGATCATTTGTCCAGGAAACAATCCGCCTTGGACGTTAAGCATGAACACCCAAATCGACAAAAATATGTTTAATCTCTTTTCCTTTTAACACTTGCTGTTGTACATAATCTAAAACCGATCTTTAGCTTACTCTGCAGAGTTATCAGTTGCAAACCAAAATTGATTTTAAAAAAAACCAACGAGTTCTCCAAAAGTATGTTTGTTTCGGCATGGCTCTCTTTTCCTGTGAGTGGATGTATGTTTTTTGTGAATGTGTGTTCCAGTTGCTGAGTATTACCCATTTTCTATATGTGAATCTTTGAGGCTGATTTTTTGAGTGTGCGTTCATGCGTGTGCAATTACATGGATCATCATCGTGCTGTCTCTGTGTATGCATCTGGTCTGTCTGAGTGCGTGAGTGTGTAAGTTTGTGAATGAACCTGTGTCTCCATATCTGCCAGTGTCTGTGCCATGAGACACAATGGGGATGATGGGAGAACACAAGCCAGACAGCATCAGCAGGTGGATAATTCAACATTTCGAGTGTAACCCTTCTTCTGGACTGGCCGTGGGTGAAACAGGCGCTACACATCAAGGGTTTGGGGCGGGCAGGATGGTGAGGGGGAATGGGTGAACACAGGTATGACATCTTTGGCACCTGAGAGAAAGAATCAGTTTGGTTCATGGAAGGAAGAACCGATGAGACGAATGAAAGTGAGGAGGAAGAAGTATGGATGGGTATTGGCTTATGGGAAAGGACGCTATTTGAAATTGGAAAACTCAGCTGTGGGTAATATGGACTGCATGATACCGAGGTAGAAGATGAGGTTTTCTTCTCCCAACTTGCGGTTTGATTCGTTGAGTCAATGGACCAGTTCAAGGATGGTCATGTGAGAAGATAATCTAAAACTGGGCCTGACTGGGAGATCGTGTCGGCACGTGTAGGGCTGAGATCTTTGGTGAAACTTTCCGTTAGTTTACGTTTAGTCACTCAAAAGAGAGACGATTACAACGGAAGCGCCTGATGCAGTAAATTAGGCGAGAAGACGTGCAGGTGAACCTTTATCTCACTTGGAAAGACTGTATGCGTCCCTGGATGAAGCAAATGGGTGTGTAGTGTGCTGCCTTACAGTCTATGGTAGTGGAAAGTAATGATTCAGAGACGATTTCCTGGTAAAATGTAATAGCTCCAGAACAGTCAGGCTGGAGGAGGGACATGCATCAGCAAAGTACATTCGGGACGACTGTTGGATGGTGAATCAGACTGGAAGTAAATAAAGCAATATAAAGCATCTGAGCAATTGTAGATTTATTGCAGAGGAACTCCTTCTCCCAAAGCATCAGAGATCTGGGGAATTCGCTGCACCAAATTGCGATGGATGCTGAGACCGTGAGTCCATTTAAGGACGAGTTAGCCGGGTTGTAACATGGCAATGGATTCAAGGAATATGGAGAGAATGCAGAAAAATAAGAGTGGGGAAGATATCAGCCATGATCAAATGGCGGAGCAGGCTGGATGGGCCGAATGGCCTCATTCTTCTCCTATACCTTATGAACTTGTGCACTTATGTGAGAAGGGATGAGAAAAAATGGAAATATCGAGTGAAGGCCTGTTAAAATGAACTTTTCTTTTCGATAGGGGACGAAGAGACGGGAAACTACATTCATTTGAAAAAAAATCTCCCTGTATACTGTTCTTGCCATGTTGGAAAGTACAAATCCCTTATTTTCACAAACCATTTTGTTTTAACATTTGCCTCAAATTTGACGACAGACCTGTTCTTCCATTTCTCCCGGGCTATAGTTGACGTCTGTAATACATTCCTTGTAATGTGATTGCTGTTAATTTTTTTTCAAACTTTGATGTGCATGACTGCATTTGAGGAAATTTCAATGATTGATCCCTTTGTTTTGCTGACATAAGTTGTCTGAACAAGTTGACGCCACTTCATCAGATACATTACGACATATTCTCACAGCTTTTATCCTTATGGTGGCTCATTGGTGAGCACTTCTGCCTCACAGCACTAGGCTCCCAGGTTCGATTCCAGACTCGGGTGATTCTCTGTATGGAGTTTGCACATGCTCCCAGTATCTGCGGGGGTTTACACTCATTTCCTCCCACAGTCCAAAGATGTGCAGGTCAGGTGAATTGGTCATGCTAAATTGCCCATAGATCAATGTGCATCACTCATAGGGAAATGGGTCTGGATGGGATACCGTTAGGAGATGCGGTGTCGACAGATAGTGCAGAAGGGCCTGCTTCCACACTGGAAGGAATCTAGTTTAAGTGGAATTGGACAGTGGGGAACTAACGTGTGGACATCTAGCAACTCGAGTTTGATAGGGAAGTGGATTACTTAAATGCATGTGGGGAGTTTCTCAAATCACATATACAATAAATGCAAGCAGTCGCAAATTCTTAACGCAAAATACAGTTGTACAGCCCATTCAGGAACATAAATGTAATCATAGAATTCCCAAAGCATGGAAATAGGCCATTCAGCCCAAACATCCACACCCAACCATCCGGAGAGCATCACACCCATTAACATCCCCGCACTTCATCACAGTAAAGCTGCATCTCAACTGGCTGTTGTACCTAATCTACATATCCATGAACACTATTACCAACTTTGCATGGCTAGTTCAACTATCTTTCACCTCTTTGGACTGTGGAAGTAAAGTGGAATTTCCATTGAATCTGCTTATGACTCTCCCTGGTAAACGCATTTTGCAAATGCAACTTGAAAAATTAAACCAGATTATTGAGGAGACTTAAACACCTTAGCATATGACGACACTCGTAATGTTAAAGGGCAAACTGAAATATTTTCCTTCGACATCACAAAGCTGATCTGAAGGCCAACATTTCTCACCAGCTATCCTTAAACTTTAATCCCCATGTGTCTGAAATTCAAAGCACATCCATAGCCTCCCGAATTTGACGTAGATGGACAAAAATCTTCAACAGAAGCCCAAATTGACTTATTTTTGTATTTATAACGCGCAAAGACGCCGCCACATCTCCCCCTTCACCAGCAAAATCCACCTCACCAACCATCCTGAAATTAGATGTTCATTGTCTTATTTCCCTACTGTCTGGCCAGTTTACCAAAGTTGAAAGTGTCATTCTTTGTGTTGTTAATTTCTTACTGTCAGACATCTGTCTTAATTGGATATATAAGATGCAAGCAAAGAACGCTCTGTCCTCAGGAGCCTGTTCCACGAATCAATATGATTACGGCTGTTTAAACAACACGTGATTGAATTGGTGGAACTGGACAAAATGTTTCCTATTCTCAGGACAAAGGGTTCGATGAGCATTTGTTTTAAATGGGGCGACCATTTAAGATAGAAAAGAGGCATGGTCTGGTTGTTATCTCATAGGCCTGTGAGTCTTCGATTTTTCTTCGTGAAAGTTGATTGAATGCAGGCAATTTCAATGTTTGTTGAATGCTTATTGAATACTGAATGGATGAAAGATTACCAGAAGATTTTTGACCTGAGGTTAAAATCAGATCCGGGGAAAACACTGAATTGTTCAACAGGCTCAATTGACATCCTGGTTTGTTCGCTAGATTGTTAAAATGTCCATCCATGTTCAAATGCGGCAGATGATGCGGAAAACATCAGATCTTTTCCCCTCAAAAGCAGATTAGGTCGGAAGTGTTAAAGTCAATCCAATGAGAACAACCCTGTGATAATCATGGCTCCCGGATTTCAGGGACTCATGAACATGTTCAATTTAGATTACTTACAATGGGGAAACAGGCCCTTCGGCCCAACAAGTCCACACCGACACGCCGAAGCACAACCCACCCATACCCCTACATTTACCCCTTACCTAACACTACAGGCAATTTAGCATGGCCAATTCACCTGGCCCGCACATCTTTGGATTGTGGAAGGAAACCGGAGCACCCGGAGGAAACCCACGCAGACACGGGGAGAATGTGCAAACGCCACACAGTCAGTCGCCTGAGGCAGGAATTGAACCCGGTTCGCCGGTGCTGTGAGGTAGCAGTGCTAACCACTATACCACCGTGCCACCCTGTGCTCGCTTCAGGTTCTGAAGCGAGCACAGCCAAGCAATATGTCTCATCATGGATGAATTCCACATCATGAGCGGCTCGCTCATTGATGATCTACTGAAGCTGCAGTGCACAATGAAAAACAAGATGCTTATATACAGGATAGGAGATGAAGCAGAGTCAGAGATATGGTCAAAAGGAGACGGGGGTAGGGAGTACAATAACGGAGGTTGTGAAGCAGAAAGTGAGATCTGGTATGAGAGACTGAGTCAAGGAGTGTACAAGAAAGCGAGGCAACGGCAGGATTTCGTAAAACCAGTGATTAGCCGAGAAACCTACTTGAGGAACATACAGAATGTATGTCAATGTTTTCTGGTATCGTGCATGAGTGCAGGGCTTTTGACCATGCATTCAGTCTCTCTCACTCAAGTAGTCCACCCATAACTGCACATGGCGTTTCCTTGCACCATTCATTGGAATACCTTCACTAACTCCCTGGCTCTGAATACTTCCTCTGCAGGTCATACACACAAGAACCTAAGCCCTATACAGGGCACGTTCTGACCCACCCGAAATGCCAGGCAAAGAATGCACTGTTGCAAGTGTAACAATGCTGCTCCTTCAAAAATGTTATGCAGCCCTTTTTATTGTCTCAGAGGCGTTGTAAAGGCAAAGGTTCGATATGTCTGGTAATAATTACATGCAAAAATAAATCAAGTCTTTTTTTTAAAGCAACAGTAAAATGAAAAGGTAGCGGCCCATTTCCATGTTCAGGATTCAGTTTTGTTAAGTTTTAGCAAGCTGCTTTTTATTTGCAGCTGCTGGTCAAGTTTTAGCTGGGATTCCAGAGAAGTTATCGGAGAGGCAAACAAGAGGTTGGATGATTATCCACTCTGTCTCCCTGACATCTCGCCAGTAAGAATTTATCTTTGATTTTATCTCTCTTTGTTTTGCCAAGATGGTATTACTCCGGATACTGCAAGTATTTTGAACAACATCATTATGTTGCAATACAGTCGAATGGGTTTACATATTGGTTAATTTATTCTAAATGTGGATGTATTTTGATCGTGTTTCATTCAATAGTCTGTAAACAAATTCTGCTTTGTTTAAAACTGATTATTTGGCTCAGCTGCATCACTCCTTGAATATCTTTTTCATAACTGCTTAAAACAATGAGTAAAATTAGGGCATGGACTGCTGTTTTGAAATCAACTAGGCGAAAGTGAGGACTGCAGATGCTGGAGATCAGAGCTGAAAATGTGTCGCTGGAAAAGCGCAGAAGGTCAGCATGCATCCAAATAGCAGGAGAATCAACGTTTCGGGCATGATTCCTGAAGAAGGGCAGATGCCCGAAACGTCGATTCTCCTGCTCCTTGGATGCTGTCCGGCCTGCTGCGCTTTTCCAGCAACACATTACGTATTGAATGGCAAGACAACAGGTTTCAGAGAGGCGAAAATTCATCTTGGTGCTCTTGTACAAAAATCGAAGAATATGACGGGAGAATTGAAGAGGGTAGTTGAGAAGGAGTATTAGATTCTTGCCATTTTATGGCATGCCACTGTTAGGACAATACGTTGGTCAATTTGCAGCTGCACAAACGTTTGCATAGGTCATTGCTGAAGTCTGTGTGCAGATTTGGAAGATGCAGTTATACGAGAAGGGGTGAAAAGAATATGTTTCAGGAATATGTTGCCTTTGATTAAACTACGAACGTATAACGACATGTTTTGCTTTGAGTGTCGGTGGTTAAATGGGGACTACGGGCAAGTGGATGACAGGAGCACAGGAATGAACAGGGTGAAGTCATGGACGCTGTTTCTTTTCGTTGAAATATCAACATCAAGAGAAATAAATTTGAAAGTGTGAGGCAGACGGCTGACAGAAACCTAAAGCTACCTATGGGTATGTGAGCAATTAAAGAATGACTCATGTAGGAATACGGCCAGCCAAAGACAGAAGTGGGGAGTTGTGTGTGGATACTGTGGAGCTCGGAGAGCTGCTAAGCATATATTTCTCAACTGTACTCACCCAAGAATAGGAGCATAGGGTAGAAGATAAGATTGTGATAAGTGCTATTAGACTACAAATAATTGAGGTTAATAAGGAGGACGTGTTATCAATGCTAGAAGGGGTGAAAGTGCTTAAGTCCATTGGGCTGTAAGGGATTTATCCGAGGGTTCTATGAGAAGCTATGGAGGAGATGATGGAGCCTTTAACATTGATATTTATGTCGTAATTTTCTGCAGATTTAGAGGACTGGAGAACTAAATGTTATGACCTTACTCTAGAAGAACTGAAGAGATTACACTGGCTATTATAGACCAGTGAGCCTTAGTTCTGATGTCAGAAACATTTTTGCGAAAATAATAAGAGATAGGATTATTAATCATGGAACAAGCATCAGTTTGATTGGAAATAGTCAACATAGTTGTGGTTGTGTTCGCCGAGCTGGAAGTTTTTGCTGCAAACGTTTCGTTCCCTGGCTAGGGAACATCATCAGTGCTGTTGGAGCCTCGTGTGAAGCGCTGCTTTGATGTTTCTTCCGGTATTTATATTGGTTTGTTCTTGCCGCTTCCGGGTGTCAGTTTCAGCTGCAGTGATTTGTATGTGGGGTCCAGGTCGATGTGTCTGTTGATGGATGTTCTTGCCGCTTCCGGGTGTCAGTTTCAGCTGTAGTGGTTTGTATATTGGGTCCAGGTCAATGTGTCTGTTGATAGAGTTTGGGGATGAATGCCATGCTTCCAGGAATTCTCTGGCTGTTCTCTGTCCGGCTTGTCCTATGATGGTGGTGTTTTCCCAGTCAAATTCATGTTGATGGTTGTCTGTATGTATGGCTACTAGTGATAACTGGTCGTGTCGTTTTGTGGCTAGCGACCAGTTATCACTAGTAGCCATACACACAGACAACCATCAACATGAATTTGACTGGGAAAACACCACCATCATAGGACAAGCCGGACAGAGAGCAGCCAGAGAATTCCTGGAAGCATGGCATTCATCCCCAAACTCTATCAACAGACACATTGACCTGGACCCAATATACAAACCACTACAGCTGAAACTGACACCCGGAAGCGGCAAGATCATCCATCAACAGACACATCGACCTGGACCCCACATGCAAATCACTGCAGCTGAAACTGACACCCGGAAGCGGCAAGAACAAACCAATATAAATACCGGAAGAAACATCAAAGCAGCGCTTCACACGAGGCTCCAACAGCACTGATGATGTTCCCTAGCCAGGGAACGAAACGTTTGCAGCAAAAACTTCCAGCTCGGCGAACACAACCACAACAATGGATACCCGAGCTGCAAATCTTCAATCAAACTTTAAATAGTCAACATAGTTTGGTCAAGGGCGGATCGTGTCTCACAAAACTCACTGAGTTTTTTCAGAAAGGGACCGAGTATATGGACGAGGGTAGGGTAGTTGATATGCTGAACATGTACTTTTATAAGATTGAACATGATAGACTTTTGGAGAAAATGCGAAATCATGGGATTGAGGCTTATTTAGCAGTTTGGATTAAAAACTGGCTTTCCATAAGAAGGCAGTGAGTGGTAGTTGATGGAAAATATTCATTCTGGATTCCGTTTCCGAGTAGTGTGCCACAAGGATTTGTTTTGGTCCCAATGCTCTTTGTCATTTTTATAAATGACCTGGCCGCTCGCATACGTGGTTGGATTAGTAAGCGTTGTAGATGACACGAAAATCCGTGGAATAGTGGATAGTGTGAAAGAATGTTGCAAGTTGCAGGGGGATTTGGATAAACTGCAGAATTGGGCTGAGAAGTGCCAAAAGGAGCTCAAATGCAGATAAATGTGAGGTGATTCACCCTTAGAAGGACAACAGGAAGAGAAATACTGGGTCAACGGAAAGATTATTGGGAGTCTGGATATGCAGACAGATCTTATTGTTTCTGTACACAGATCCCTGAAGGTTGCCGTTTAAATTGATAGTGCTCTTAAAAGGCATACGATGAGTTAGGTTTTGTTAGTAGAGAGATTGAGTTCCGGAGCCATGATATCATGCTGCGACTGTACGAAATGCTAGTGCGGCTTCACCTGGAATATTGCCTCCAGTTCTGGGAGCCCCATTTGAGGAAGGATGTGGAAGCATCGGACAAATAGTAGAGGTAATTTACCAGGACGTTGCCTAGTCTGGAGAGAAGGTCTTATGAGTAATGTCTGGAGAGAAGAATTCCAAGAGGGGATTTAATAGAGACATACAAGATGATCAGAGTATTCGTTAGGGTGGAATGTGAAAGACTTTTTCGTCGGATGATGACGTCGGTTTGTACAAGGGGAAATAGGTACAAACTAAAGGACAAATATTTAGGACAGATGTCAGAGACAGGTTCTTTACTTAGATAGTGGTAAGGACCTGGAATGGCATATCTGTCAGTGTAGATAACTCAGAAACGTTATTGGCATTTAAACTATCCATGGATAAGCATATGGTTGACGATGGGACATGGTAGCGGGATGGACTAAGTTTTGTTCACAAGTCGGCGCAACCTCGCTGGCTAAAGGACGAGTTCTGCGCTGTTTTGTTCTCTGTTCTCTGTTCTGTTTTCCATGTTCGATCATTAAGACGGAATATAGTTTTCATCAGTGTGTCATTGCCGTTTTGACTGCACTGTCAGCGATCATAGTACTAGTGGGAAACGTAACAATCATTCGAAAGTACTTAGAGGATCACTCAAAGTGCCAAATGATTCAATACTATGCGCCCAGTGCGGGAAAGTTGCACTTGTGAAGTTGGCATTATTACTATTGTCAGTACCGATTTGAAGAATCAAATAGACTCTTGAATAATCTTTCATTCCCATCTCCACTACTCTGAATCATTACTTTCTACACATCTTTATAATACGTTCCAAACTGCTCAGTCATTAAATCGAACTGCACTTAGTTACTGAATCCTATTTCCCTCAGTCACTACCCAATCATCTTATTCACAACTTCCAAGTCAGGTCAGCCAGTCAAGGAATCACTCTAGTAAAGTCATCGGCACAGCCTTTATCAGGGAAGTAGACCAAAGCTGCATCCGGTATTCATTCGTGATCTCTTTGAAGCTGTGTCCAATTGGTGCAAGTTGTCGCTGACACTGCATTCGTTACTGTTTGCTCTGAAAGCCGACATTTCATTTTCCTTCCTCGTGTCTTACCTGCATGTTTTCCTTTTGTAACCTGGACAAATACGTCTGTTTGTACATCGCACTTTCTCAAATTATCGCCATTTTGATTTAAAGCTGTCTTCCCCCGTTTTGTTTCAACAATGGATTTCATTCTGTATTCTTCTGCCCAATCATTCAACTTGTCCAATGGGCACGGAAGCTCTCTGCATCTTTCCCGCAGGTCTTCGTGCCTCACAGCTTTGGTGTTCAGATACTTTCCCTGAATTTTTTACGCAGTCCAAAATTTCCTCAACTTGCTCAAAATCAATCTGAAGGTTATATGCTTCTGCAGTGGTAGGTTGCGGAGTAAACGATTTCAAAGTCAAAGTCTCAGATGCTGTACATGCAATCGAGGCAATGTCAAGCAAAAATGTTGTCAATAGGTCCTTGGGTCACTGAGTTAGGAATGGGAATATTTGGCGTCGCCCTTTTGGAGCCGATCATTTGGCACCGCCATTTTGCCTCTGAACTGTTTTCGCGCTCATTACTTTGGTGCAGAGCAGTTTTGGCGCCAATACATATCGATAACCGTCATGTGAAAAGTTTGGTTTGTTTCTCTTGCTTAGAATGCTTTCAATGTGAAGACAGAAGGGCTTAAGTATCATCAAGACAGTAGATGAGTAATAACAACTGTTAATTGCGAAAATGGTTACAAAATGAGATATGAATCTATGGCGGTTGATTTTTGCTTTGACTATCAACTCTTGCAATTTGAGAAAATCACATCAGGTCGTTACTCAAGTTCTCTTCTTTAACCAAACAAGACTATTTTTTTTAAAATTCTGAATTGGCGTCAAAAATGCTCAGCGCCAAAGTAATGCGCCCCAAAACAGTTCAGAGCCAAGATGGCAGGGTCAAATGATCGACGCCAAAAGGGCGGTGCCAAAACATACCCGACCCCTCGAGTTATGACTGACTCTGCAATGGAAAGAAATGAAGGCGGCATTTCAGCTTCTAAAACGGGTACAGTGTACGATTTTGGAGGAACACAAAACGATTACGCACTGCATTAATTTCTCAAAGAAATGCATCGTTTGTCTCATTAATGCAGTTTCTGTGGGTGGTGTGATAGAATCTGATGAGTCATCAGAAGAGCACAAGTTGACAATAAGTTCCTGGAAGCAAATGAATGCCGAAACGCTTACCGAGTGATTGTGAGTTGGGCAGAATGACAGTGATTATCTTAATGTGACGGGTTTCAGGGTGACAGTGATGGAGTGAGCATTGGGTGTCATGGTAACTGGGATGAAGTGAGGGCGAAGATATCATGCTGATGGTAACGAAGAACGATTGAGTGGTTCATGATGATAGTGACGTCGTGAAGGTGAGAGGGCATTGGTGACGATGACTGAGTGACTGAAAGGTGTTCAGGGTGACAATGATGTGTTGAGTTTGATGTGGTCAGGGTTGCGGTCATGGACTCACTGTGAGAGGAAATGACTGATGGTGATGGAGTGAGTGCCACGATGTCAGGGTGATGGTGACAGAGAAAATGCGTGGCGGGTTACAGGGACAGGGAAGGAGTTATTGTGAGGGGATCAGAGTGACAGCAAGGGGTTGAGAGAAAAGGAGTCAGTGTGAAGGTGACTGAGTGAGTGTGGGGGAGTGTATGTGATAGTCGTGCAGTGAGTGTGAGTGGGTCATGGTGATGGAGGGAATGTGAGGGGGTTAAGGTGGAGGTGCGAGAGTGAGTGAAGGGGTCACAGTGAAGGTGATGGAGTGCGTGTGAGGGTGACAGTGTGACAGTCTTGGAGTGAGTGTGAGTGGGTAGCGTGAGTGAGGGGAAGTGAGACGCGTCAGACTAACGATGACAGAGTGAGTATGAGCGCGTTCAGGAGAAGAGAGTCGGAGTGAGTATGATGGGATCAGGGTGATGAAGAAGGAGTGAGTGTGTGTGAGTCAAGGTGACAGAGCGGGAGGAAGTTTGAGGTGTTCAGGATGAAAAGGAGGGAGTGCATTTGAGTGAGTCAGGTGCCAGTCGCCAAGTGAGTGTGAGGGGTTCAGAATGACATATGGGAAATGTGTGTGTAAGGGTGCCAGATAGTGGTGATGGCGTGCATGAGAAGGATTCACAGCGACAGTCACGGAGTGAGCGTGAGGCAATCAAGTGACAGATGGGAGTGAAAGTGAGACGGTCAGGGTGACGGTGATAGAGTGAGTGTGAGGCGATCAGAATGACAGTGACAGGGTGAGTGTGACGGTGTCAGGCTGATATTGAGGGAGGTAATGCAAGGTTGTCTACCTGACAGTGAGTGGGTGAGTGCAAGGGGGTCAGGGATCTTATAAAAGACTGAGTGTGAGAGTTCAGGGTGAGAGTAATGAAGTGAGCAGATGAGGGGATCAGGGTGAACGTGATGGAGTGAGTGTGAGGGATGTCAGAGTTACTGTGGCAGAGTGACTGTGGGGGTGACAGGGTGACGGTGATGGAGTGTGTGTGAGGGACTCATGGTAACAGGGATGAAGTGAGGGTGAGGGTATCATGGTTACAGTTATGCCAAAAATTGAATGGGTCACAGTGACAGTGACGTAATGAATGCGTGAGTGTGCGGGTGATGGTGACTGAGGGCAAGAGGTCAGGGTGATGGTGACATTCATAGTGTCACGGAAATGGCGAGAGAGTTAGTGTCAGTTGGTCAGGTGGACAGTGGCATGGTGAGTATGAAAGCTTCAGCATAGCGGTTCCAGAGTGAGCTTCAGGAGAAAAGGGTGATGGTGACAGAACGAGTGACGGGGGGGTTGGGGAGAGAGAGACAGTGACAGAGTGACTATGATGTGGTCAGGGTGACAGTGGCGGGATGAGTGTGAAGGTAGCAGGGTGACAGTGACGGAGTGAATATGAGGGTGTCTGCGTGATGTGAAAGAGTAGTGTGAGAGGATCAGTGTGATGGTGGCTGAGAGTGTATGAAAGATTCAATCTGGCGACGAAGGAGTGCATGTGAGGAGGTCAGCATGATGTTTATGGACTGATTGGTGGTAACTGAGTGACTGTGAGATGGACAGGGGAACGGTGATGGAGTGGGTGTGAGGTCGTCAGCATTATGGTAACAGTGTGGGTTCCTCGGGGTCAGGGTGCCCCTATATCGATTGTAATTGCGAGGGGGTCAGGGTGATATTGATGGAGGGAGTATAGTATAAGAGGGTTAGCGTGATGGTGATGATGTGAATCCCAAGGCGGAAGAGTGAGTGTGAGGGTAGTCAGAGTAATGGTGCTAGTTTGAGTTTATGGAGTTTTGATGACGGCGATGAAGTGAGTGTAAGGCGATCAGGGTGACTGGAACAGAGTGAGTATGAGGTGTGTCAGAGTCACGGTGGCTGAGTGGGTGTGAGGGAGCAATTATGCTGCACACACAGTGAATGTGAGGGGGTCAGAAGGATAATGACATAGTGAGAGCAAGGAGTTCAATTTGACTGTGAATGACTGAGTGCAGGGGGTCAGTTTGATGGTGGTGAACAGAGTGTGGGGGTTTCAGGTGACAAGAAAGAAGAAAGTGTGAGCAGATAAGATTGACAGTGATCGGGTAAACGTGAGGAAATGAAGGTGATGGTGACTGAGCAAGTATATGCATGTCAACCTGATGGTAATGGAGTGACTGTGAGGTGGTCAGGGTGACACTGATGTTGTGAGTGGGAAAGAGTGCGGGTGAATGTCCTGTAGTGAGTGGATGCCAGGATGATGGAGTGAGTGTGAGAGGGTCTGGCTGACGGTGAGACAGTGAATGTAAGGTGGTCAGCTTCATGGTGACAATGGAAGTGCGAGTGGGTCAGTGTGATGGTGTCTGAGTGAGTGTGAGGTTGTCAGGTTGGTGGCGATGGAGATAGTTTGAGAAGATCAGGATAACAGTGACAGATATAATGTGAAGGTGTCAGGGAGACAGTGACTGAGTATGAGGTCGGTCAGGAGAACTGTGATGAAGTGAGTGTGATGATGTCAGAGTGACAGTTATGGAATGAATGGCGAAGCGTATTAGAGTGATGGTGATGAATTTCGTGTGAATGGTCCGGGGTAGTGCTGATAGAGTGAGGCGAGGTACTCATGTTTACTGTCACAGATAGAGTCTGATGGGTGGAAGGGGGACATTGACATAGTGTGAGGGGGTAATTGTGTCTGTGGCAGAGTGAATGCGAGGGGGTCAGAGTGATGGTGATAGAGCGAGTTTTTCAGGTTGATTTTGCCGGACTGAGTGTGTGGGTATCAGGGTGAATTGAATGGAGTGAAATGACTGGTCATGTTGATGGTGGCAGAGTGAGCGTGAAGCAGTCAGGGTGACAACGACTGAGTGAGTGTGAGGAGGTCAGAGTGACGTTTATGGAGTGAGTGCAAGAAAGTCACTGAGACTGTCACAAAGAGAGTGTGAGTGTGTCAGTATGATCGTGACAGGATGTGGATGACTAATACGGAGAAAATGTGAGGTTGTAAGTGTTGCGGTGACATAGTGTGTGCAGATCTTCAGAGTGATGGTGAAAAAGTGATTGTGAGGATGTTCGTGCAACAGTGATGTAGTCGTGCAAAGAAGTCACTGATACTGTAATGGAGTGTGTGTAACCGGGTCAGGGTCTGTCACATCGTAAGCGTGAAGTGGTCATAGTAACAGGACAGAGTGAGTGCAAGGGATCAGTGCGATAGTGACAGATACAGTGTGAGGGAGTCAGGATGTCAGTGACTTAGTGATTGTGAGGTGGGTCAGGGAAATGATGATTGAATACGTCCGATGTGGTCAGTGTGACAGTGACAAGAGTGAGTGTGAGATTCTTAGGTGATGATGAGTGAGAGAGACTGTGAGGGTGTCATTCCGACAGTGACAGAGTGAATTTGAATGTGTCGGGGTGACTATCATGTAGAGAGACTGAAGTGATCTGTGTTCGAGCGATGGAGTGAGTGTGATCAGGTCAGGGTGACTGTCATGAAGTGAGTGTGACATTCTCAGGGGATCATGACGGAGAGACTGTGAGGGTGTGATTATGACAGTGTAAGAGTGCGAGGGGCCCAGTGTGACGGTGATGGAGTGAGCGTGAGGGGATCAAGGTGACGGTGACAGAGTGAGTGAGACCGGGGTGACAGTGACAGAGCGAATGTGATGTAGTAAGGGTGAGAGTGATGGAGTGATTTGAGGGGATCAGGGGACGCTGATGGAGTGAATGTGAGGGGATCAGGGAGATGGCAAAGGAGTCGTGTGTGGGGATTAGTGGCTGAGTAAGTGTGAGGGAGTCAATGGAATGATGATGGAGTTAGTGTGAGGAGATTAGCATGACGGTGACAGAATGAGTGCATTGGGATGATGCTTATGGTGATGTAGTGAGAGTGAACAGAACTGCGTTATGGTGACGGAGTGAGTGTCAGATGAACTGGGAAACGGTGATGGAGTGAATATGAGGTCAGAGCGACGGTTGTGGGGTGAATGTGCGGTGGTCAACATTAAGATAATGGAGTAAGTGTGAGGGCGTCAGTGTGACGTGCTAGAATGAGTGCGAGTCAGTCAGGGTGATTGTAACAGAGTGAGTGTGAGAGGGTTCAGAGAGCTCGTGACCTAGTGAGGGTGAGGGGGCAGTTGTGCCGACCACAGAGTGAATGAGAGGGGTTCAAAAAGTCAGTGATGGAGTGAGACGGAGGTGATCAAGTTGACAGAAATGATGCTGAGTGTGATGGGGTCAGGGCGAAGCTGGTAGCGTGAAACGATTGGTCATGTCGACGACCACAGAGTGAGTGCGAGCAGGTCAGGGTGATAGTGAAAGACTGAGTGCAGGGGGTGAGATTGACGGTGATGAAAAGTGTATGTGTGGTTCAGCTGAGGATGATGGTGAAAGTGTGAGCTGGTAAATGTGAAAGTGATGATGTAAAAGTGGAGGTGTCAGGAGGACGGTGATGGAGTGAGGCACGGTTTCATGATGACATTGACTGGCTGAGAGCAGGGTGTCAGTTATTTGGTGATGAAGTAATTGTGAGGTTGTCAGGGTGATGGCGATGAAATGAGTGCAAATGTGTCCGGGTGAAAGTGTTTGACTGATTGCGTGCGTGTCTGGATGACAGTGATTGAGTGAGTGTGAGAGGGTTAAACTGACTGTGACTGAGTGAGTATGATGGGGCCAATGTGACAGCGACAGAGTGAAAGCGAGATGAGCAGGGTTACGGTGATGGAATGAGACTGAAGTGGATCAGGGTGAAGCTATTGGTGTCAGTGCGAGATGGGTAGGGTGACAGTAATGCAGTGACTGTGACGTGCGCAGGGTGAAGGTGACGGTGTGAGGGATTCAGGACAATGGTTTTGCAGTGAGCGTGAGGGGATCAGAGTGACTTTGCCAGAGCATGAGGAGTTCAGGCTGACAGTGATCGAATGCAGTGTGAGGGAATCAGCGTGATGCTGATGGAATGAGTATGTCGATTAAATTTGTTGGTGATGGAGTGAGTGTGAGATGATCGGGGTGCATATGAGGGGATGTGGGAGCTTCTTTCCCTTATTAAAATTGCGACATTGGATTCCTATTCAGACACCAATTGTAGCCTAAGTTGTATTTTTTGCCTGTGTTACTGCCTCCTCTGCTCCTCTCACCGATCACTCTCTGCCTGTCTGCAGAATATTCCTGGAATAACTTAGATGTGCCTCGTAGTGTCTGTGTTCTCTTAACGTGAATAACGTCTGAATTTCACCTCAAAAGCTCTCTTTCTCCAGTTGTAAGTATTCTAATTATGTTTGCCTCTTCGTCTGTCCAGCCTCTCGTTTAATTTTTAACACAGTCTGCTCTGGACCAGTTACGTTCAAATCCAATTCCTCTCTATATCTACTGTCTACCTTATTATAGCACATTGTCCGACATTCTCTTCACCCTGTTTGGGGGAACGTGGATGGTGAGGAGGTATTTTCAGCTATCAAAATCGGGTTTCGTAAGTATTTTATTTTACTGAACTTTCATGCCCAAAGGCTCTTTGCACTGCTCTAAACACGCAGTGACGTTCACTTCCAAAACCTTGTTTCCAAACGCTGCTCGTTCTGCACTGTGGAATGTCCCTGTACAAAACTGGTGTCGAAAAGGTTTTTCTTTCCCTATTAGATTTTCTACAGCCCTTCAGCCCTACAAGTCCACACTGACCATTGCCCCACCCAATATATACACACCCGACTAAAGTGCCTAACGTTATGGGCAATTTAGCTAAGCCAGTTCACCTGACGTGCACATCTTTGGACCGTGGGACGAAACCGGAGCACCCAGAGGAAACACACACAGACATGCGGAGAATGTGTAAACTCCACACAGACAGCCGCACAAGTTTGGAATTGCAGCCGGTCATGAGTTTGGAAATGAACCCGGTCACTGGTGTAATGAGACAGTAGTGCTAACCACTGGGCCCCCCAGTCAAACCAATTAATTGCCAATTATTTACCAGAATTATTAATTCCACAGATGTTGAAGAGCTATCATTATAATTGACATTCATGTCACATAAAATGCTCCATTATAGGTAGTCCAACCAACGTAGCTATGTCTAAATACCTCAGATACCCCATCGATCCAAAGATGAACCTGAAACACCATGCAAGTACCTTCTCTACTGTAGCAGGTAATAGGTTAAGAATATTGCAATGAGTAAAGCATTTCTTCACTCCCACATCTTGTCGATCATCTACAATGTACACATCCATGGAATTATCGTAATTGTCTCAGTTATCGATGACTCATGTAGGAACAGAAACTTTAATTCTCTTTCACATTTGTCAGATTTTGACATGCCTGCCAAATTTTCCGGAGCGTTTCTCTGTCATGATTAAGGAGCCAGTTTGATTAACACCATATATACAAAAATGCATGTCATCCACTATCAACACTATTGTGAATCAAGTTTCACTGCAGATACTCATCAAGGCTTCTTAGATCGCATGTTTCAGATTAAGGACCATTACCACCTAAAGCGATGGAGTAATGCAGGACAGCAGCGAGTGCCTGCATCTACTTAAAATCCTGTATTGGATATTTGCCTGCCATGAAGCTGAGTTCCTCCCACTGGATCATATGGCTACTTTCTCATTACAGAGAGATGACCAGTGCTGAGACTCACATCAGGGCCAGCACGCCTCAGGCAGGGAAGGGCGCTTGATATATTCAGACGTTCAAAGCAATCCGATCTAATGTGGGATCTAAACCACCATGACGTTGGTATTCTGCACCACAAACCAACTACCAAACCAATTCTACTTCAATGGCGAGAACAATTAATTTTGCAGCTCGGTTTGTTAAATCCAGAGAGGTATGGTGAAAGAAAAAGAGTTAAATTCACCATCTCTCTCTCTCTCTCTCTCTCTCTCTCTCTCTCTGCATGTGTGTGTAAGAGAACAGGCACTTCGGACGATGTTGTTTCATTTGATCCATCTTGATAAAAATTGTGGATGCTTCACGCCCTGTTCGCCTGGCAAGGACATGGTACATATTGTATCACTGCAAGGAATGCGACTGCACAAGAACACAGCATGCCGCTATATTCTGAAAGGTCAATAATTCTAGCAGAGTCAGGCCCTAACTGATTTTCAATGAAAAGGTTCTAAATTATGAAACAATTCATGGTTGCAACATGAAAAACTTGCTTCTCGATGTAGCAGACCATGAAATCCATGGTCTGACTAGTATGTATGAAGGCTTTTCATCCTAAACAATTGTCTTATATTTGGTCAGTCTTCATTTCTGAGACACACATATATAGCCAGAGGTCAAGCATTGCTAAATGCATGTAGTCGACAGAAATAAAATATTGTGATAACAATAACAATGCAACAAATTAATCAACAAACATAGCAACAAGAGTGTGTTCCACAACCAGTGCTGAATTTCCTTTATTCTCTGGTAGAACAGAGGGACACATCGCGCTAAATTCTAGGGACAGCAGTTTCAACTTAGAATCCAACAAGTTTAGTAACTGTATAGATAATGGTCAGAAATAAATTCGACTGTACAAGAAGACAGCATACCGCTACATTCTCAAAGGCCATTAATTCTGGCAGAGTCAGGCCCTAACTGATTTTCAAAGAAAAGGTCCTAAATTGCGAAGCAATTCATGATTGCAACATGACGAAAATGTTTCTCGATGTAGCAGACCATGAAATCCATGGTCTGATTCGTATGTATGACTGCTTTTCATTCTAAACAATTGTCTTGTATTTGGTCATTCCTTATATCTCAGAAACACATATATGGCCAGAGGTCAAACATTGCTAAATGCATGTAGTCCACAGAAATAAAACATCGTGATCACAATACAAATGCAGCAAATTAATCAACAAACATAGCAACAAGATTGTGTTCCACAACCAGTGCTGAATTTCTTTTTTTTCTCTGGTAGAACAGAAGGACGCATCACTCTAAATTCTAGGGTCAGCAGTTTCATATTAGAATCCAAAAAGTTTAATAACTGTATAAATAATTGTCAAACATAAATTAGAAGAGAACTTACATTAGATTACTTACAGTGTGGAAACAGGCCCTTCAGCCCAACAAGTCCACACCGACCCGCCACCCGCCCATACCCTACATTTACCCCTTACCTAACACTACGGGCAATTTAGCATGGCCAATTCACCTGACCCGCACATCCTTGGACTGTGGGAAGAAATCGGCACACCCGGAGGAAACCCACGCAGGCACGGGGAGAACGTGCAAACTCCACACAGTCAGTCGCCTGAGTCGGGAATTGAACCCGGGTTTCAAGCTAACCACTGTGTCACCGTGCCGCCCAGCTGTTTTTATTTTGGTTGCACTGTGAAAGCAGATCAGCCGATGGTCTATGCTGGAGACAAGCAGCTTTCATGTTCTTAGAAAACTGCAAAATTCAGCAATCAAATACATGCCAAATGAACATGTGTCGGTAAGTGGCAAGTAACGAGCGCAAACATCTACATGTAACCGAAACTGCAATAAATAATGTTATAGACGAATTGATTCACAAATTTGAAACAAACATCCAAATTTTTATATCAGTGAACATCATACAGATTGAGAAAAGAACAAATTACATTTTATCCGTTTGAGAAATCTTATGGATGTTTACCTAAGTCGTTCAAATTTTTAAAAAAGCAAACGTGTCGCAAAATAGTCATCAGGGCAGCATATAATACTTATGATTTGCACGGAAAATTTAGCAACAAAAAAAATGGAATTCATAAACACTGAAACATTCAGTAAGTTTTTCCTCAATATGATTCAGTCAACCAAATCCCAGGACGCTGTATGTCTGAGAGAGGAAAACATCTCCATGAAGTTTCTCCTCTGGGGAGATATGTTGCCTTTCTGTCATCAATGTTAAGTACCTCATGAAACACAACACTTTGTGCAATCCAGAACTTTGATTCATTTGACAACCTTTGGTAAACTAGTTAAAAATCTAAACAGATGGCATGGGCTGCTTAAAAAAAGCAACAGATAGTTTCATCTGTAGCTTTTTAAAATTAGGAAGTTATTTCTGCATCTCAAAGAGGGGATGTCTTCAAATACATTCTCAGAATTAGACTTATGACTATGTAAAATCGTCATGGATTAGATATCACATTCCTGGAAACGGGGGCAAGTGGACAATACCTCAGACAAGCAAAATAAAGCTGCATTTCACAGACAAGAGAAAATACAAGTATAATTGGGATACAACATATCTATCATTATTTGTAATTATAGTCGTCCTACTCCTACCAATTATCGGTTGCTCTCTCACTGAAGAGAGGTAACTACTGGTGGTTTAACCTGAGAGGCAGTATTCCCCAGAAGAGCGGACAATGATAACTGAAAGATCATGGCCAAACGCTCCAATATCTTCTCCCTAGCTTTCCAGGGACTCCTCAGAAAAATCTCATCCAGCCGAGGAGACTTGCCTCATTTCACTCCTTCTAGAATTGGTAACACCTCCTCCTTACTGACCTCGAATATTTCTAGTACAATATCCCATATCACATTCTTCTCTTCTACAGTATTATCCTATTCAAGATTGAAAAAAGGTGAGAAATATTCGTTTAGCACCTCTCCGATTTCGACAGCGCCCACGCACAACTTCCCACATCTGTGTTTGATTGGCCGTATTCCTTTTCTCGTCATCCTGTCATTACTCACATATTTATAGATAGCTTTCGGTTTTTGCTTCATTATAATTGCTAAAGATTGTTCATGTCCTCCCATTTCTTCTAACTCACTCTTTAAATCCTTCCTAGCTAACCTGTCACTCTCTAACGCTTCATCTGAACCATCTCTTCTCAAACTCCCATAAACCTCCTTCTTCCGATAAACAAGTGATGCAATTTCTTTATTATACCACTGCTTTTTACCTTTTCAATTCCTACCTGCTTGACAGGGACAGACCTATCAAGGACACACAATATCAGTTGCCTAAACCAGCTCCACATTTCGATTGCTCAGTCCCCTGCATTTTGCTACCCCATTCTTATGCGTGCTGAATCGTGCCTAATGGCATTATAATTGATTAGATTAGATTACTTATAGTGGGAAAACAGGCCGTTCGGGCCAGCAAGACCACACCGAACCTCCAAAGAGCAACTCACGCAGATCCATACCGTTCCATTTCCCACTTCACCTAACACTACGGGCAATTGAGCACGGCCAATTCCCATAACCTGCACATTTTGGGACTTTGGGAGGAAACCGGAGAACAGGGAGGAAACCCACGCAGACATGGGGAGAATGTGCAAACTCCACACAGACACTTGCTAGAGTCAGCAATTGAATCCGGGTCTCTGACGCTGTGCCACCCTTCCCTCATATATAATTCTTGCCCTGTGGCATCTACATATCCTTCCCATTGCTAAACTAAATACAACTGAATTATGATCACTCTCTCCAAAGTGCTAACCTACCACCAAATCAAACACCTGGCCTGGTCCATGACCATGCACCAGATCTAGTATGGCATATCCTCTTGTCGGCCCTTCGACATACTGTGTCAGGAAACTGCCCTACATACATTGGACAAAAACTGATCCATCCGACATACCAGAGTGATGGCATTTCAATTCAATGCTGGGGAAGTTATTTTCCCCACAATGACCACTCTGTTCCATTCTCTGCGGAGGCACTTAAAAAACCGCCCAGCAGTGTGACCCTTATTGCCCTGTTTCTAGCTTCAGGCCATACCACCTCAGTCGTCGAGGCCTCTTCAAATGTCCTTTCAGCCACGGTTATTCTGTCATCACCGACAAAGCCAGACCCCTCTTTGTTTTATGGCCTACCCTGTCGTTAATGAAAGATCTAAATTCTGTAAACTGAAAGAGCCATTCCTGATACTGCGCTATCCATGCCTCTGGAATAACCATGGCATCGAAGCACCTTGTATCTATCCATCTCACTTACCTTATTTCGGCTACTTCTGGCGTTGAAAGAAAACACACTTCAATCCAGCTTTCTGTCTGCCAGCATATTCCACTGACTGTGAAATTCTGTCCTTTCCCTCCCTATTCACATCCTCCTGTGCACTGGAATGACACAGCAGGTTCCCATCCCCCTGCTGAGCTAGTTTAAATCCACCCGACGATGAAAGCAGTCGACTCAGCACCGCTGAAAAGAGATCCTGTAAAGGAACTGCCTTGTTGACACTGCTGCCATCTTTATCACGGATTGTTCATGTGGATGTCAGTATCAGCTCTGCATAATTGCAGACATTGATCGTGTGCTTTACAGGTAGTGGGAAATTAATGATTCACTGTTATGAATTAGACCAATGGCCTCATGATCGTTTATGAAAGTAGCCTCGGCCCTAACTTCGGATTTTTAAAGACAATTGAGCAGTTGCTAAAGATGAAGAGCAAATGCTCCATCTAGTCCACAGTTTGCAAAACACTCATTTATTTATTATAATTTTATTTAAAAGAGGTAAAAACAGTGACTGCAGACGCTGGAAACCAGATTCTGGATTATTGCTGCTGGAAAAGCACAGCAATTTATGCAGCAGCCAAGGAGCAGCGAAATCGACGTTTCGGGCAAAAGCCCTTCATCAGGAATAAAGACAGAGAGCCTGAAGCGCGGAGAGATAAGCTAGAGGAGGGTAGGGTTTGTGTGAAAGTAGCATAGAGTACAGTGGTTGTGAGGGGGAGGGGATGAAGGTGGAGTGGATAGATGGAAAAGGAGATAGGCATGTAGGACAGTCTGGACAAGTCATGGGGACAGCGCTGAGCTGGGCGCTTGGAACTGAGGTGAGGTGGGGGAAGGGGAAATGATGAAACTGTTGTAGTCCACATTAATGCCATGGGGATGAAGTGTTCCGAGGCGGAAGATGAGGCGTTCTTCTTCCAGGCGTCTGCTGGTGAGGGAGCGGTGGGGAACGAGGCTCAGGACCTGCATGTCCTCGGCAGAGTCGGAGGGGGATTAGAAATGTTGGTCCACGGAGTGGTGTGGTTGTTTGGTGCGGGTGTCCCGGAGATGTTCCCTACAGCGCTCTGCTAGGAGGCACCCAGTCTCTCCAATGAAGAGGAGACCGCATCGGGATCAACGGATACAATAAATGATATTAATGGATGTGCAGGTAAAACTTTCATGGATGTAGAAGGCTCCTTTAGGGCCTTGGATAGAGGTAATGGAGGAGGTGTGGGCAGGTTGTACAGTTCCTGCGGTGGTAGGGGAATGTGCCAGGATGAGAGGGTGGGTTGTAGGGGTTGTGTGGACCTGACCAGGTGTAATTGTGGAAGATCAACTGTTCTACGTATCCAACAAAGGGACGGCTATAACTGGGGATCATACGTGTGCCATGGCTTCCGCTTTGGTGTGGAGGAAGTGGGAGGATTCGAAGGAGAAATTGTTAAGGGTGAGGACCAGTTGAGCGAAACGAATGAGAGTGTCATTGGAAGGATACTGCTGGGGACGTTTGGGCAGGCAAAAACGGAGGGCGTGGAGGTCCTGGTCATGGCAGATGGAGGTGTAAAGGGATTGGGTATCCATGGTGAAGATGAGCCGTTGGGGGCCGGGGAAACAGAAGTCTTGGAGGAGGTGGAGTGCGTGGATGATGTCTTGAACGTATGTGGGGAGTTCCTGGAAGAGGGGATATAGGACAGTTTCGAGGTAGATAGTGATGAGTTCAGTGGGGCAGTACATGCTGAGACAATGGGTCAGCAGGGTGGCCACACTTTTAGGTCATGGGAAGAAGGTAGAACTGGGCAGTGCGGGGTTCCCAGACTATGAGTTTGTAAGCTGTGTGTGGGAGATGTCCTGAGGTGAAGAGGTTCTTTATGGTCTGGGAGATGATGGTTTGGTGATGGGGGGGTGGGGTTATGGTCGAGGGGGCAGGAGGAAGAGGTGTCCTCGAGGTGGCATTTGGCTTCAGCAGTGTAGACGTCAGTGTGCTAGACCACCACTGCGCCCCCTTTATCGGCTTGCTTGATGGTGAGGTTGGGATTGGAGCAAAGGGATCGGAGGGCTGTGCGTTGTGACGATGAGAGCTTTGAGTGGGGGTGGCGGTAGACAGGTTGAGGCGGTTAATGTCCCGGCTGCAGTTGGAAATGAAGAGTTCGAGGGCAGGTAATAGGCGAGCGCGGGGTTACTAGAGTGTTGGAGGTGGGTGAAGGGGTCCACGGAAGGTGGGCAGGAATACTGATTGTGAAAGTAAGCTCGGAGGCGGAGGCGATGGAAGAATTGTTTGATGTCACGGCGTGTATGAAATTAATTGATGCGTGGACGGAGGGGGATGAGGGTGAGTCCTTTGCTGAGGACTGGTCGTTCATCCTTAGTGGGGGGAGGTCTGAGGGGATGTTGAAAACTCGGCACGGCTGGGAGCTGGGATCTGGTGTGGGTGTGGAGCTGGGAGTGGGGCAGAATCTGTATGGTGGTGGGGTGAATGGGGGTGGAGTCATGAGCAGGGGTAGTGTTCTCCTCGGGATTCTGGGGGATGGGTTTAGTGACAGTGGGGTCTATGGGGGGCGTGTCAGCAGAATGCAGGTGAGTGGCGCTGGTGGGAGCAGAAGTGGTGGTGACTATGGCAGTAGCGGTGGCAGAAGTCACTGAGCATGTGGCATCAGCGGTGATGTGAGGGGCGGATGTGCTGTCACGTGTGATGCAGGAGGAATAGTGAAGGGCGGAAGTGGTTGTAGGAGTGGCCATGATGATGGTGGAAGTGACATCATCAATCAGCGTGGGGTGGCAGCTGCATCAGCCGCATGGCTATTGGCGTCTGAGTAGTTTCCGTGGCCAGGGAAACCTTCTGGAATGTTTGAGGAGTGCTGGTTATGGAGGTAGGCAGATAAAGGTTTGTTGTACTTACAGTTTTTGATTGTTGAAGTCGAACTGAATGTTGTGAGCATGAATTCTCCTGAGGATGTAGTACAGAGTGGGTCCTTTGCAATTCTGAGAGAGTGTGGCCCTCAGCTGAGGCAGGGCTGACTGTAGAGTGGTTAGGTGGTGGCGCATTGCTGCGACTTGGAGTGGAGGATCTTGAAGGAGAACAGTTGCTGGTGTTTTTGGAACTGTAGTCTGTGTTGTTTGTCCTGCTGGGGCCCGAACTCTGCTGGATTAAAGGTCGTCCAGAGTCCGTGTGGGATGAGTTAATTACGGAGGCAGGCACTGAAGCTGTGGTAGCGTGTGTATTTCACAATATGGTTGAAGAGCTTCTGGACAGAGGAAATGGCGTGAGAGTTGCAGTGGGAGAGGGACTCCCTGAGATTCTTGTAGAGAGAGGAGGAAAACTTTTTCAAAGCAGGCATCCTTGCAAGAGGATTCGCAGTAGGGTTAAAATCAACGAGGTAAAAACAATGACTACAGATGCTGGAAAAAAGATTCTGCATTAGTGATGCTGGAAGAGTACAGCAATTCAGGCACATCCAAGGAGCAGTGATATCGACATTTCGGGCAAAAGACCTTCATCAGGAATAAAGACAGAGAGCCTGAAGCGTGGAGAGATAATGTAGAGGAGGGTCGGGGTGTGGAGAAAGTAGCATAGAGTACAATGGTTGAGTGGGGGAGGGGATGAAGGTGATAGGTCATGGAGGAGAGGGTGGAGTGGAAAGGTGGAAAATGAGGTCAGCAGATAGGACAAGTCCAGACAAGTCATGGGGACAATGCTGAGCTGGACATTTGGGACACTATGGTGAAAATGCAACCAATGAAATTCGAATTTCAAATAGGAACACGTTTGGAAAATCTTACTATGTAATTAATGCTGCAACTATCACCAATTAATTATTTCAACATACAAATATCACTAAGACACAATCTTTGTCACAAAAGAAAAAAAAGAAATCGGGCACAGATTCCCACATGCATTATCCACTCAAGGAGAAAAGAATATCAAGAAAAATCCAGACATAGAAGCTGCCAGGAGACATTCACTATATCTTCCAAATCTGTGGAGCCCGCAAAAGCTTCTGATGCTGTACTTAATAAACAAAAACTATAGAAATTCTTATCTGTGAGCTGTGTCTTTACTCATTCAGATCATTGGAAATGAACCGAAACCCTCCGAAGCTGTACAGTCAATGGTCTGAAGTAACCAGACCTTCAGTCTCGTATAATTTCTCTAAGAGGAAATGAGAACAAAATAACTTGTTACAGTGACAGAATTCTCACCCCACCCCCAATGTCAAAAATCTCCAGCACTACACAGGATGGCGTCATTTTTAAAAACATTTCGTCTTACTCTGTTAGGACATTGCAACACGTTTGTATTACTTTCACTCAAAGCATACAAACATTCACTACTGCAATCTTTTTCAGTCCATTGTTTATCCCTGCCATCGAACACGTTTGTCTTTCTTCATCAAAGTCACAAAAACGCATTTATAATTGTATGTTTTCTTAGCCTGTCAACTTGCAATTTGAATTGCTTGAACAATAAGATACATTTAGCCAATCTGGGAATTGTTTCGGATACATTTCTCAGAATCTAAATTTTGATAAGTTGCAACAGCAGCAACAAGCTCAAAGTTTCCTTCGGAATCATGGGCAATTTCCATCAATGATCATTCAGCTTTCTGGAAAAATACCCAATAGATCTTTGTACCTTTATGCTATGTTTGTGCAAGATGAAAGCATCGATATCCGCTTACCTTGCATCCATATTCACCTTAAACAGTGTAGTGTAATTCGGTGTGATTAACATTGGGGCAGTGGTTCACACTGAGGCATTGATTAACATAGCTTTCTGGCTGTCGAATGCCTTCTGACAGTATACTGTCCTTTTTAAATTTTGTGAGCTTCTTTCAAGAGTTAGTCAGTGGAATACTCCCAAATTTCAATACAAACTTTCAAAATAACCACTCGATTTTACGAATCGAATCAGTGTCCTCCGCATCGTTGGCATGTGAAATCTCCCAAGAACCTTTCCTTTCACATCCCGTGGGGGCATTTGAACATGTCCAAATGCGTGTATCTGGAATGTGAACCGAGATTTTGCGACTCATTCTTAGCCAGTTTTATTCGAAAACTTGACCCAATAATTCGATCAAACAATTCCGAAACATACTGCAAAAAGGTCCTTCCATTTATGATTAAAAGGCACCAGGTCATCCATATGTTCCACACAACTGGGTAATCCAGAAATTACTTTATTGGTTAGTATTTAAAATGCGTCTAGCCCATGCTTCGTACGAAAGGGCAGGAGTTTAAATTTATGCAGCACATGCAAAATCACAAAACCAAATTGATTTCACTCTTTTATATAAAGATTCCTGGCAGTATGCTCTGCAAATGTACAACGTAGAAGTGTAAGTTGCTTGTCTCATTTTCTCAGTAAAGTTTTCCAAACGTGGAAAAACACATGAATCAGAAATTCTGACTGCCCAAACTTTGCAAAAGAGCACATATAATCACTGATATTTGGTGCAATTATCATGGCTGAGCCCCAATCACTGCCAGTTGTGTTGCAATTGTGATGTGGTTGATATGTTTTGGAACTGCGCCAAACTTGGAGGATTATTCAGTAAGAATGTTCTGTAATTTGTACAGCTATCCCAATATTTCTTTCCTGCATATCTCGCATATTAATATAAATAACTCTGTCAGGTAGTTTCGATTTTCCTCTGAAAAACAGCTCAATATTTTAACATTTTTTTCAAGGGCTTTCTCATTGTCTAATTTATTTTGAGGAAGATCCAATTCAGAATCATCTGAACTCGACAATTCACTTTGTGTTGTTTGCAATCAAATATATTTTGAGCATATTCGCATGACACACTCTATGAGATTTCTTCCTATTTGGCATTCTTAACAAATATTTAACATCACACGATTACCTTTCGACTTGATAAAGCGTGCCAATCATTGTTTTTAAAGCCTCGTCTGTCGCTGGACGGATCGCTAACACGTTATGGTCATTCACAAAATTGCAAACCACCTTTCTGCTTGCCGGCATAATCTTGTGACCTCATTTCTGACCTCACTGCTCTCGAATCCTGCACATTGGAACTACAATTCAGCATCACCCTCCTGAATTAGTTTAAATATTCCCGAAGAGCATTAGCAAAATCCCCCTCGGATCCTGTTATCACTCTGATTTAGGTTTTGGCTAAACCTGATTATGGAGGTCCCACCTACCACAGAATGAGACACAATTATCCAGGATAAGACCATAAGCGAATTGCTATATATGATAGTGAGATTATAACAGCATACAGACATAACAGAATATGATAATATGAATATAATTAATAAGAACATAAAGGAATGAGAACATACGAACAAAACAGATCAGCACCATAGCACATAACTGAACAAGAACAAAACAGAACAAGAACATAAAATAGTCAGAACATAAGAGAATAACGAAGTAAGCTGATAAGATAATAAGAACATAAGTGGATACGAACTTAGGAGCATGGGAGCTTGAAATCAATAGCAATCAAAAAGATAAGAACGTAAGTGAATCAAATCATAAATTAATATTTGAAAATGAATATTAGAGAGTAGGAGCATATAAGAATATAAGTGCATAGCAGGATAAGAGCAAAAGAGCATAAGGACATAAGAGTATTTTTGAATATGTAAATAAGAACAGAAGAGAATAATATCACAATACCGCAAGTGAAAAGAAGGAAATATCAATACAAACATGAGAGACTCCGAAATAAAGAACATGAGTAAAAAGCAAGACAAGAGAATAAGAACATCTGTAAGCACGAACATTAAGCATAAGAGAGTAAGAACATGAAAAATAGCTTTAGAGAACACGAGAAAAATAATGGAAGTGAATAAGAATATAAGCAAATAAAAACATAGTAGAATAAGAGAATAAGATTTTATGATTAACAAAATGACTGCATAACAGAATAACGAGGAAGTGAATACGATCATAAGGATAAGAGAATAACAGAATGACAACGGAAAAAGAGCAGAGGAGAATAAGGGAATAAGATTATAACTGATAAATAATGTAAGGGAATGAAAAAATAGACCAAAGGACATTAAGAACATATAACATAGAACAACGCAGTACAGGTCTTTCGGTCCAAGATGTTGCACCAACCTATGGAAGCGATAGGGTTGGAAAGAGAACCACACAGGAAGCCATCCCCAGAGCTCTTCCAGGTCCAAAGTGGACCCTTGCGAGCCTGACAAAATCAGGGTTGGCCAAACAAAAAAAATAAGAGTTATACTGATGGCTCGGATTAAATTCGGTTGAGTGAGGGAGGTCATGGGGACACAAGAGTGCAGTAAAGTTTCTGAAATGTTTCTCCAATACAAGAACCAAAGAGTCTCTTGATAAATTGAAATTTGAGGATACTCAGAGGATTGGTCAAGAAAACAGCGCAGTTGTGTAACTGGTAATAGAAATGAGTAATTTTCTGAAATAAAATTACATGTTGTGTTTGCAGATACCGCTGCATACCGCCTCGCAGGTAACGAGGGGCTGTATAGATTGTACAGAAAAGAAGGGGTCTGCATTGGCAGGTTAGATTTTCCTGCAGATACAACCCTGCAAAAGTAAAGGTCTGTACAGACAGAACCAATGAAGGTAGATTGTCTCTATTTTCTTTATTAATTGATTGTAACCTGGGAAGTTTGGCGATGGACAGATTAATAAGAGAAAAATACAAATAGTAGAGTTAACGAATGCTAATAATAAATGACGAGGTGCTAGCGGAGATTTAAGACAATGGGGAGTGAAACTTGAGAACAAGGGCAATACATTAGCTGAACTGAAATATATGTCAGGATAATCCAAAGAAATGCAGTTGAAATATGAGGTACAAATTCCCAATATCAAAAAAAATGGTGTTTTCAAAGTTTCCGGGAATGGGGGAAAACGTATTAAGAACTTATTAAACAAATGGTCAAATGAAGGTAATTTTGGCATAATTATGTCTGCTGAGATGGAAGGATTAATTAAAAATTGCAAACCAAAATATAATTCGAAAATGAGGAAAATGAAACGGGAGCAGGAAGCAGAAATATTCCAACTTTTCAGACGAAAGGAAGAAAAATTGATAAAAACATACAAAGCACCTGTTGTGACCAGACAGGATGCCAAAGAACAACAAAAACACCTGTGGAAACTGAAGGTCAGGGCGACAAACTTGTTTTCTGTACAAACATGAAGAAGCTAGGCAAACCCGCTCCCTACTCGAATACAGAACAACCAAAGCAAAGACCTTGGTTAAAGGGAACGGTGGAAACAGAAGGTGAAATTGAATGCGTTGTGGACAAGGCCGTGAAAAATAAACTGAACCAGAGAATGGAGGAATTGAAGAGGTTAATCTTGGAAAAGCAGAACGAGACAAAGATGTTGCGGGAGGAAGTCGAGAAAAAAAAACACAAGTGGAGAATTAGTAGGATGAACTCAGATTACTGCGGACAGTAACAGAATAAAAACAAATCGAAGAGTTTCGAAGCTGCATCGAAGGGAGTCAGATGGAAAGTGACCCATGGAAGGAGCAAAATTGAGTAGAATAGCGTATACTGAGGAGGGCCTGCCAGTACTATTAGGGGACGGATGAGTTGGAGATCGAATCGTGGTCAGAATCGAATGAGGAATCGCTGGATAAGGATCATAGCAGGGAAAAAGCCCCCGAATGGCAAAAGAATGATGCATTTGCTCAAAAAAGTTGAGGCGAAATTCAGGTGAGTCACTTGGGACCCAGACTAATGCCGAGGCATGAAAAACTTGACTTAAAAATATTTTCACAGTTGAAAATGGAATGGCTGAGAAAAATTCAGATTTTGCAGAGCTATATTTCACAACCAAGAGAAATGAGGCTAAATTTCCTAATTTCGACTGTTTGGGAATATAAGTGCCTCACTACCCTTAAAAACGCGGAATATACTGAAAAGAATACTGAGGTAATGAGAAAGTTGAAATATGATCTTCTGTATGTGTGTGTGTGCGTGTGTATGCCCTCTTCATGATGTTCACAGAATCACCCATGACACTTTGAAACCAATTCCAATCCCTACACGTGAATTCAAAAAACACCACAATAAATTAAATGCACAAAGGCAATGGCCCTGACATCGTCCATGCAAAAGGACTGAATCCTTGTGCTGCACAAATAGCCGCGACTCTGGAGAAGCTCTTCCATGCCAACTCCAACTCTAACATCTCCCAGACAATTTGGGAAATTGCTCAAATATGTCCATTCCTGTTAGTGGAGAATACTTAAAATCTGATCAATTGCCACTCCCTCGGTCCAACCATGAAAATCAAAGTTCCTTTGACAGAGCTGTCAAACAGGACATAAATAATCTGTTTTGTGTGGTTTCCAACAGCTTCCCCATGAAGAGATGGTGTTTTTCTGGAAATGTCATTTTTTTATACATTCAGACCAGGCCAATGACCTGGCAACTAGTGGATGTTAAAAATAATTAATTAAATATGAAAATCTAAAATCTGGGATCAGTAATAGTGACCTTGACGGCAATGGTGTTAATTGTCAACATCAATTTGTTTCACGAGTATACTTTCAGAAGTCGAATCTACCGCAATTCCCTGGTTAGGTTGGAAGTGACTCCAGACATTTAGACATGTGATTAACGCTTCAATTGTTTCTGAAATGACCAACAAAGCACTCAATTCTATTAAACTGTTCCGAGATCTTAAAGGATGAAACCGGACAGAACACCCGGAACCAGACTGATTTGGAAAACAAAATAAATATAACAGTTCTGACGACATTTCAAAGGCCTCCTTTCGAAATCCTGAGAACTTGTGACAACATTTACGGAGCTTTCCCACAAACTACACAGAAACTAGCGAATGGAGTGAATAATCCAACACATTAGGGCTCCACCATTTCCAGTTCATGGCAAACATTTCCTCAATGACTTTATACCCACAACGACTAAATGTGATTAACCATCGGAAGGATATCAAATTTAAACTTGAGAAGTCTCTTCATTCCATCAATTTTCCACCCTTGTTCAATACAATGACGATCGATCCTTTATCTCCACATTATACTCCTTTTCATTGTCATCACTTTATTGTCTAAAACTGCTTACTCGTATTCACTTCCATAGCTTCAACAGTCGATATGATAGTGAACTCCACAGATTCAACAGTCCTTGAGTGCAGACATTTATTCACATCTCAATGCAGAGTGGCCTGCATGGACCCTTATTAAGTCGTCCCAGCTAGGGGAATTATCATCCGTTCTTCTAATCCGTTTCTCTCTGTCAGAGTTTCATATATTTCACTGAGATGTTCACTCATTCTTTAAATCATCATGGAATACAGGTCCAGTCGACTGAAACTCAGCTCACAAAACAAGCCTGTCATCTCAGTGATCGGTCCAGCCATCCTTCGCTGCTCTCAGAGAGGATTAAGGGAGTGGAATGCCCTGCATGCAACAGTAGTAGCTTTGCCAACGTTTCGGACATGTAAATGGTTATTTGATAAATAGATGGATCATTATCGAATAGAGTAAGTTAGATCGACATTACATTGTTTTCACATGTCGGAAAAACATCGAGGGCCGACGTCCTGTATTGTATTGTAATGTTCTATGTTCTCCCACAATGTCAGTTTCGACCTTTATTAGATGAGGAGAACAAACTGCACGTAATACAGCACCATATTCGAGATGAGGTCTCACCAATGTCCTGTGCATGCACACCAAGGCAACCTCACTCATGTCCTCAAATCCTTATGAAATGAAGACCAACATATAATTTATCTTCCTAATTGCAGTCTGCTCCCGTAATATTGCTGGCTGTGTCTGGTATACAAGGAGATTCAGATCATTTTCAATGTCACAGCTACCCACGTGGCGAGGTCGATGTTTCTTGTCATCGTACCAATGCCATTCCCAGTATTGACGTCTGGCTTCTGAGTTTGCTGCTCTGTATTCAACTCAGAAAGTCTGCACAAAAGCAAATGACAAGCAAAGGGAGCAGAAGTCCATTTTTGGTCAAGATTTTTCAAAATGGTGTTCTTTCAGCAATATGAGTCGCATTTCTATTTTTCTCATCACAGTGCCCAACATCACATAAATGCACGTTGTTCTTCATCTGCCACAAAATTGCACATTCACTCAACTTGTCTCAATTTTCCTTATACCGTCCTCACCAACCAAAATTCGGCTCAATTTACTGCTGTCGGTCGGCAGGAAAATATTGCATTTGGTCACGACAATCAATATTTCATCTGTAATGCAAATATCTGGGACGCGAGCAATGATTCTTCATAAAGTTCATAAGCCTCAAATGCCGAAAACAGAGTTACATTGTAACTATCTGTTTCCTGTCGCGTCTTCCATTCTAAAATCTTGTCCGGATTGTAATCCCAAATCCTATCAATCACACTTTGCTCACTAGATTTGGGCGTTATTAAAAATTGTGGTGAACATCGAAATGTATTGAATCTATTGTTTCTCGTACATAATCTGCCAGTCGGTTCTTTAAATATGTATCAGAGTTCATAAAGTCATATTGACTTTGTCTATGCACGCTGCTTTCATTGACAAAAGTTTCTCCAGCACTGCTTCTTTACTACTTTTTTAAATTTTCGTTTTTCTTACGAACCGTAAATTTTCACGTGATGCTGGGAACTTTGTTTTCTGTTTTGTTTTCTTTTTCGAAGACAGAACTGACGTAGATGCTTCATAGATCTGCCAATTCCCTATTCTCCATTCGCTGTTCTCTTTTTTCAGACTAGAACGAAGCTGGAAATGTTTCTCTTACCTTTCACATTACATACATTTCAGAAGCTAATGCAGTTAACTTATATAACTCTCGCTAACATACTTTTCAGAAACTCACCAATTCCTGTCTTACGCTGCCCAATTGTTGAACTCCACAATGATACAGTCAAAGAAGTATATATCCTGACGGTCAGAAATATAGCATGGTCTACATTAGTCCTACTTTCCTACACGAGGTCCGGAGCCGTAAATGTTATGACACATCAAGTGCTCGTCCAATAATCTTTTAACAGTTATGAGGTAACCTGTGACAACTACCTTGTCAGGAAGCCCATCCGAGACCTCCATACACTGCGAGATAATTAATGCCCGTATATTTTCTCAACCTTGAACACTTCATTTTAAAAGTGTGTTCCCTTGTCCTTGAACATTTGACTAAAAGGAACAGCTGTTGTCAATTCATCCTCTCCATGCCCTTCATAATCTTACATTGTAGAATAACGTCACCCTCAAACTTCTCTGCTCTTGAGCAAAGAACTTGAACTTATCGACCTTCTTTTCATTGTTGATATGCTCTATCACCTGTTAGGAAGAAATAACGTCCAAGCGTGTTCTTTTAAGGAGAGACCACTCTTACCCAATTATTTGATATAAAGCAGGTACGTTTATTTAGCAGCAGAAACTTAGCTGTAACAGCGAAGATCGGAAGTTCGACAAGTTCGCTGGAGAAATTGCACAAGAAATTGCTCCGTTAATTATACTATTTTCTAATCTCAATTCATGCAACGTGATCTTTCACAAACAAAAGTCTTCTTCAAAATGGTATAATTTGCAAACAAAGGTTCTATGTATTCTGGAAACATTTTTACAAAGGCTTTACATATATTTGAGACATTCTATATCATGGACACAAAGAATTACTATGATCGAGACATTTTTCCTAGTCTTATTATCACATAGTTTACCTTAATCTAATCACTTAGTTTAGCAGGCAAAATTGACCTTGCTGATGTTCTTTCATTTGAACATCAGCTTTGTTAGTTGTCATGGCAACAAGCCCAGAATTATAAATTACTTTGGTCATCATTTTAAACTATAGGTTCACAGCGCCCCCCAATGTCCTAAGAAGTAACTACATCTCTATCCTACCTAACATTTCCCCCTTGGCCTCTTCAGAGGCCATAACAACTTAACCATTACAATCGCAATATCGCGCGGCAACCAGGGCCAGGTGAGTCAGCGGACTCAGTGTTTACATCCCTTTGGCTTTTCCGAACACATTATCTTGTCCAGGCCATCCGGTTCTCGGGAGACATCACATCTGAGTGTAGGGGTCCCTAAGCAGCATCTTAATTTATAAAGTAAAATCAACAATTAGTATTTGATTCTAAAGTATTCTTATTTCAGCAAAAGAACTACAAAAACTTTATTAAAATTAACAAAACATAAAATATAAATGAGCATGATAACAAATAGTAGAGAACCAAAAAAAAATGAATGAGCTTAGATGCTTGTAGGTGAAGGTCAATTGTCCATAGAACGCCAGATTGTACACCCACCCATTTAATCATTCTCGCTATACTATATCATGTAATCCCAAAATAGCTTTAAAACTGCTTCCATAATGCCAATTTCACCTGTAATATAATTAATTTGGCTCCAAAATCAGCCACATACTGGTTCTTTAATCTATAAAAAGACAATGTAAGTATAATATGCTGTGCCCCTTTTTTCCACTCAGCAGACCAGAGACTAGACCAGATTCCTATTTCAGATGCCAAGGCTAAGCAGCCGTTAATACCACATGACCACAGGCCACCATTCTGAAGGTCAATGCGCGACTGTGCCTGTCTTAGGTTGTCCCTTAGCTCAAGGAATCTTACCCGTCATTGGCTAACCAGTCGTTCCTCAATGACCAATGAAACCCAAATCCATTTCAGACGAAGGCAGTGGCAATCTGGCTTATCATCGTGATCAGTGGCCCTCGAAACCAAACTCCAGATGATGTCTAGGAATCTCTTGTGTGAACAATAGTCTCTTGAGCCTTGAGACACATCGCACTTTAAAATCCCTAATTACAGCATAAAGGCACAATTTTAACTGTTTCCAATCTGTAACGGGAGAGGAAGAAACAAAACACAACTAGGGTGTCTCTGGACTACAGCCCTCACAATTAGAGCTTTGGAATGAGTAGGATTAAAAAAGAAATGCAGTTATATAGTAAAATCATTAGTTATCCCGCTCTTCTCTTAGGCATGTCTCCTCCATCCTCTCTGGTTCTGATTTCGTAATCCTTCCCTGAGCCGCCCCCATCACAGGTTCCTCCAGTACTGCTGCGGAGCACCAGTATGCAGTTGTTGAGTCATTCTTTCCCGTCAGGTCATGGTCAGTCGTTCGTGTCACCAGCGTCCTGATACATGGCACGCACATAACAATAACCGTAGGTAATAAAAATAGCAGCAAGGATGCGAAAACCAAGGGTCTCCCCCCTAACAACAGAAGCTACTGACATGCAGCCAGAAAGTCACCAATTCTGTCTGACTTGTTTGCTTTTCTAGTGTATGAGCTTTGCCAATAGTGATGGAACACTGCACAGAAGCATACCGTGTCATTCCATCTCCAATAGGGAGATTAAACTAGTTGTGCTACCCTTGAAACATGTTTCTTGCTGGACAGTAACGGAGTTTTATTGACAGAAACTGTAGAAACGTCTGCAGCCTAAATTGAGATTGATTCAGCATTAAATCCTGTAAGGATGGATTAACAAAGCTAGATGTATTGGTCTGCTCTGTACCAGGTAAAAAGTGTAACTAATTTAATTGAAAGGCTTTGTTTTGCTTCTGGTGATTTTACACATTCTGGCAACTAAGTGGTACAGATTTTACTGATCTGTTGGTTTTGAAATTACTAAATGTATTGCTCTTCCTGAAGTAGGGCAGCAAGTACTCAATTGTTGCTATTGACACAGCAATAATTCAAAACATCAACTGCAAGCAATCTCAATCATATAATGATAAATACAGAATCTCGTTTTTTGAAATGTATGTAATATATTGATACCCCATCTGATTTTAACAAGTAACTTTTTAATCTAATTTTGCTAGTGATCCTGCTAGTGACCATGATAGTTAGTTAGTTTGGACTACATAATATGCAGATTGATTTACACTCAAATTCTATATACTATTGGCTTTCAATTTTTTTCTCCTAATTACCTCATCAACCGCAGCTACCGCCAATTTCGCCTTCTGCTTCTGTCACTCGTCCTGTCTCTTTTTTACAAACACTTTCCGTGCTCCTCCTAACAATGCATGATGACAAAATGTTCAAGAACAAACCTTTCAACTCAGTGAGTAAACTTAGAACCTGAGCTACATATCTTCTCAAAAAATGCAAATACACCTACTTTCTGAAAGATAGTCCTAATTTGCTAAACTAGGCAAGATTCACCTGTGATCTGTTGTTGAATCTCAGAAGAGATTAGCGTCTGGTATTTGTACTGTAACCCATACCCATTATCCATTCACAAATTAATTACAGACCCATAAGCTCCTCCTTCAACAGGGGTAGGGTCATCTTCCAGTTTTTTGAAACCTTGTACTAAATCCATATCCAGTACTTAATAGTGAACAAGGGGAATAGGTCCATTACTCCTCACCACAATTAAAATTTAGTTAATGAAAAGGCTAAACTTAATCATAGCTGTCTTTGTACAGCCTACTAAGTATGTGTCGAGATGCTTATAACGAAAACCTGTTCAAAATATTAAAAGGTTTTAGCCACCATCAGATCTGCCTATTTGAAAAATGAAGAGAAAGTGCTTGACTTGAAGTCTGAAGGAATATAAATGCAACATTTTAGTCCACAGTGTTATATTACCAATATGGAAAAATCTCTGATTTCTCATCTCATCTTTTCTAGAACCGTCATAACCAGGTTTGGAATTGTGGAATTAAAATTAGGTGTTTGACCACAGTTGTATTAGGAATTGGCACAAAGTCTGTGTGGCCAGGACTGAATCACTCCTGTTAATGAATAGCTGTGAAAAGTACTATAAAACAACCAGAAATTTAAATAGTGCTCTATCATCCAAACATCCTTAAGATTTAAAATTTATTCCTCTTCAGAAAATCCCATTTCCCTCTAGAACTAAATTTCGAATCAACCTTGTGCAAATAAATCATTTAGCAAAATTGATACCATAATGATGTCTTTCACTGTAGAGTGCGAAGCTTTAATAGATAGAGGTTCAACACCCATTCTACGCAATAAGCTCAGCTCAGAATCTAACCAAAACCGTTGGCAGAATATTGGCATCTCAAAATCATTGATTACAGAGGCTAAAGCAGTAGCACGACGGATCATGTAAAAATACTTGCCTGCAGGTCTTAGAAAAGATAGACATAGAGACCTACCAAACCTCCCCCACAAAACTAAATATTAAATTGAGAAAAAAAAATGCTGTTTGATTATTTTGATAAGCTGCGAACAACTCCAGATGGTGCAAATGTCTTGTTAACACAAACAAAAGATACATCATTCCAGTCACTTTATGTGAAGAGCCTGATAATTATTAGCAATGTGGCGAGAAAATACAAAAAATAACAAAACGCATTGAAGTAGAAGACCATCTGGAGAGGGAGGGAGGAAAGAACAGCAGCAGGTTTCACTTTCCATAACACAATGCTTTCAACAGATGAGCGCTCCAGTATCCCCAAATAAGTCTCCTTTTTTCCCTAGTAAATAGTATATTTAAATTAGACATTAAACCAGCCCACATATACATACTGGGTTTTAATCATAGATTAATCTGTTCTGAAAATCCTATCAAATTCTCAACCAAGACCGTTATTTCCTCTTATATGTTCCGACCTCCCCACTAGTGAGGAGAAAACACACTCACCTAATGTCCTCGTCTCCTATCCGTACTTTCCAAAGGAGACAAGACATTACGTTCTTCCCTTTTCCTTTCTTCTAAGAAATATTGCAATGTCCTTAGATTCCCATATCCTTAAACACCAATTTACCAATTCATGCTTGTCTTACTTTAATGTCTGTAACTAACTTGTAAGCATATTTAAATATTTACGTCCATTTATCCAGTATTCAATTTTCAAAATGTAAAATGCATTCAGTTACCAATTTTGAAGACCACTGTGATCACTTAGTTTTAGTTCCCCATTTTAGATCCAAAATTAGTTTTTTTAAGTACTCCTGGTCAATCATTACTCAAATACAATAATTTAGGTCGTAAAATAATCAGAGATGTCTTACAACAATTTGTCAATTCCAGTTAAAAACTTCTAATGCATGCACAACGGTCGAATCCAAGGTCACAGATAATAACCATGGAAGTTTTGTTTTTACGATTACCCACTGCTAAACTAAAACTTCAACTGACCTTCACATATTTTGTATGTAAAAAGATAAAAGAAAAAAAACAGTTAGACAGTCATGATTTGTAAAAGAATAGAAGTTATTAACTTCAAAAAAAAATCATGTTAAGTTTTCATAAAAATCACATTTAAAACAATCCTGGAACTTAAGCTCCAGTGAATAAAACTTACTCATTCAATCATTAACAAATGTGCATTCAAACCAAACCATAAGGTGTTAATTGTTTTGCTAGCTGTACATACACTCTCCCTCACTTTCCACAGTCTTTTGTGAGTCTCCTTACCCCTAACCCTTATTTCTCGCAATCCTTCTATCTATCCTTCTCTCTTGCTTCCTCTTCCTTTTGTCTCTTTTACCTTCCATTTTCTTTATCTGTCTCTGTTTGTTCTGAAACATGAGTTTGTTATTTTGGTTTAAAGAAAAAAGAACTCTGTCTGCAACTTGGCCCTAAAGCCACTGTCAACATAATACTGGGTCCAGGGCGTTACATATTTTGGCTCTTTATTGTTTTAATTTTTTTAAGAAAAAGATATCCCAGAGTCACCTATACAACTGTGCTTTAAACTCAATGGGAGTCCCCTATTCAATCAGAGCCCTCCATTGCTGAATGGGAGTTCCTCGTCCAATAGAAACACACACACACACCTGGCTGCCTCAATCTATGTCAAAGGAAACCAGAGAGAGAGAGAAAAAAAATTGGAAGTCAATGACTGCCAGACCATGCAATATATATATACATTAAAACATATTTACAATTTATTTGGAAGTTGTACTTGCTATGAACTGACACATGGATGACATAAAAGTGAACTTTATAAGTTCAGTAATTATACCAAATTTCAAAGCTGTTTTTTCTTGTAATGTTTTAAAAACTTTACTCACGCAAAATAGAGTGTCTGAGCTATAGCCAAATCCCACAATACAAATACTCTAATCTCTGGACTATAATTTGCTTCGCTTATAATCCTTATCTGCAGCTTTAATATTTTATTTTGAAATAGAATCAACAATTAGTAATTTAGATCATTAATTATTAAAATCAGTTTGTATTTCATCACTGTTTACTAAATTCCATATTAATTTAGTTGCATTATTGTCTTGATTCCTACAATATAGATATTTCAAGCTTTTTGGACCCTATCCAATAAGATGCACTCTAAACAAGGTTTTTTTTTGAATACTAATTTGTTTTCTGACGTGTTACCTGGTGTGATAAATTTTGAGCACGATTACCTACTATCTCTTCTATATTTATAAGAACATTGGAAGAGTCGAATGGAAATCTTTTTATACTAGAACATATTCAAATTCACAAAAATTGCCAATATAAATATCAATAAGTTTTACTTGCTATTTACATCATTTGTTGGTTGCACAATATATTTTAAATATGTACATTATGTATATCTGTATTTACAAGAAGGTTTATACAAAGTGCTTAAACCGCATCTCATCAGTCAAGCAATGAATGCGCACTCCAAGTTTCGAGAGTGCGTCCCTCGCTAATAGGTTCACTGGACACATCAGAGCAAGGAGTTGGGGTAGAGTGATTTTTTTTGTTGCTCAATCGTTATTACAGTGGACTGTGTATATGGCTGTTTCTCAATCGTCCCCGAGAATCACACAGTTCTCAATACTCTCCCTGAGAAGAGAAAGCCCTCTGGTAATATAGCAAACGCCCCTGTTTACCCGGAACACAGGACGCTTTTTCAAAAATTCATCATCTTAGGGTCATGGAACTGAGAGATTTCTTGCATTCCCCACCTGTACTCCTCGGAGAACAATAAATCTAGTATTCCTTACATATTTATATACTTTGCCGAGATCCAAACACTCTTTTCTGACTCTCCTGCCACCTGGAGTCTTCTTTCATAACACTTCATTCCTCTTTCGCTTGCATAGGTGATTTAAAAGCCTGCACCCCCTCCCCCCCCCCCCCCCCCCTTCTCCACCTTTCCTGACATTCGGTACATTTTGAGATAATAGTGAAGCTGCTCGTTCCATTGATTATTTGACATTGAGTCAAACCCTACTCTGTTATCCCTTAGTTCTCTCTGCACTGGGCCGGGGAGCTCTTCCAACACCCCCTTTTCTAAAATATGCTACCGCTAAGGGGGAGCTGTCAGGCCTTTTCCCAGTCCTGGTTTCCCATAAAATCCAAGACCTTTTTTGGTATTCATGTATGTCCTCCTCATCTTTTATTTTAAGACTCCCCAGTGTATCAAATGAGAAAGTGGTGGTTAAACTTTCCCTTATGGATTCCTTTTTCCTAGTTTGAAAGTGGTCAAACGGGGCGATCTCATTGTTTTCCTATCTATGGTCATACTAAGAGCAGAGGCTTCTTTAGCTCTTTGGGAAAGCCTATTGATTAAGGAATTCAGGTACTCCTGTGACTCTTTTCCTACGATCGAAGTTATTGGCAATACTTTTGAAATCCACTCCCTTGTATCTGAACTCCTCTTGTTGTAAATCCCTTCTGCCGATTGCCCCAGCTTGTCACATTCTATGGGAGGGGACTTGTGCAAGGAGGTGCCATGGGCCCCATAATGTCATTAATCTGAGTCGTTACGTCTGCCGGGGAGCTGAAAGGGACGGGTGGGTACAAAGGTGGCTGGATCGGAACCCACTCTAGGTTATTTATCGGTACTCCGCTCTGCGTATCCCCAGCTAACCTTGCAATCTTAATAGTGGGCGGGGTTAGTAAGTGGCTCTGGAATCGTGCCAATAATTCCCGAAGGTAGATGTCCTCATCGTCCATTTTCGTTCACAGCTTGATTTTACTAAAAACATTTTCCTTTGCTTCCTCATTTATCTCTGTCAAATTATCTTGAATTCTCAATTGAAATTAATCAAAATCATCAGGTGTAAAAAACAGTTGGTCATCTGCAGGGAACCAGTTTTTGTTCAGCCACAGCTTAAGATGCTTATATAAATTTTCAAGTTTTTTCTGAGCTTATTTAATTGTATTATTTTCTACAATTAGATTCATAATGTCTTCCAGAACTTTCCCTGTCTGTGTTTGTGGGACTGTTGCTACAGGGGCTGGGTTGAACCTTTTATTTATTAACCCCTTGGGGATATGCACGGACGCTACCAAACAGTTTAAATCACACTGCAGAATAAAAGTAACCACAAGATGGGTCTTCCATTCTGGTAACTCATTCTTGTCCGTGCCTATCTCTTCAGTAGGGGGTTTGCCCAAATCAATCACTTGTAGTGCTAAAATATTAGTAGACTCTCGGAGTCTCTCTAATATATTTGTCATTAGTGTAACATTCTGGAAGGTCTCCTTAATCTTTTTCAGAATAAGTTCTTTTTGATTTAACGCCTGTCCTAAGACTAGGTCTAAAGTTTCTTTCTGTAGAGCTACACAGTCCAATAGCAGTCGACCCGCTAGGGTCGTATTCCCACCTAGACTGAGTCGCCACCAGGGAACTTCCAGGACATTCTGTCCTGAGGTGGCGCAATTTTGGTGGTCCAAAATTTAATTCCTCCATCTTATTTTCTCTTATCTGACTCTAAGCTTGCTCCCCCTTTGTTTCTGTTCCTATCTTTCTTTGTCACTTTTTAGTCGTTTCTCACTGCAACTTGTATTCAAAAATTAAATTTCCAGCAGTCCTCTTTGTACCACTTTCATTTAAACACAAAATTTTATCTCAAAAAACGGGAATCAAAATTATCAGTTACCAACTAATATTTTTCCCTTACACAATCTCTATCAGAATTTTAACCTGAAAGAAAATCACGTTAAGCATTCATGAAATTGCAAACAAAAATAGCACACAGAAATAACTGTCAGACAACAAGTATTAAATTTAAAATTAAAACATAAATGAATTCAAGCCAGAGCACAAAGTTTTAAACTGCTTGTTAGCTGAGAAGCCTTTAGCCAGTCTCTCTCTTTTACACAGACAAACTGCTGACGCAAGTTGAGTTTGACTAATCTCTCTCTTTGAGAAAAATCACATTAATCATTCATGAATTTACAAACAAAAATAGCACACAGAATTAACTGTCAGACAACAAGTCTTAAACATAAAATTATTAACACACGAATAAATTCAAGCCAGAGCACAAAGTGTTAAACTGCTTGTTAGCTGAGAAGCCTTTAGCCAGTCTCTCTTACACAGACAAACTGCTGACGCACGTAGCAATCGATTACTCTCTCTCTTTGAGAAATGACACACAGTTTCTTAATTCCACGTACCCATACAAATTTTCACACGTACAGAAATTCTTTCTCACAGAGATTTTTACACAAAAAGATTCTTACACACACTCAAATTCTCGCACACACAGTGACTCCCTTTCTCTCGTAATCAAATTTACACACACAAAGATTCTTATACACATAGATTTCACCAACACGGAAAACTTCTCTCTCTTTCAACCAACAAATTTTTACCAACACATATAAATATTCAGTTATACCAACAATTCTTTTCCGTTCTTACTTTTTTGGGCCAGCCCCTCTCTTTCAAACATACATAAACATACAAAATCAGATATCCACTTCACTCATCTGACTCATTTCCCTAATGGGTTCCGCTTTAAAACAATACGTCTTTCAATACCTGATCTTCGCGTGGCAGATTTCTGCTCTTAACAACCGGTCTAAGGTAGACGTTTGAGCGTAAAAGATCCCTCCAAGGAAACAGTTCAGACTAATTCCTGCTGCAAGCCTCCTCACTCAAAAGAATTTTACTGTACACTAGCGTGTCGGGGTTAGCTAAACCCCTCACTTGGAAGACTTTTAAACCGGCGGAGACAAATTCAAAGACACTTTCGCTCCTCACTTCTAGGACATTCACGTTTGCACGGCGGGGCTCGCAAATCCCCTCACCTAGAAGAATTTTAAAGGCGGAGACTCCTCACTTCTAAGAATTTTCAGTGCACACTAGTGCGTCGGGGTTAACCAAACCCCTCACTTAGAAGAATTTTAAAGGCAGAGACTCCTCACTTCTAAGAATTTTCAGTGCACACTAGTGCATCGAGGTTAACCAAACCCCCCACTTAGAAAAATTTTAAAGGCGGAGACTCCTCACTTCTAAGAATTTTCAGTGCACACTAGTGCATCGAGGTTAACCAAACCCCTCGCTTAGAAGAATTTTAAAGGCGGAGACTCCTCACTTCTAGGAATTTTAAAGTCTGTGCGACGGGGTCCGCGGTTCCCCTCACCTAGAAGAATTTTTACGTCGGAGAGAAAGTAATATTCGAAGATTTAAAATGACTTACCAGCCAAGATTCTGCGCCTATGTGGCCAAAATCAATTCAATTTCAAGTTGGTGAGGATTAAAAAGGAGACAAATGTCTAACTCAAGAGTTAACTACTGGAAGCTTTTGATGTAACAGGCGCTTCCTCACCTTAAAGTTTCGGCCGAAAAGTTTGTCTGCCTCCCAACCTGCCAACCCGTGGTCTCCTCCTCCACTTACGGGGTAACCATCTGTTAAATATAAATTTAAATATAAATCACATTGCAGAATAAAAGTAACCACTAGATGGGTATTCCATTCTGGTAACTCATTCTTGTCCGTGCCTATCTTTTCATTAGGGAGTTTGCCCAAATCAATCACTTGTCGTGCTAAAATATTAGTAGACTCTCGGAGCCCCTCTAATATATTTGTCATTAGTGTAACATTCTGGAAGGTCTCCTTAATCTTTTTCAGAATAAGTTCCTTTTGATTTAAAGCCTGTTCTAAGACTAGATCTAAAGTTTCTTTCTGTAGAGTTACACAGTCCAATAGCAGTCGACCCGCTAGGGTCATATTCCCACCTAGACTGAGTCGCCACCAGGGAACTCCAGGACATTCTGTCCTGAGGTGGCGCAATTTCGGTGGTCCAAAAGTTAATTCCTCCATCTTGTTTTTCCCTTAACTGATTCTATGCTTGCCCCCCTTTGTTTCTGTTTCTATCTTTCTTTGTCACTATCTCCGTCATTTCTCACTGTAAGCTGTTGTCAAAAATAAATTTTCCTGCTGTCCACCTTATGCTACTTTTATTTAAACATAAAATTTTCTATCAAAAAACGTGGATCAATCTTATCAGATACCAACTAATCTTTTCTCCCTCTCTTAATTTCTAATAAAATTACATCCTGAAAGAAAATCACGTTTAGCATTCATAAAATTATAATCAAAAAAGCACACTGAATCAAATGACAGACAAGTTTTAAACATAAAACTATTAACAAACAGATGAATTCAAGCCAAAGCACAAAGTGTTAAACTGCTTGTTAGCTCAGAAGCCTTCAGCCAGTATCTCTCTTTCACACAGACACACTGCTGACGCACGCAGCTATCGCTTTCTCTCTCTCTTTGAGATATGACACACAGTTTCTTAATTTCACAGACCCACACAGATTTTTATATCAGTTATATCAATATCAGTTACCAACTAATCTTTTCCATCTCCACTCAATCTCAATAAAATCTCCAACCTGAAAAAAAATCATGTTATGCATTCATTAAAAATCACATTCAAAAAACAGTCCAGGGACTCAAGCTCTAGGTGATAACACTCAAACATTCATTCACTAACAAACAGATGAATTTAAGCCAGAACACAAAGTGTCTCGCACTGTCTCCCTCTCTCTCTCTCTTTGAGATATGACACACAGTTTTTACTTCCACCGACCCACATAGATTTTCACACATACAAAAATTCTTTCTCACAGAGATTTTTTCACATAAAGGTTCTTACACATACACAAATTCTCACACACACAGAGACTATCTTATACTCGCAATCAGCTTATACACACATAGATCTTCACCAACACAAAAACCCTCTTTTTCTTACAACGAACAGATTTTACTCACACATATACACAGTCAGTTATACCAACAGCTCCTTTTCCTTATTCCTCTTTGGGCCGGCCCCTCTCTCTCAAACATACATAAACATACAAAATCAGATATCCACTTCACTCATCTGACCCCTTTCCCTATTGGGTTCCGCTTTAAAACAGTATGTTTTTCAAAACCTGACCTTCACGTGGCAGATTTCTGCTCTTAACAACCGGTCTAAGATAGACGTCTGAGCGGAAAAAAATCCCTTCAAGGAAACGGTTCAGACTAATTCCTACTGCGAGTCTCCTCACTCCCAAGCATTTTTACTGTACACTAGCGTGTCGGGGTTAGCTAAACCCCTCACTTGGAAGACTTTTAAACCGGCGGAGACAAATTCTATTACACTTTCCCTCCTCACTTCTAAGACTTTCACGTTAGCACGGCGGGGCTCGCAAATCCCCTCACCGAGAAGAATTTTAAAGGCGGAGACTCCTCACTTTTAAGAAATTTTCAGTGTACACTAGTGCGTCGGGGTTAACCAAACCCCCCACTTAGAAAAATTTTAACGGCGGGGACTCCTCACTTCTAAGAATTTTTCAGTGTACACTAGTGCGTCGGGGTTAACCAAACCCCTCACTTAGAAGAATTTTAACGGCGGAGACTCCTCACTTCTAGGAATTTTAAAGTCTGTGCTACGGGGTCCGCGGTTCCCCTCACCTAGAATAATTTTTACGTCGGAGAGAAATTAACATTAGAAGATTTAAAATGACTTACCAGCCAAGATTCTGCGCCTTTGTGTCCAAAATCAATTCAATTTCAAGTTGGTGAGGATTAAAAAGCAGACAAATGTCTAACTCAAGAGTTAACTACTGGAAGCTTTTGATGTAACAGGCGCTTCCTCACCTTAAAGTTTCGGCCGAAAAGTTTGCCTGCCTCCCAATCTGCCAACCTGTGGTCTCCTCCTCCACTTATGGGGTCACCATCTGTTGGGACGAAAAAACGTCCAAGCGTGTTCTTTTAAGGAGAGACCACACTTACCCAATTATTTGATATAAAGCAGGTACATTTATTTAGCTGCAGAAACTTAGCTGTAACAGCGAAGATCGGAAGTTCGACAAGCTTGCTGGAGAATTTGTACAAGTTCTGAAAATCTATCGATAAGCTCCATTAGTTATACTATTTTCTAATCTCAATTCATGCAATTACACACAACGTGATCTTTCACAAACAAAAGCCTTCTTCAAAATGGTATAATTTGCAAACAAAGGTTCTATGTATTCTGGAAACATTTTTGCAAAGGCTTTACATATATTTGAGACATTCTGTACCATGGACACAAAGAATTACTATGATCGAGACATTTTTCCTAGTCTTATTATCACATAGTTTGCCTTAATCTAATCACTTAGTTTAGCAGGCAGAATTGACCTTGCTGATGTTCTTTCATTTGAACATCAGCTTTGTTAGTTGTCATGGCAACAAGCCCTGAATTAAAAATTACTGTGGTCATCATTTTAAACTATAGGTTCACAGCGCCCCCCAATGTCCTAAGAAGTAACTACATCTCTATCCTACCTAACACATGGCTAATTCACTTAACTTACTTAATTCACTCCCTGGACACGAGAGGGCAACTTAACTTTGCCAATCAACCCAACCCTCCCTCTGAAAACCAATGCGAATTACTGAGACAATGTTCCATCATACTGAGTAAATGCGGTATCATTTTTCAATGTTTTTATACCCTGGTAACAGCCTCATCAAAATAAATGAACCCAAATTCAATGTATCGAAACGGTACTCTGTCCTTTACAATTTCATTCGTGCTGCGGGAAATGTTTCTGAACTCATATTTGAATGTGTTTACATTGTTCTTCCTCAGCTTCCTGCTTCCAGTAAACACTTCAATCCGGAACAAGTCTGTCAAATACTTTTCATTCCAACACAGTCACAAGGTGAAGTTTGCAGAAGGCACGTGTTTGGCCGTTCACTGACACACAGCCTTCCTGAGAGCTGCAGTCCTTCCCCGCCTTTATTCAGGCAGCACTGTCCTTCCTGTGACATGCCCCATCTAGAATAGAAAGACAGGTATCAATACCCGCACTTGGGAATGGAGCGACAGTTTTAAAATATTTACACTGTCCCCAGAGGAGTATTGCGCCCTGTGAAAGGCGGGGACACGAACCATTATACTACCGAGAACAAGAGTGTCAAAGGAGGCTCTTCAACCAAATGTGGCCACACTTGTCAAATACAACTGCCTAATGAACTGAATCCCATTTCACAATTCTTACCCCACAGCCTTATATGTTATGGCCTCACAAGCTCACATCTGAATATTAATTCAGGTTGTAAGGGTTTCTGTCGCTCTGAACAATGCAGTCAGTATATTCCAAATTCCAAAAACCCACTGGCTGATAAAGCTTTTTCGCACATCTTCGCGAATGCGCCACTCAATTCCTCTGATTCTGGGGCTGGGAATTGGGACTATGTGGCAGCAGTGATTTCTGGCTTGTTGGGGAAGGTCGGGGGGAAACTGGTGAAGGAGCCGATGTTAAACTGCATTACAATTGAAGCATACTTTTCAAAAACACCTGCACTGTCCCCGGAGTTTTTGATGTTTTGGAGAAATCTACTTATCTCAGCCTTCAGCATATTAATGATGGAATCGCCACAGCTTCGGGGGGAACCGACATTAAACGGTCAGCCCATTCTGAGTTCCCACATATCTGCCACTGTTCGCTTAGCACTGATATAGTGCATTTGGTGCGCTGCCTGACATTTCCTATGAGACCGTACTTATTGCTGCCTACAGATGTACCTGTCTGTGGAATGCTGTGATCGTATAGTGGTTAGTACTCTGCGTTGTGGCCGCAGCAACCTCCGTTCGAATCCGAGTGATGGCAGTAATTGCTCTATCTGCTTCAGCTTTTGTGAAACACAAAGGAATCAGTTGTCTGGATAAGGTAATTTTTTTTCCAAGCTGATGATATTTTCCCTTCAAATTCTGCTCGCACAACATCTCTGTATTTCATATGTCAGAATTCAAACCCACCAGTTCTCAGAGATTTCTCTCCCTCCTACGATCACTAACTGAACTTGCCGTCCCACACCCACATTTCATTCATTGAGAGATACCAGTATTGGACTATGGTGTACAAAGTTAAAAATCACACAACACCAGTTTAAACTGAGAACTAGTTTTCGGAGCGCTGCTCTTTCATCATGTGGTTGTGGAGTCATTTCCTGTTTCATTAAGGCACTGCAGAATCTAACACAGACTCTCACATTGATACCATTCACTCTGTGCTGCTGCGGTCACTGTTGCTGGGTGAAAGTGCCCCAACCCCACCATCGGGACCTGCAGACCAGTGATTCATTTGGTTCCCGCTGTTGTGAGGCCAATCCTCAGGTAGCAGCTTTTACCAACATGGAGCAGAGATTATTGGGGTCAAGCTCAGGAAAATGACAAAGGACAATATCGAGGAAAAGCGACTTCATTGAGAAAGATTAATTTCACGGGTTTTCTGCAATGGCCGAGTGCTATTACCACTGGACTGTTAACTCAGATACCCAAGCAAATGAACCAAGGACCCGGGTTTGACTCCAACCATGCCAGGTGTTAGAATTGAGTTTCAATAAATATCTGGAATTACGAATCTAATAACACCTATAAATCCATTGTCAAGTGTTGAAAAAATAAAACCATCGGTTCACTGACGTCATTTGAGGAAGGAACCTGCTATTTTTACCTGGTCGGGCCTCTATGTGACTCCAGACTCACTGTGAGTCTCAACTACCCGCTGTGCAATTAGGGATCGCAATCAATACTTCCGAGCCAGCGACGCCCTCATACTGTAACAGAATGAAAAATAAAAGTTAATTCGGCTCTAGCTAGATTACTGTGTGCAGTTCTGCAATTCACTGTATAGCAATGATATGATCGCAATGGGAACGTTGCAGGAGAGATTACTGGGATATTGTCTGGGCTGAAGAGTTTCAGTTATGAGGAGAGATTGGACAGACTGGAGTTGTTTGTTGCTGAGCAGAGGAGATTGGAGAAGACATGACTGAGATGTACAAAGTAATGAGGGATATGGATAGGATAGACTGAAAGAAGAGCTTGTTATTGATGGAGGGATCGAACAGCGGGGCCAAGAAATTTCAGGAAAAGGCAGAAAGTTTTGAGTAGATGTGCAGAAAGGGTCAGAGAGATGGAAACCCTTCCAACTTGAAAAAAATGAGATGTTAATTTGCGATGCATAAACATAGAAGACTATGGGCTAAACAATGGAAAACTTGATTCATGTCGTTAAGCAGTTGTGTTGGGCAAGTGCGGCTACAAAGGGCTGAAGGGCCTCCTTCGATGTTGTTGTCCTCCACAGTATCGCGGTTAGTGTCCCCGCCTGTCACTGGGCTCAATTCTCCGCTGGGGGCATCGTAGAGGTTTTAAACCTGTGGTTCTGTTCCCCAGTGAACGTAATTAATGCCTGGCCTTCCATTCTCGGTGGGATGTGTCACAGGAAGGACAGTGCTGTCAGAATCAGCGTGTGGAAGGGCTGCAGCTCCTGGGGAGAGAGTGTGTCAGTGAAAGTGCAAACACGTAACTTCTGCAAACTCCGCATTGTGTTTGTGTTGCAATGAAAACCATTATATAGAGTTCTTCCTGACTGATATGTTTATTTAAATCAGGAATCTGTGGAAGAAAACAGAGTAAACCCATTCGGATCTGAGTGCAGAAACATTTCCAGCAGAACAAATGAGTTTGTACAGCATAGAACCGCGTTTGAATGCATTGAATTCGTGTTGATGGGCGCAGCTTGATTTCACCCGGCTGAGTTACTGGTGTATAAATGATACAGATGGTAGCAATGTGATGGTACATTTGATCAGTGGTTCGAACTGCTGTTAAGTCTGTAGGTTCGGTGGATTGGCCATGTTAAATTGTGCTGGTGTGTCCAGGGAGTAAATTCAGGAAGTTGAGTGTATTACCTATGGGTAACGCAGTGATAAGGTCAGCAGTCACTCGATGCCAGATTTTATTCCAGTGGGTTTATTTCGAATCACTAGCCAGAGGCCTGCGGGGATAGAGACGGTAACTAGGTCTGGTTGAGACGCTGTTCAGATTGTCCCTACAAACTCGATGGGCTGAATTGTACTTTCTGTATTGTAGGGAATCTGTGATTCTCTCAGAGAGGACACTGCGGCATTTACTGGGTGGCTAAGACATTAGAGACGATGCTGGCGCAGTTTACTGGGAATGGGATTTTATTTTTTTGTGTGTTGGATAATTTGAAACTGAACCAAGGAAAACCGGATGGAAATTTTGCACAGCAATTGAGGTTTGGAGAGAGTAAATAGGTGGTAAATTCATTCTTTCAAGTTCGTAAATTTCTGAACGTCAGGCTTCCAAAACCATCGATGTCGGACAATGAAATAAAGGGAGCTGAATTTCTGTCACTCAGAGAATCCATTTCCAAAATATTTGGAAAGGCACATTTAGAGACATACAAGCAATGAGTTTCACCAGGAGAGAGAACAGCCTGTGGCCAGGTAAGAGTGTAAAAGTGGGGGGTGGGGAGTGGAAGGTGCGAGGAAACAATGTCTAATTTGGACGACTTTAGCTGTAAAGATATATCAGAAACGTATGCAGCTGAAAAGGATTCAGCAAAAACTCAGAGTTTTGAAACATTTCCGTTCATATTCCACATGAAGCATTATAAATGGAACTAAGCAGATTTTGTATATTTTCAAGGAAATATATTCCATAATGAATAGGAAGTGACCCGTCTCTTGGAGATCGATTTCCTCCTTCAATCCCATGATTTAAAGATGAGAGGACAACCGCCATGATGTTGGGTTCATTTGAGCTTTTCTTTATTCTTTAAGCTGAAATGAATTCGGAGCAAAATTGAATGGAACATTAAACGTTCCAATGATATAAATCCAATTCACTTCCGAGCATTGCAAGGAACAGAGTGAGGTTGCAGCAAAATTAATAAAATGAAATGATCAGAACTGCATTTCCGGGAATTTTACCCAGTTCAGATGCAGCCACATGAGAAAGACCATCGGGCTAAAACATCACATTCACTTCTCTCTCCATATATATTTCTTCACGTGAGAGAGAAACTGTCTGAAGAAATTATGCGTCAAGACAAAATGTGCGTGTGAATGTGACGGGAATTTCATATTTGCTGGTTCATTCTGAGACAGTTCCGACTCGGAATGAATCAAGGACAGGTATTCCTTCCAAGGACGAGGTCAATTCTTTGGATTTTGCTGGTATTATTATTCCGTTGAAAGCAGAAACATAATGGTGTCCATTCGATTCCGCTCAGTGAATTTCTTTTCCCCTAGGTGCACCATATGTAATCTTGATGTGGTCACATGTGAGCCCCTTTGCAATGGGCTGAAGTGGCCCAGAGGTTAAGGCGACGGGTTGCTCTTCCATTGTGCGTATGTGTACTTCAATCCTACTCTGGCTGTTACTTCTATAAAATGCAGCTGTGGTTTCCCTTTGTGCCTCGCATCTTTAATACACACTGGATGGAGAATCTTGCTCTTGCCCTTCATTGCACCGAAGATTTGTGATAAATCGATACCACATTAAGGTCAAAATAAAGCAATATTATCCTGTTGCAAGTTAAATTGGGATAATGAAAAGGAGTGCAACATTTCTTTCCTCCTTTCATTCCATCTTGGCTTTCTCTGAATTTACATCACATGAAAGAGAAACAAGCAAGGCGAGATCGAGAGCAATAGTTTATCCAGTGGGATTGTGAATGAGTATTTTGGTGTAACACTCCACACAAAGGTCTGATCAATATTTCAAATAATCAATTGGAATTGGAACAGCAGAAAACTTCTCCAAAGAAACAAATCTTTCATTCTTTCACAAATTACTGCTGTGTGAATCACACCGTGAACCATCATCCAGCATAAGCACCAAGTTGCCAACAACATTAGATCCACCAATTTTCTTTAGCAATCATAGCTTCTGCACATACCCATCTGTGGTGTGCCCAATGTCATTTGTTGTCTACAGGCCACGGCACATTTCTTGTTCACGAGCTTATGAGCCTAGTTCCTAACCCATCTGATCAGTTTTAGAAACCTTTTCTATCACTACATCCCATCCCCTCAGAATTCTAAACTTTTCAATAAAATGATATGTTCGACCAAATTATATAGGATTGGAAGTCGGCCATTCAATCCATCGATTCTGCTCCACCATTCAACGAACTCATGGTTGATCTGATAATCATCAACTCCATTTTCCTGCATTGCCTCGACAAAGCTTCATCGTCTTTCTGATTAAATACCTGTCTGGGACAGTTTGAAAATACACAACGACTCAGCGTCAACAGCAGTTTCGGTTAGGAGTTCCACCGATTCATTGGCCCCTGAGCATAGAAATTACTCCTAATTTCTGAATTAAATTGGCAATCATTAATTCTGAGTTCATGTCCTATGATGCTCCTCATACCAGAGGGTAAACCACCTGCTCATATCTACCCTGTCCAGATCCCATGAATATTGAACGTTTATAAATGTTATTATGTGATTATAGAGTTCACCTCCGCCTCCTGTTTCAAGGAGAATAATCCCAGCCTAACCAATCATTCCATGAAGCTCCGTATTCTCCAGTGTTGACAACATGTTTGTAAATCCCTCCTGTCCCCTGCAGCGTTCTTACATATTATTAAGGCAGGTGGAGAAATTTCTGTGAGGCAACGGTTGAAAGTTCAAGCACAGAAGGCCAGTGGAACTTGAAATCAGACAGCGACTGGAATCAGATTGGTCCACACAAGGATGAAATACAGTAACGATAAATCTGACAAATGAGAATCTGATCATACCGTATTGACATTCAATGGCTTTACTGTCACCTAATTCCCCTGTGTAATCGTCCAGAGAGCTAGTATTTAGGTAAAACGGATTGAGACTGGCTATATAAATAATTTGACAGCATACACATGTCCGTTGGTAAACATTTTTGACTATAAACTCAACTCATTGCTCCGGGAATCCTACACCGTTTGCAAGGCACAAATGGGATGTGGGACAGAACTCTGTCCATTTGCCTCGATGGATGTAACTTCAATAATACTTAAGGTACTGGACACCATCCACGACAATGCAGTCACTTGATTGTACCCTATTTAATACCTGAATATTTATTCACCTCACTGCTGAGGCACAATTGCAGCAGAGTGCACTGGAGTAAGTCATCCGGGCATTTTTGACAGAACGTTCAAAGCTCAACAGCTGTACTGACGATAAGGACAAGGTTGGAAGATGCAACGAAACACCACCATTTTCAAGTTCCCCTCCAAGGCCCATAGCACCCTGACTTGGAAATGAATCAGTGATAAACTCATTGAGTGGTGAAGCAGTCTTGACGGGCAAAGTTTCATACTTCAGCCCCCCATCTTTTATCTTAAATTTAATAAATGTTGATTTATGCAGTGACCAGACTTGGGCTCAGTCCTTCAGCTATTCCCTAAACCGGTGATTGCTAAAGTTCTACTATTATTCACAGCCTCTGGCCAACAATAGATAGTGTCCAAATACCTCTTAATAAACTGATTCCCCTCAAGATGAAAGTGGTGCTGGAGAAGCACAGCAGGTCCGGCATCAGCTGAGGAAAAATCAATGTTTCAGACAAAAGGCCGTCATCAGGAATGAGACTGGGAGAATATGGGATGGAGAGATAAATGGGAGGGGGTTGGATCTGGGGAGAAGATAGCTGAGGGTGCAGTAGGTGGATGGAGGAGGGGGCGAAGGGGAAATGTCAGAGAGGAGGGTGGAGCAGATCGGTGGGAATGAAGATACACAGGTGGGACAGGTCAGGAGGACGGTGCTGAGCTGGAAGGTTAGAACTGGAGTCAGATGAGGGTGTGAGCTTGAGGAAACTGAGGAAGTCCACATTGATGCCATGGGGTTGAAGGGTCCCGAGGAAGAAGATGAGGCGTTCTTCCTCTAGGCGTCGGGTGGTAAGGGAGTGGTGATGGAGGTGGGCCAGGGCCTGCGTGTCCTCGGGAGAGTGGGAGGGGGAGTTGAAATCTTTGACCATGGGACAGTGGAGTTGATTCTTGCAGTAGTCCTGGATATCTTCTCTGAAGTGCTCTGTCAGAAGACATCTGGTCTCCCCAATTTAGAGGAGACCGCATCTGGAGCAGCAGATACAACAAATGACGTGTAGAACTGCAGGACAACCTTTGATGGATGTGGAAGGCTCCATTGGAGCCTTGGACATAGGTGAGGGGGTAAAGTGGGCGGAGATTTTGCATTTCCTGCGGTGGCAGAGGAAGGCGCCATGAGGGAATTGACGCCCATTGGAAGGTATGGGCTTGATTAGGGATTCATGGAGGGAAAGGTCTTTGATGAAAGCGGATAGGTTTGGGGAGGGAAATATATCCCTGGTGGTGGGGTCAATTTAGAGGTGGCAAAAATGTCGGCGGATGATATGATTTATGCCGCGGTGGTTGGAATGGAAGATGAGTACCTTCCTCTCTCCATGTTCTGCCGTTGTTGTGTTTGGAGGAGTGGGCTTCATGGATAGAGGTGCGGGACATTGATGAGATGCGTTAGAGAGTATCTTCAACCACTTGGGAAGGGAAGTTCCGGTCTAAAAGAAGGAGGCCATCTGGTGTGTTCTGTGGTGGAACTGGTCCTCCTGGGAGCAGATGCGGCACAGGCAGTGGAGTTGGGAACACATGATAGCATTTGTGCAGGAGGTGGGGTGGAAGGAGGTGTAATCCAGATAGTCAGTGAGTTTGTAAAAAAAATCAGTAAAACTGACCTCTCGGGATATTTTTCCCTCCCCACCTCTATCCACTTTCCATAACAACCGTTCCCTCCACGACTACCTAGTCGATCCATGCCCTCCAATGACCAACCCTGCCCTCCTAGCATCTTCCTCTGCCAACGCAGGAATTGCAAAACCTGTGACCACCACCCCCCCCCCCCCCACCTCGGCTCAATGCCCCAAAGAAACCTTCCACATTCATCAAAGTTGCACCTGCGCTTCCACCCATGTCATTTATTGCATCTGTTGCTCCCGATGGGGCCACTGCACACTATCTCGTAGAGCGCTTCAGAGAACATCTTCGTGACATCGGCAACAATCATCCCCAACGCCCCGTAACTGAACACTTCAACTCCCCCCGCCACTCTCCAGAGGACATGCATGTCCTGAAACTCCTCCACCGCCACTCTATCATTACCCGAGGCCTGGAGGAAAAACGACTCATTTTCTACCTGATGACCCTTCATTCCCATGGCATCAATGTGGATTTCACCAGTTTCCCCATTCCCTGTTCCCTCCCCAACCTTGCCCTAGTTCCAACCTTCCAGCTTGGCAGCATCCTACTGACCTGAGCCACCTGTCTATCTTTTCCGATCTAACATTCCTATCCCCACCTCCATCCACCTATTGCACTCTCAGCTGAATTCTTCCAAGCCCCACCCCTTCCATTTATCTCTCCAACCACGAGGCTCCGAGACTTAATCCTGATGAAGGCCTTTTGCCCAAAACGTCAATTTTTTTCCTGCAACTCGAATGCTACCTGACTTGCTGTGGTTCTTCATCACCGCTCTAATATTGACTGATCGCCAGCATCAACAGTGCGCACTTCTGTCCAATTGATTCCCCTGTCCATTGATCTTCTGTGATCAGGAATGTCTACTCCCAGATCTCTTTGCCTGTCTACATCACACAGAATACTCACTGTTATTGTTTCTTCTCCCCAATTTCGTTCACACTCATTTATCTGGATTCAATTCCATTCAGCATTTTATCTTTCCACCTGATTGATACATCATTGTAGTCTCTGATATTCCTCATCATCGTCAATTTCACGACCATTTGTTATGTCATCAGCAAACCTCTGAATCATGGCAATTACAACTAAGTCTAAATCATTGTCAACATCAGAAAACAGCGGAACTCCACTGGAAACACACATCCAGACATGGTTCATTGCTGGTTTGTATTAACGGCTTCAATAACAGCAGAATAGAACTCCTGCTGTCAATTGTAAACTTGCTGCTTACTCTCTCCGTTGGTCTCCTGAGTGATCACTTCTCACATATGGGAGTGGTGACTGACCTGTGCACATTGTGACTGAGCAAGTGAGTTTATACCTCAGTGGGTAATTGAATCCCTTCCAGCACTCACCCCATGGCCCTGACTTCTTGGCGCTGCGGGTATCCTCTATAGGTTTGTCAGGAATAAAAGGATGACTAGGGTAGGTATCGGTCCAGTCAAGGATAGTAGTGGGAAGTTGTGCGTGGAGGCGGAGGAGATTGGAGAGACACTAAATCAATACTTTTCGTCAGTATTCACTCAGGAACAGGACACTGTTGCTGGTGTGAATAATGAGTCACAAGTGATTAGAATGGATGGCATTGAAGTATGTAGGGAAGAGGTTTTGGGAATACTGGAAAGGATGAAAATAGATAAGTCTCCTGGGCCTGATGGCATTTATCCTAGGATCCTCTGGGAAGCTAGGGAGGAGATAGCAGAGCCATTGGCCTGGATTTTTATGTTGTCATTGTCAACGGGAATAGTACCAGAAGACTGGAGGATGGCGAATGTGGTCCCCTTGTTCAAGAAGGGGAGTAGGGATAGCCCGAGTAACTATAGGCCAGTGAGTCTGACTTCTGTGGTGGGCAAAGTCTTAGAGAGAATTGTAAGGGATAAGATTTATGAACATCTGGATAGGAATAACGTGATCAAGGATAGTCAGCATGGTTTTGTGAAGGGCAGGTCGTGCCTCACAAACCTTATTGAGTTCTTTGAGCAGGTGGCTAAGGAGGTGGACGAGGGTAAAGCAGTAGATGTTGTGTATATGGATTTTAGTAAGGCGTTCGATAAGGTACCCCATGGTAGGCTAATGCAAAAACTACGGAGGTATGACATTGAGGGTGCATTAGAGGTTTGGATTAGGAATTGGCTGGCTGGAAGGAGACAGAGGGTAGTAGTTGATGGTATAGGTTCATCTTGGAGTGCAGTTACTAGCGGTGTACCACAAGGATCTGTTTTGGGACCATTGCTTTTTGTTATCTTTATAAATGATCTAGAGGAGGGGCTTAAAAGCTGGGTGAGTAAGTTTGCGGATGACACAAAAGTCGGTGGAGTTGTGGATAGTGAGGAAGGATGTGGCAGGTTACAGCGGGATATAGACAAGTTGCAAAGTTGGGCAGAAAGGTGGCAAATGGAATTCAATGTAGCTAAGTGTGAAGTCATTCATTTTGGTAGGAGTAACAAGAAGATGGATTACTGGGCTAAAGGTAGGCTACTTGGTAGTGTGGATGAGCAGAGGGATCTTGGTGTCCATGTACACGGATCTCTGAAAGTTGTCACCCAGGTAAATAGTGCTGTGAGGAAGGCATATGGTGTACTGGGCTTTATTGGCAGAGGAATTGAGTTCCGGAGTCCTGAGGTCATATTGCAGTTGTATAAGACTCTGGTGCGGCCTCATCTGGAGTATTGTGTGCAGTTTTGGTCGCCATACTATAGGAAGGATGTGGAGGCATTGGAACGAGTGCAGAGGAGGTTTACCAGGATGTTGCCTGGTATGGTAAGAAAATCGTATGAGGAAAGACTGAGGCACATGGGGCTGTTCTCATTGGAGAAAAGAAGGTTGCGGGGAGATCTGATAGAAGTGTATAAGATGATTAGGGGTTTAGATAGGGTAGACACTGAGAACCTTTTACCGCTAATGGAGTCAGCTGTTACAAGGGGACACAGCTTTAAATTAAGGGGTGGAAGGTATAGGATAGATGTTAGGGGTAGATTCTTTACACAGCGGGTTGTGAGTTCATGGAATGCCCTGCCAGTAGCAGTGGTGAACTCTCCCTCTTTATGGTCATTTAAGCGGGCATTGGATAGGCATTTGGAAGTTATTGGGCTAGTGTAGGTTAGGTAGGATTCGGTCGGCGCAACATTGAGGGCCGAAGGGCCTGTACTGCGCTGTATTTTTCTATGTTTTCTATGTATTAAGTTTTACAATCAGTTGAATTCCAGTCCACACACACTATTCCCATTTTCCCCGTTGTTCATCTATTTTGATTCTTCCTTATTGTCCCATGTAATGTTGTTATCATTGGTCTGAAGAGCATTTGTTGTTCATTCTTAATTCACCTTGAACTGAGTAAGAGGGCAATCATGGGTGAATCACATTGTTGTGGGTCTGGATCACATATTGAAAGGACTCGATATGGTTCGAAGGGACATGAAAGAGTGCTCAGTAAACTAAAGTTATAGTCTCTGTTCCTGAGATTGGGTTTATTTTTCAGATCTTATTCATCGAATTTAAATAACAGCAGCTGCCACGTTCCAGTCACCAAAGATTACGAGCCCAATATATCGCCGCTGCACTGACAACTCACTACTATATTTCTCCATTCAAAGAATGACATTGTCAATTCAGATTATCCCAGAGAGAATACGACGCATTTCTGTGTTGGACAAGCAATGTGCGCTGTATTAGAGTGTTTACTGGAGCAAGAGACTGATGCGGAGACGATGTGAGCAAAAGTAGTTCTTACAGTCAAAGTAACAAAATACCGCTGTGTTAAGGAAAATCTCAGAGAATGCTTTCGATTCATCAGCCTCTCACTGACAGCTCCAGCACGCTTTCTCTGAACCAGTCCTCAGTAGAGGTTAATGGAGGATCTGGGAAAATTTCACCAAGTATGGTCAGTCGGAGCAAAAGTAAGGAAGTCGTTCGTTTTTGCAGTGTTTCACAATACTACCTTTCCCGTGAGCAGTCGAACAGACTAAATGATTGTGCTACAGACTGCGACGGCAAGCTCCGCTGAAAAGTAATCCTTTAAAACCGGTGTAAGCAACACAAGGTTATTGGGGTACACCACGTGGAAACAGATACTTCGGTGTATCTCATCCATGCTCACCACATAACCAAAATTAAACAAGTCCCTTTCCACAGCATTTGGCCTCAATCCCTCTAAACCCATCCTATCCAGAAACTCATCCGGTGACCTTTGCAATTTTCTGAGCGTATTAGCCTCCTCCACATTCGCGGCTAGCTCATTCCATAGATGCACAACCTTCTGTGTGTGAAATGTGCCTCAGGCCCTTTGTCAATTTCAGCCAAATCACCTTAAACCAATGCTCTCGAGTTTTCAACTCTCCCCAGCTTGGGTAAACAACGAATGTACTCAGTTTACACCTTCCATAAGATCATGTCGCAGCCGTTACGCTGCAGGGAAAGTTGTCCCAGACAATTTCACCTCGCCCTACGGTCCAAACATTAACGACATCCTTGTCTTTATTTTGTCATCAATTTCACGTGTCTTTTTTTTAAGTTTTCAAGATGTCTATTACGCTGGACAGAACGAGCTGTTGGAAACTGAAAAATAAAACGTAGAATGGCTTCAACTTTCAGTGCTGGACAACACTGAGTCGCTGCACGGGCAGCTACGGCTTGTTTCTGTAGTGTAGTGGTTGTCACATTCGCCTAACATGCAAACGGTTCAAAACTGGGCAGAAACTGCTTTTTTTTTCTTCAATTGCAGCACTTTATATGGACAAAAGTGGTGTTTTCTTGCTGGCTTTCCCATCTGCAAAGCTGCCTTCGAATTTGCTTCAACAAATCTGCTCTCGTACTGAAATGCAATGTAACACAATTCCATTTAATTACTGCGCAAAGAATTGTAAAGTTTTTCTCCAACCTGGTTCTGATCATGTGCCATTCTGTTTGAGAGTATAGTTACCGCGTTCTGATCCTAACATAAAAAGCAGTACCGCATTTGGATTCCTTGCGCAGGCGACCGGTTCAAAGACAGGGAAGAAGCTGCTTTGTGCATTTTCCCTGTAGTCGGGTGTGTTTCATGTTCCGTGTAAACGTGAAAGTTGTCCTGTTTCGAGCAATGGGTGAAAACATTTAGAAAAACAAGATTCGAAATTCAAGCAATTCAAATAAAGTCAAGCAGCTCATGGTGATTTGCACAATGCTTAACCTAACATATTCTCACGCACTGACAGATACATTTGTAGCTGAAAGAGTCTGAGAAGATACACTAAAGTTACCATTGATTTTTTTGTCTGGATTGATGGGCTATCATTATCTGCTGTGAAATTGACATTGTAGCCGGGCACATGCCAGTAGCTGTGCGAGTCGGAGAGGGATCATGGAACCCTTTTCATGTGACTTTGCATCTGTTGGTTTGAGTCCCGCCACTGCCGTTAATGCTGATCAAGACCAACAGCTGGTTAAAATGCTGTTTCGATCCCCGCTATATTGATGTTCAAAACAAAACTGCGGTGTGGGAATGTGCTGAATATTTAAAGAGTCTGTCCTGTCATGATCATGTTCTCCTGCCGCGCAGAAAATCGCAAGCAGCTCGAATGTTGCTTTGTTTTCCAGGCAATTTGAATTTTTACTGGAACGGAATGGAGAATTTTATTTCATCGCTGTTGTGAAACAAAGTCCTGCGGTGACTCGATTCCTCGTTGTTTGGTTTTCTGGACAATGGGAAAGTCGTTCCCAAGAATTTCGATGTCATATGTTATTGCATTTGTCCCAATTCCTTCATTTCCGTCAAGGAGACATCGGAAGGTAAAGGTAATCTAAGCTAGACTGTGGTTGGTGAAATTCACTTTTAATGGCCCATTCTTATTATGTTCTTTCTTTCTCTCTTTTCAGCATTGTCTGGGAAGTGGTTGTGCACTAATGCTGCGGTATGTTTGAAAGAGTAGTTTGGAATTGCCCTGTTGTTAGTTGTGAGATTACTTTATGCCTCATGTCCTCGGACTGTCTCACATTATAGCATTCATGCTTCGCTGTGTCTGAACATGCATTTGGTTTGCCAGTTTAATTGTGTTCCTTGTTAAACGCTTTCTATTTTGCGATTAGCTCAGTATATTACGAATTAACAGGCTTTCTGAAGTAATTTCCAGCTGCCAAAATCTTCAATTGAGGATCTGGAAAAAATTCACGGAATATTGCCAGTCAGAGCAAAAGTAAGGAAGTCGTTCGTTTCGGCAGTGTTTCACAATCCTACCTTTCCCGTCAGCAGTCGAACCGACTGAATGATTGTGCCACAGACTGCGATGCTAAAAAGTGATTCTTTAAAGCAGGTGTAATAAGCAACACAACGTTATTGGGTTACACCGCGTGGGAACAGATACTACAGTGTATCAGGTCCATGCCCACCACATAGCCAAAATTAAACACGTCCCATTCTCTAGCATTTGACCTCAATCCCAGTTCTTCCTAGCCATACCAGAGATTAAAGACAGTAAGTACCAAAAACTTTCATGTACTTACCCCCACACTCGTGGTTCCTCAACTATTCCAGAATCTTCTATCGGCCTGTCGGACGCCATTACACATGTGGCCTCCACAGCGCCCGCAGCATCAAAGGCCGCCGCCGACCGTGACGTCACTTCCGCCCCCAACGACCTCGGAGCCTCCCCGATCGCCGCCCCTTCGTTTGCCGTCGGTGCTGCCACTTCCGCCCCCACTGACGTCACTAACCTGCAGAAACACAGCGCCTCAGGTTTCCCCGCCCCCACGCCGTCTTTCGTCACGAGGCGTAACCCCGCCCCCACGCAATCCTTCGTCACCTCGAATAACCCCGCCCCCACGCCGTCTTTCGGCACTACACGTAACCCCGCCCCCACGCAAAGCTTCGTCACCACGCATAACTCCGCCCCCACGCTTATTTCCGTCACGACGCATGACCCCGCCCCCACGCTTGACCCCGCCCCCACATCGAGCAACGCCACCACGTCTAACCCCGCCCGTATGTCGATCTCTGTCCCCGCCCAAACTCCGCCCCCAACCCCAGCTCCAGTCCCACACCAGGTCCTAGCTCCCAGCCATGCCGGATCTTCACCATCCCTCTAGACCTCCCCCTCTCTGAGGATGAGAGATCAGTCCTCAGCAGGGGACTCACCTTCATTCCTCTATGCCCTCGGATTAATGAGTTCAACACGTGGCGCAATATTGAACAATTCATCCGCCGCCTTCGCCTCCCTGCCTACTTTCACAACCAAGGCTCCCGCCCACCCTCTGACGACCCCTTCTCCCGCCTCCAACACACCCCATCCAGCTGGACACCCCGTGCTGGCCTCCTACCTGCCCTCGACCTCTTTATAGCCAACTGCTGCCGTGACATGAACCGACTCAACCTGTCCACCCCTCTCACCCACTCCAACCTCTCACCCTCAGAACATGCAGCCCTCCACTCCCTCCGCTCCAACCCCAACCTCACCATCAAACCAGCGGACAAGGGAGGCGCGGTAGTATTTTGGCGCACTGACCTTTATACCGCTGAGGCCAATCGCCAGCTCGCGGACGCCTCCTCTTATCGCCCCCTTGACCACGACCCCACCTCCCACCACCAAGCCATCATCTCCCAGACCATCCATGACCTCATCACCTCAGGGGATCTCCCATCCACCGTCTCCAACCTCATAGTCCCACAACCGCGCACTGCCCGTTTTTACCTCCTGCCCAAAATCCACAAACCTGCCTGCCCCGGCCGACCCATTTTCTCAGCCTGCTCCTGCCCCACCGAACTCATCTCCCAATACCTCGACACGGTCCTGTCCCCTTTAGTGCAAGAACTCCCCATCTACGTTCGGGACACCACCCACGCCCTCCACCTCCTCTAGGATTTTCGCTTCCCTGGTCCCCAACGCCTTATTTTCACAATGGGCATCCAGTCCCTGTACACCTCCATCCCCCATCACGAAGGACTCAAAGCCCTCCGCTTCTTCCTTTCCCACCGCACCAACCAGTACCCTTCCACTGACACCCTCCTCCGACTGACTCAGCTGGTCCTCACCCTGAATGACTTCTCTTTTCAATCCTCCCATTTCCTCCAAACCAAAGGAGTTGCCATGGGCACCCGCATGGGCCCCAGCTATGCCTGCCTCTTCGTAGGAAATGTGGAACAGTCCATCTTCCGCAACTACACTGGCACCACGCCCCACCTTTTCCTCCGCTACATTGATGACTGTATCGGCGCTACCTCATGCTCCCACGAGGAGGTTGAACAGTTCATCAACTTTACTAACACCTTCCATCCCGACCTCAAATTCACCTGGACTGTCTCAGACTCCTCCCTCCCCTTCCTCGACCTTTCCATCTCTATCTCGGGCGACCGACTCAACACAGACATCTACTATAAACCGACTGACTCCCACAGCTACCTGGACTACACTTCTTCCCACCCTGCCCCCTGTAAAAACTCCATCCCATATTCCCAATTCCTTCGTCTCCGCCGCATCTGCTCCCAGGAGGACCAGTTCCAACACCGCACAGCCCAGATGGCCTCCATCTTCAAGGACCGCAGTTTCCCCCTAGACGTGATCGACGATGCCCTCCACCGCATCTCCTCCACTTCCTGCTCCTCCGCCCTTGAGCCCCGCTCCTCCAACCGCCACCAAGACAGAACCCCACTGGTTCTCACCTACCACCCCACCAACCTCCGCATACAACGTATCATCCGCCGTCATTTCCGCCACCTCCAAACGGACCCCACCACCAAGGACATATTTCCCTCCCCTCCCCTATCAGCGTTCCGCAAGGACCACTCCCTCCGTGACTATCTCGTCATATCCACACCCCGCACCAACCCAACCTCCACTCCCGGCACCTTCCCCTGCAACCGCAGGAAATGTAAAACTTGCGCCCATACCTCCACACTCACTTCCCTCCAAGGCCCCAAGGGATCCTTCCATATCCGGCACAAGTTCACCTGTACCTCCACACACATCATCTATTGCATCCGCTGCGCCCGATGTGGCCTCCTCTACAATGGGGAGACAGGCCGCTTACTTGCAGAACGCTTCAGAGAACACCTGTGGGCCGCCCGGACCAACCAACCCAACCACCCCATGGTTCAACACTTTAACTCTCCCTCCCACTCCACCGAGGACATGCAGGTCCTTGGACTCCTCCACCGGCAGAACATAACAACACGACGGCTGGAGGAGGAGCGCCTCATCTTCCGCCTGGAAACCCTCCAACCACAAGGTATGAATTCAGATTTCTCCAGTTTCCTCATTTCCCCTCCTCCCACCTTGTCTCAGTCAGTTCCCTCAACTCAGCACCGCCCTACAACCTGCAACCTCCTTCCTGACCTCTCCGCCCCCACCCCACTCTGGCCTATCACCCTCACCTTGACCTCCTTCCACCTATCCCACCTCCATCGCCCCTCCCCCAAGTCCCACCTCCCCTCATTTTATCTTAGCCTGCTTGGCAAACTCGTTCTCATTCCCGAAGAAGGGCTTATGCTCAAAACGTCGAATTTCCTATTCCTGAGATGCTGCCTAACCTGCTGTGCTTCAACCAGCAACACATTTTCAGCTGTGATCTCCAGCATCTGTAGACCTCATTTTTTACTCAATCCCTCTAAACCCATTCTATCCAGAAAATCATCCGGTTACCTTTGCAGTTTTCTGAACGTAATCGCCTCGTCCACATTCGTGGGTACCTCATTCCATACACTCACAACCTTCTGTGTGGGAAATGCACCTCAGGTACTTTGTCAATTTCAGCCAAATCACCTTAAACCAATGCTCTCGAGTTTTCAACTCGCCCCAGCTTAGGGAAAACACAACTGCGATGAAATAAAAGTCTCCATTCCGTTCCAGTAAAAACACAACTTGCCTGGAAAACAAAGCAACATTAGAGCTGCTTGCGATTTTCTGCGCGGGAGGAGAACATGATCATGACAGGACAGACACTTTAAATATTCAGCACATTCCCACACCGCAGTTGTGTTTTGAACATCAATCTCGCGGGGACCGAAACAGCATTTCAGTTTCCAACCCTTCCATCAGATCATGTCGCAGCCGTTACGCTGCAGGGAAACTTGTCCCAGCCTATACCACCTCGCCCAAAGGCCCAAGCATTAACGACATCCTTGTCTTCATTTTGTCATCAATTTCTTGTGTCTTTTTTAAAAGTTTTCAAGATGTCAATTACGCTGGACAACAACGAGCTGTTGGAAACTGAAAGATAAAACGTAGAATGGCTTCAACTTTCAGTGCTGGACACCACTGAGCCGCTGCACGGGCGGCTGCACCTTGTTTCTGTGGTGTAGTGGTCATCACATTTGCCTTACACGCGAAAAATCCCCAGTTCGAAACTGGGTATAAACTACCTTGTTCTTCAATTGCAGCACTTCACATGGGCAAAAATGAAGCTATCTTGCTTGCTTTCCCATCTACAAACCTGCCTTCGAATTTGCTTTAACAAATCTGCTCTCGTAGTGAAATGCAATGTAACACAGTTCCATTTAATTACTGCGCAAAGAATTGTAAAGTTTTTCTCCAACCTGGTTCTGATCATATGCCATTCTGTTTGAGAGTACAGTTACCGCGTTCTGATCCTAACATAAAAAGCAGTACCGCATTTGCATTCCTTGCGCAGGCGACCGGTTCAAAGACAGGGAAGAAGCTGATGCGCTGCTACGGATTCCTGAACTAGTCTGTCTGTCAAACGTAGCCCAAAGTCGTCTCTGAAAGATCTCATTTGGAAGCTTCTGACGTTATACAATGTGCGAGAATTGGCACCAGAGATCCTGAATCATGGTTTGGATCAGTTCGCACGTTAGTGGCTCATTCAATCAGCAACAGCAATGAAAGAAATTATACTCTCCCAGGAACCTCTGGACCTGTGCTCTCATAGCACCGCTAGTATTAAGGTGAGAGCCGAGATCTAAGCCATGTTGGAACTGAAACGGCGGAAACGACAGAGACAATGCCGAATGTTCGCCTAACACGTGAAATGTCCCCAGTTCGAAACTGGGCAGAAACTGATTTGTTCTTCATTTGTAGCCTTTTACACGGACAAGAACGGAGCTTTCTTCCTTGCTCTCCCATCTGCAAACCTGCCTTCGAAAATGCTGGAACAAATTTGCTCTCTTTGTGAAATGTAATGCAATTCCATTAAAATAGTTTGCAAAGCATTGTAAAGTTTTTCTCCAACCCGGGTCGGATCATGTGACATTCTGCTTCAGAGTGTAGAACATAGAACATAGAACATAGAACATAGAAGGATACAGCGCAGTACAGGCCCTTCGGCCCTCGATGTAGCGCCGACCGAATCCTACCTAACCTATACTAGCCCAATAACTTCCAAATGCCTATCCAATGCCCGCTTAAATGACCATAAAGAAGGAGAGTTCACCACTGATACGGGCAGGGCATTCCATGAACTCACAACCCGCTGTGTGAAGAATCTACCCCTAACATCGGTCCTATACCTACCACCCCTTAATTTAAAGCTATGTCCCCTAGTAACACCTGACTCCATTAGCGGTAAAAGGTTCTTAGTATCTACCCTATCTAAACCCCTAATCATCTTATACACTTCTATCAGATCTCCCCTAAACCTTCTCTTCTCCAATGAGAACAGCCCCAAGTGCCTCAGCCTTTCCTCATAAGATTTTCCTCCCATTCCAGGCAACATCCTGGTAAACCTCCTCTGCACTCGTTCGATAGCTTCCACATCCTTCCTATAGTATGGCGACCAAAACTGCACACAATACTCCAGATGAGGCCGCACCAGAGTCTTATACAACTGCAACATGACCTCAGGACTCCGGAACTCAATTCCTCTGCCAATAAAGCCCAGTACACCATATGCCTTCCTCACAGCACTATTTACCTGGGTGGCAACTTTCAGAGATCTGTGTACATGGACACCAAGATCCCTCTGCTCATCCACACTACCAAGTAGCCTACCATTAGCCCAGTAATCCATCATCTTGTTATTCCTACCAAAGTGAACGACTTCGCACTTAGCTACATTGAATTCCATTTGCCACATTTCCGCCCAGCTCTGCAACTTATCTATATTACCGCGTGTAGTTACCGCGTTCTGACTCTTCCACCAAAAACAGTACCGCGTTTGCATTCCTTGTGCAGGCGGGCCGGTCCAAAGACAGGGAAGAAGCTGATGCGCTGGTGTCACAGTACACCACGGATTCCTGAACTAGTCTGTCTGTCAAATGTAGCCCAAAGTCGTCTCTGCAAGGCCTCATTTGGAAACTGTCTGTCGTTATTCAAGGTGCGAGAATTGGTACCAGAGGTGCTGAATCATGGTTTGGATCACTTCGCTCGTTCGTTATTCATTCAATCAGCAACAGCAATGAAAGAAATTACACTCTCAGAGAAACATTTGGACTTGTGCTTTCATAACGTCGCTAGTATTAAGATTCGTCCCGAGACCTACGCCGTGTTGGAACTGAAACGGAGGAATCGACAGAGAGGCTACAGAATGACATCGCATCCTTTTACTTTTCTTTTAATCACTGACGAGCAGGAAAATGTAAACGGGGAGAGCCAGTGGGAAAGTGAGGCAGTTGCAGCTCTGGTGAAACTCCTTCTTTGTGAGTCACTCAGCAACAAGAGACGTGAAGGTGACTCATGCGTGAGAGCTCTTCACATCGAGAACAAAAGGCACTCAAGGGCAGTTAGCACCTCTTCCGGAGTCGGGGTGGGGTGAGCAGTAACTTCTGTTACTAGGTTCAGAAACTGCCTTTTCGATTGACTTGGACAGAAACTGCATTTCTAATAAGCAGCATGGAGTTTAGCAAAATTTATTGAGTCGCTCCTTGTCGATTCCCACACAGGTTTCCAACTCAGTTGATATCCATGTGGCTCATGTCCAGGTGTGAACATCTCTGCAGTAAATTGGACGGTTAAGGTAAAAGGCAAGGAAAGTGGCATCTCGAACAGACACAGTGACTGAAACTATGCTGCACGGTATGATGTGAACACGGCCTGCTCAGCTTTGTGCATTTTCCCTGTCGTCCGGTGTGTTTCGTGTTCCGTGTAAACGTGAAAGTTGTCCTGTTTCGAGCAATGGGTGAAATCATTCAGCAAAACAAGAAACGAAATTGAAGTAATGTCAAGCAGCTCATGGTTATTTGACCAAATCATAACCGAACATATATTCTCACGCAGTCACAGATACATTTGTAGCTGAAAAGAGTCTGAGAAGATAAACTCAGCTTACTATTGATATTTGTCCGGATTGATGGGCTTTCATTATCTGCTGCGAAATTGACATTGGAGCAGGGCACATCCCAGCAGCTGTGCGAATCGGAGACGGACCATGGAACACTTTGCATGTGACTTTCCATCTGTTGCTCTGCAGGGGTACAATTGGAAATGCAAGAAAATGGGGAGCGTGGCTGGCTGGTAGTGTGGCTGGCTGGCCGCGGGGCTGGCTGGTATTGCGGCCGAGCGGTCTAAGGTGCTGAGTACAGATTCTCAAATCGAAAGGGGCGTGGGTTCGAATCCCCCCACTGCTATTTCTGCTGAACCACTCTCCTGCCGCGGCATTGTGAAGCAAAAATAAAATTGGTTAACTCCCGGGGGAATTGACTGTGGTGTGAGAACGTGCTGAAGGTTCTCTGCTGTTATAATAGTGCTCGCCTTCCGTGCAGAAAATCGCAAACCACGTAACTGTTGCTTTACGTTCCAAGCAAGTTGAGACTGTTGTTTCATCGCTGTTGTGAAACACAGTCCTGTGGTGAGTCGGTTATTTGGCTTTATGGCGAATGGAAAAATCGTTCCAATGCATATGTTATTGAACTTCTCCCATTTCCTTCATTTCCATCCTAGAGACATCGGAAGGTAAAGGTAATCTAATGGAGACTGTGATTGATGAAATTCATTTTTTTATGGCCCCTACTTATTATATTCTTTCTTTCTCTCTTTTCAGCATTATCTGGGAAGTGGTGGTGCACTAAGGCTGCAGTATGTTTGAAAGAATAGATTTTAATTGCCCTGTTGTTAGTTGTGAGATTATTTTATGCCTCATGTCCTCCGACTGTCTCACATTATAGCATTCATGCTTCGCTGTGTCTGAACATGCATTTGGTTTGCCAGTTTTGTTTGTGTTCCGTGTTAAATGCTTTCTGTTTGCGATTCGCTCAATACATAACGAGTTAACAGGGTTTCTATGGTAACTTGCAGCAGCAAAAATCCTCAACTGAGGATCTGGGAAAATTGCACGAAATATGGTCAGTCAAAGCAAAAGTAAGGAAGTCGTTCGTTTCTGCAGTGTTTCACAATACTACCTTTCCCGTGAGCAGTCGAACAGACTAAATGATTGTGCCACAGACTGCGAAGGCAAGCTCCGCTAAAAAGTAATTCTTTAAAACCGGTGTAAGCAACACAAGGTTATTGGGGTACACCGCGTGGAAACAGATACTTCGGTGTATCTCATCCATGCTCACCGCACAGCCAAAATTAAACAAGTCCCATTCCTCAGCATTTGGCCTCAATCCCTCTGAACCCATCCTATCAGTTTCTGATGCAATTATTGCAATTTTCTGAGTGCAATAGCCTCCTTCACTTCCTCTGGTCTCTCATTCCATACACGCACACCCTTGTGTGTGGGAAATGTGCCTCAGGCCCTTTGTCAATTTCAGACCACTCACCTTAAACCTATGCTCTCAAGTTTCCAACTCACCCCAGCTTGGGTAAAACACATAAATGCTCAGTTCACAACCCTTCCATAAAATCATTTCGCAGCCGTGACGCTGTCGGGAAAATTGTCCCAGCCTATTCCACCTCACTCTACAGTCCAAACATTGACCACATCCTTGTCTATATTTTGTCACCAATTTCACGTCCCTCTTTTTTTGTTAACTTTTTCAAGATGTCAATTACCCTGGACAACAATGAGCTATTGGAAAAAGAAAGGTGAAACGGAAAATGTCTTCAACATTCAGTGCTGGATGCCACAGAGCCACAAAACGAACGCCTGCGGCTTGTTTCTGTAGTGTCGCGGTCATCACGCTCCCCTCACACGCGAAAGGTCCCCAGTTCGAAACTGGGCAGAAGCTGCGTTGTTCTTCAAGTGCAGCCTTTTACGTGGACTTTCTTGTTTGCTTTCACATCTGCAAAACCTGCCTTCGAAATTGGTCGAACAAATCTACTCTCTTCGTGAAATGTAATGCAATTCCATTAAATTAGTTTGCAAAAAATTGTAAAGTTTTTTCTCCAACCTGGGTCTGATCATATGACATTCTGCTTCAGAGATCTTCCACAAAAAGCAGTACCGCGTTTGCATTCCTTGTGCAGGCGGGCCGGTTCAAAGACAGGGAAGAAGCTGATGCGCTGGTGTCACAGTACACCACGGATTCCTGAACTAGTCTGTCTGTCAAACGTAGCCCAAGTCGTCTCTGAAAGGCCTCATTTGGAAACTGTCTGTCGTTATTCAAGTTGCGAGAATTGGTACCAGAGGTGCTGAATCATGGTTTTGATCAGTTCGCACGTTAGTGACTCATTCAATCAGCAAAAGCAATGAAAAAAATTACACTCTCAGCGGAACATTTGGACTTGTGCTTTCATAACGTCTCTAGTATTAACGTGCGTCCCGACATCTAAGCCACGTTGGAACTGAAACGGAGGAATCGACAGAGAGGCTACAGAATGACATCGCATCCTTTTGGTTTTCTTTAAATCACTGACGAGCAGGAAAATGTAAACGGGGAGAGCGAGTGGGAAAGTGAGGCAGTTGCAGCTCTGGTGAAATTCCTTCTTTGTGAGTCACTCAGTAACAAGAGACGTGAAGGTGACTCATGCGTGAGAGCTCTTCACATCGAGAACAAAAAGCACTCAAGGGCAGTTAGCACCTCTTCCGGAGTGGGGGTGGGGTGAGTAGTAACTTCTGTTACTGTGTTCTGAAACTGCCTTTTAGATTGACGTGAACAGAAACTGCATTTCTAATAAGCAGCATGGAGTTTAGCAAAATTTATTGAGTCTCTTCTCGTCGATTCCCACACAGGTTTCCAACTCAGTTGATATCCATGTGGCTCATGTCCAGGTGTGAACATCTCTGCAGTAAACTGCACGGTTTAGGTAAAAGGCAAGGAAAGTGGCATCTCGAACAGACACAGTGACTGAAACTATGCTGCACGGTATGATGTGAACACGGCCTGCTCAGCTTTGTGCATTTTCCCTGTAGTCCGGTGTGTTTCGTGTTCCGTGTAAACGTGAAAGTTGTCCTGTTTCGAGCAATGGGTGAAATCATTTAGCAAAGCAAGAAACGAAATTGAAGTAATGTCAAGCAGCTCATGGTTATTTGACCAAATCATAACCGAACATGTATTCTCACGCAGTCACAGATACATTTGTAGCTGAAAAGAGTCTGAGAAGATAGACTCAGCTTACTATTGATTTTTGTCCGGATTGATGGGCTTTCATTATCTGCTGCGAAATTGACATTGGAGCAGGGCACATCCCAGCAGCTGTGCGAGTCGGAGACGGACCATGGAACACTTTGCATAAGACTTTCCATCTGTTGTTATGCAGGGGCACAATTGGAAATGCAAGAAAATGGGGAGCGTGGCTGGCTGGTAGTGTGGCTGGCTGGGAGCGCGGCTGTCTGGTAGTGTGGCTGGCTGGTAGCGTGGTGAGCTGGTAGTGTGGCCGAGCGTTCTAAGTCGCTGGATCGCGGTTCCAGTCTCAAATGGGGCGTGGGTTAGAGTCCCACCACTGCCGTGTCTGCTGATCAACTCTCCTGCCGCGGCATTGTGAAGCAAAAATAAAATTGGTTAGCTCCTGGGGGAATTGACTGTGGTGTGAGAACGTGCTGAATGTTATCTGCTGTTATAATGGTCTTCGCCTTCCGTGCAGAAAATCGCCAACAGTGTAACTGTTGCTTAACGTTCCAAGCAAGTTGAGACTGTTATTGTATCGCTGTTGTGAAACAAAGTCCTGTGGTGAGTCGATTCATCGTTATTTGGCTTTATGGCGAATGGAAAAATCGTTCCAATGCATATGTTATTGAACTTCTCCCATTTCCTTCATTTCCATCCTAGAGACATCGGAAGGTAAAGGTAATCTAATGGAAACTGTGATTGATGAAATTCATTTTTTTATGGCCCCTACTTATTATATTCTTTCTTTCTCTCTTTTCAGCATTATCTGGGAAGTGGTGGTGCACTGAGGCTGCAGTATGTTTGAAAGAATAGTTTGGAATTGCCCTGTTGTTAGTTGTGAGATTATTTTATGCCTCATGCCCTCGGACTGTCGCACATTTAGCATTCATGCTTCGCAGTGTCTCAACATGCATTAGGTATGCCAGTTTTGTTTGTGTTCCGTGTGAAATACTTTCTGTTTGCGATTCGCTCAATACATAACGAGTTAACAGGGTTTCTGTGGTAACTTGCAGCAGCAAAAATCCTCAACTGAGGATCTGGGAAAATTTCACGAAGTATGGTCAGTCAAAGCAAAAGTAAGGAAGTCGTTCGTTTCTGCAGTGTTTCACAATACTACCTTTCCCGTGAGCAGTCGAACAGACTAAAAGATTGTGCCACAGACTCCACAAAAAAGTAATTCTTTAAAACCGGTGTAAGCAACACAAGGTTATTGGGGTACACCGCGTGGAAACAGATACTTCGGTGTATCTCATCCATGCTCACCGCACAGCCAAAATTAAACAAGTCCCATTCCTCAGCATTTGGCCTCAATCCCTCTGAACCCATCCCATCAGTTTCTGATGCAATTATTGCAATTTTCTGAGTGCAATAGCCTTCTTCACTTCCTCTGGTAGCTCATTCTATACACGCACACCCTTGTGTGTGGGAAATGTGCCTCAGGCCCTTTGTCAATTTCAGACCACTCACCTTAAACCTATGCTCTCGAGTTTCCAACTCACCCCAGCTTGGGTAAAACACGTAAATGCTCAGTTCACAACCTTGCATAAAATCATTTCGCAGCCGTGACGCTGTCGGGAAAATTGTCCCAGCCTATTCCACCTCACTCTACAGTCCAAACATTGACCACATCCTTGTCTATATTTTGTCACCAATTTCACGTCCCTCTTTTTTTGTTAACTTTTTCAAGATGTCAATTACCCTGGACAACAATGAGCTATTGGAAAAAGAAAAGTGAAACGGAAAATGTCTTCAACATTCAGTGCTGGATGCCACAGAGCCGCAGCGCGACCACTTGCGGCTTGTTTCTGTTGTGTCGCGATCATCACGCTCCCCTCACACGCGAAAGGTCCCCAGTTCGAAACTGGGCAGAAACGGTTTTGCTCTTCAAGTGCAGTTTTTTCATGGACTTTGTTGTTTGCTTTCACATCTGCAAAACCTGCCTCCGAAATTGCTCGAACAAATCTACTCTCTTCGTGAAATGTAATGCAATTCCATTAAATTAGTTTGCAAAGAATTGTAAAGTTTTTTCTCCAACCTGGGTCTGATCATATGGCATTCTGCTTCAGAGTGTAGTTACCGCGTTCTGAATCTTCCACAAAAAGCAGTACCGCGTTTGCATTCCTTGTGCAGGCGGGCCGGTTCAAAGACAGGGAAGAAGCTGATGCGCTGATGTCACAGTACACCACGGATTCCTAAACTAGTCTGTCTGTCAAATGTAGCCCAAGTCGTCTCTGAAAGGCCTCATTTGGAAGCTGTCTGTCGTTATTCAAGGTGCGAGAATTGGTACCAGAGGTGCTGAATCATGGTTTTGATCAGTTCGCACGTTAGTGACTCATTCAATCAGCAACAGCAATGAAAGAAATTACACTCTCTAGAGGAACATTTGGACTTGTGCTTTCATAACGTCTCTAGTATAAAGGTGCGTCCCGAGATCTAAGCCGTGTTGGAATTGAAACGGAGGAATCGACAGAGAGGCTACAGAATGACATCGCATCCTTTTGGTTTTCTTTAAATCACTGACGAGCTGGAAATTGTAAACTGGGAGAGCGAGTGGGAAAGTGAGGCACTTTCAGCTCTGGTGAAATTCCTTCTTTGTGAATCACTCAGCAACAAGAGACGTGAAGATGAGAGCTCTTCACATCGAGAACAAAAAGCACTCAAGGGCAGTTAGCACCTCTTCCGGAGTGGGAGGTGGGGTGAGCAACAACTTCTGTTACTATGATCAGAAACTGCCTTTTCGATTGACTTGGACAGAAACTGCATTTCTAATAAGCAGCATGGAGTTGAGCAAAATTTATTGAGTCGCTTCTTGTCGATTCCCACACAGGTTTCCAACTCAGTTGATATCCATGTGGCTCATGTCCAGGTGTGAACATCTCTGCAGTAAATTGGACGGTTAAGGTGAAAGGCAAGGAAAGTGGCATCTCGAACAGACACAGTGACTGAAACTATACTGCACGGTATGATGTGAACACGGCCTGCTCAGCTTTGTGCATTTTCCCTGTCGTCCGGTGTGTTTCGTGTTCCGTGTAAACGTGAAAGTTGTCCTGTTTCGAGCAATAGGTGAAATCATTCAGCCAGACAAGAATCGAAATTGAAGTAATGTCAAGCAGCTCATGGTGATTTGACCAAATCATAACCGAACATATATTCTCACGCAGTCACAGATACATTTGTCGCTGAAAAGAGTCTGAGAAGATAGACTCAGCTTACTATTGATATTTGTCCGGATTGATGCTCTTTCATTATCTGCTGCCAAATTGACATTGTAGCCGGACACATCTCAGCAGCTGTGCGAGTCGGAGAGGGACCATGGAGGATCGTCAACTGAGGATCTGGGAAAATTTCACGACGTATGTTCAGTCGGAGCAAAAGTAAGGAAGTCGTTCGTTTCTGCAGTGGTTTCAAGATGTCAATTACCTTGGATAACGACGAGCTGTTGGAAAAAGAAAGTGTAAACGGAGAATGTCTTCACCTTTCAGTGCTGGGTGTCACAAAGCGGCAGCGCGGCCGACTGAGGCTTGTTTCTGTAGTGTAGTGGTCATCACGCTCCCCTCACACGTGAAAGGTCCCCAGTTTGAAACTGCTTTGTTCTTCAATTGCTACCTTTTACAAGCTGAGCGGTCTAAGGTGCTGGATTCAGGTTCCAGTCCTGAAAGGGGCGTGGGTTCGAATCCCACCACTGCTGTTTCAGCTGATCAACTCCATCGCCGCAGCACTGTTCAAATTCTGCTTCGATCCCCGCTGCATGGATGCCCCTGGTGATTTAACTGTGGTATGGAAACGTGCTGACTTTTGCAACGTTTCTCTGCTGTCGAGACGGTAATCGCTTCGATTCTCGCTTTACATTGCAGGCAGGTTGAGTTTTTACTGGAACCGAATGGAGACTGTTATTTCATCGCTGTTGTGAAACAGAGTCCTGCGGTGAGTCGATTCATCGTTATTTGGCTTTCTGGCGAATGGGAAAATCGTTCCAATGAATATGTTATTGAATTTCTCCCATTTCCATCGTTTCCGTCCTGGAGACATCAGAAGGGAAAGCTAATCTCATCGAGACTGTGATTGTTGAAATTCACTTTTTTATGGCCCATACTTATGATATTCGTTCTTTCTCTCTTTTCAGCATTGTCTGGGAAGTGGTGGTGCACTAAGGCTGCAGTATGTTTGAAAGAGCAGTTTGGAATTGCCCTGTTGTTAGTTGTGAGACTACTTTATGCCTCTTGACCTCGGACTCTCTCACATTTAGTATTCATGCTTCGCTGTGTCTGAATATGCATTAGGTATGCCAGCTTTGATTGTGTTCCGTGTTAAATGCTTTCTGTTTGCGATTCGCTCAATACGTTACGAGTTAACAAGGGTTCTGAGGTAACTTCCAGCAGCAAAAATCCTCAACTGAGGACCTGGGAAAATTTCACGAAGTATGGTCAGTCGGAGCAAAAGTGAGGAAGTCGTTCGTTTCTGCAGTGTTTCACAATACTACCTTTCCCGTGAGCAGTCGAACAGACTAAATGATTGTGCTACAGACTGCGTCGGCAAGCTCCGCTGAAAAGTAATCCTTTAAAACCGGTGTAAGCAACACAAGGTTATTGGGGTACACCGCGTGGAAACAGATACTTCAGTGTATCTCATCCATGCTCACCGCACAGCCAAAATTAAACAAGTCCCATTCCTCAGCATTTGGCTTCAATCCCTCTGAACCCATCCTATCCAGAAACTCATCCGATTACCATTGCAATTTTCTGAGTGCAATAGCCTCCTCCACTACCTCTGGTAGCTCATTCCATACACCCATAACCTTGTGTGTGGGAAATGTGCGTCGGGGTCCTTTGTCAATTTCAGACCACTCACCTTAAACCTATGCTCTCGAGTTTCCAACTCATCCTAGCTTGGGTAAAACACGTAAATACTCAGTTTACAACCCTTCCATAAAATCATGTCACAGCCGTTATGCTGCCGGGAAAGTTGTCCCAGCCTATTCCACTTCACTCTACTGTCCAAACGTTGACGACATCCTTGTCTATATTTTGTCACTAATTTCACGTCTATTTTTTTTAACTTTTTCAAGATGTCAATTACCCGGATAACTACGAGCTATTGGTAAAAGAAAGGTGAATGTAGAATGGCTTCAACTTTCAGTGCTGGATGACACAGAGCCGCAGCACACGCAGCTGAGGCCAGTTTCTGTAGTGTAGTGGTCATCACGTTCGCCTAACACGCGGAAGGTCCCCAACTCGAAACTTGTCAGAAACTGCTTTGTTCTTCATTTGCAGCCTTTTACACGGAGAAGAACGGAACTTTCTTGCTTGCTCTCCCATCTGCAAACCTGCCTTCGAAAATGCTTCAACAAATCTGCTCTCTTTGTGAAATTTGATGCAATTCCATTAAATTAGTTTTCAAAGCATTGTAAAGTTTTTTCTCCAACCTGGGTATGATCAGATGACATTCTGCTTCAGAGTGCAGTTACCGCGTTCTGAATCTTCCACCAAAAGCAGTGCCGCATTTGCATTCCTTGTGCAGGCAGGCCGGTACAAAGACAGGGAAGAAGCTGACGCGCTGGTGTCACAGTACATCACCGATTCCTGAACTAGTCTGTCTGTCAAATGTACCCCAATGTCGTATCTGAAAGACCTCACTTGGAAGCTGTCTGTCGTTATTCAAAGTGCGAGAATTGGCACCAGAGGTTCAGAATCATATTTTGGAGCAGTTCGCACGTGAGTGGCTCATTCAATCAGCAACAGCAATGAAAGAAATTGCACTCTCAGAGGAACCTCTGGACCTGTGCTTTCATAGCGTCGCTCGTATTAAGGTGCGTCCCGATATCTAAGCCGTGTTGGAACTGAAACGGAGGCTGCAGAATAACATCGCATCCTTTTGGTTTTCTTTAAATCACTGATGAGCAGGAAACTGTAAACGGGGAGGGAGGGTGGGGAAGTGAGGCAGTTGCAGCTCTGGTGAAACTCCTTCTTTTTGAGTCACTCAGCAACAAGAGACGTGAAGGTGACTCAGGCGTGAGAGCTCTTCACATCGAGAACAAAAAGCGATCAAGTGCAGTTCGCACCTCTCCCGGAGTGGGGGTGGGGTGAGATAATTACCTTTTGATTTCAGTTACTATGTTCAGAAACTGCCTTTTAAATTGAGGTGAACGGAAAGTGCATTTCTAATAAGCACCATGGAATTTAGCAAGATTTATTGAGTCGCTTCTCGTCGATTCCCACGCAGGTTTCCAACTCAGTCGGTATCGATGTGGCTCATGTCCAGGTGTGAATATCCCTGTAGCCAATTGCACGGTTAAGGTAAAAGGCAAGGAAAGTGGCATCTCGAACTGGCCCCGAGGTCAGAACATCCTCACAATGTGATCTGTCGTTCTCGGATTGTAATGCTACCTCCGGTTTTAGGGTAGAGAACATTCTTTGGGACTCTTATTCTGCAAAACAGACACAGTGACTGCACGGTATGATGTGGAACACAGCCTGCGCAGCTTTGTGCATTTTCACTGCAGTCCGGTGTGTTTCATGTTCCGTGTAAATGTGAAAGTTTCCTGTTTCGAGCAATGGGTGAAATTATTTAGCAAAGCAAGAAACTAAATTGCAGTAATGTAAAGCGGTTCATGGTTATTTGACCAAATCATAAGCGAACATGTATGCTCACGCACTGATGGATACATTTGTACCTGAAAAGAATCTGAGAAGATAGCCTCAGCTTATCATTGATTTTTATCCGGATTGATGGGCTATCATTATTTGTTGCGAAATTGAGATTGGAGCAGGGCACATCCCAGCAGCTGTGCGAGTCGGAGAGGGATCATGGACCCCTTTCCACGTGACTTTCCATCTGTTGTCATGCATGAGCTCAATTGGAAATGCAAGAAAATGGGCAGCTGGTGGAGCTGGTACTGTGGCCGAGTGGTCTCCGGCTCTCGATTTAGGCTCCAGTCTCGACAGAGGCGTGGGTTACGAATCCCACTGCTGCTATTTCTACTTGATCAGCTGCAACGACACCGCTTCTTAAAAGCCTGTTTCCATCCCCGCTGTACTTCTGTTCAGAACAAAATTTGATTTGCTTCCCGGGGAATTAACTGTGGAGTGGGAAAGTGCCAAATTGTCTCTGCTGTCTTGCTCGTGTTCGCCTCCCGCGTGTAAAATTGCAAACAGCTCCGCTGTTGCTTTATGTTCCAAGCATGTTGTGTTTATACTCGAACCGAATGGAGACTGTTATTTCATCGCTGTTGTGAAACAAAGTCCTGTGGTGAGTCGCTTCATCGTTATTTGGCTTTCTGGCGAATGGGAAAATCGTTCCGATGAATTTCGATGTCATATGTTATTGAATTTCTCCAATTTCCTTCGTTTCCGTCCCGGAGACACCGGAAGGGAAAGGTAATCTAATCGAGACTGTGATGGGTGAAATTCACTTTTAGTGGCCCATTCTTATTATGTTCTTTATTTCTCTCGTTTCAGCATTGTCTGGGAAGTGGTGGTGCACTAAGGCTCCAGTACCATTGAAAGACTAGTTTGCAATTGCCCTGTTGTTAGTTGTGAGATTACTTTATGGCTCATGCCCTCGGAGTGTCTCACATTGAGCATTCATGCTCACTGCATCTGAAAATGCATTTGATTTTCCAGTTTTATTTGTGTTCCGTGTCAAATGTTTTCTGTTTTGCGATTCGTTCAATACATTACGAATTAACAGGCTTTCTGGGGCAATTTCCGGCTGCGAAAACTCCTCAACTGAGAATCTGGGAAAATTTCACAGAGTATGGTCAGTCGGAGCAAAAGTAAGGAAGCCCTTCGTTTCTGCAGTGTTTCACAATACTACCTTTCCAGTGAGCAGTCGAACAGACTAAATGATTGTGCCACAGAGTGCGACGGCCAGCTCTGCTAAAACGTTATCCTTTTAAAGCCGGTGTAAGCAACACAACGTTACTGGGCTACACCGCGTGGAAACAGATACTTCGGTGTATCTCATCCATGCATAGCACATAGCCAAAATTAAACAAGTCCCATGAAACAACGAGCATTTGGAAACAGAAAGGTGAAAGGTAGAATGTCTTCAACTTTCTTTGTCGGACACCACTGAGCTGCAGCGGGGGCGGCTGTTGGCTTGTTTCTGTAGCATAGTGATCATCACGTTCACCTTCCGCAAGATAGGTTCCCGCGGTCGAAACTGTTTTGTTCTTCATCTGCAGCCTTTTACATGGACAAGAACGGAGCTTTCTTGCTTGCTTTCCCATCTGCAAACCTGCCTTCGAATTTGCTTGAACAAATCTGCTCTCGTAGTGAAATGCTATGCATTTCCATTTGATTACTGTGCGGAGCATTGTAAAGATATTCTACAAACTGCTTCTGATCATGTGCCATTCAGTTTGAGAGTGGAGTTACCGATCCTTCCCCGAACAGCAATACAGCATTTGCATTCCTTGCTCAGACGGCCCAGTTCAAAGACAGGGAAGAAGCTGATGCGCTGGTGTCACAGTGCACCACAGATTCCTGAACTAGTCTGTCTGTCGTATCTGAAAGACCTCATTTGGAAGCTGTCTGTCGTTATTCAAAGTGCGAGAATTGGCACCAGAGGTCCTGAATCATGTTTTGGAGCAGTTCGCACGTTAGTGGTTCATTCAATCAGCAACAGCAATGAAAGAAATTGCACTCTCAGAGGAACCTCTGGACCTGTGCTTTCGTGGCATCGCTAGTATTAAGGTGCGCCCCGAGATCTAAGCCGTGTTGGAACTGAAACGGAGGAATCGACAAAGAGGCTGCAGAATAACATCGCATCCTTTTGGTTTTCTTTAAATCACTGATGAGCAGGAAAATGTAAACGGGGAGAGCGAGTGGGAAAGTGAGGCAGTTGCAGCTCTGGTGAAACTCCTTCTTTTTGAGTCACTCCGGCTATACACAATCCAGCCAGTGGCGGGAGGACATAGTCTCTCAGCAACTTCACAATACACTGCCTCCGAATGTGAGACATTTCAAAGACCAGAAATTGGAAATGAGGAATATGAACAGGTTTACCAACAGTGTGATGAAACGTCTGAAATGAACCTCCCAGCTCAACCGAGCGAACCTAACTCCACATCCATGCCTCAGTCCAGTGAATATTCTCATGAACATTCTCTGAACACGTTACAAGTACAGTGGATTCCTCCTGAGATATGGGACACAAGACTGTCGAAAATAGTCCAATTGTAAGAATGTAGAATCTGCTTGTTTAGATGTGAGAAATTGTGAGGAAACAAGTCACCAGCGGCTGTAGTTTACAAGCCCACTCACAGCAACTATGATGTGAAATAAAACGTATGAGAAAAAAAAATGTGTGTGATAAATAAAGAATGGCAATAATCTTCAGTGATCTTAATTTTACTCGCCCAGTCTCGGCTCTTTTGTAGAGAACATTAAACGATGCATCAAATATGTCCCATCGAACAAAACGAAACTTATCATGGTCTTCGATTAATTTACAGATTCCTTAGTTCCAGTGATTTCCTGGAAAAACATCTCATTGCAAAAATTAGAGAAGGGTATGTATCTTTTTGCCAGAAAATAATAAATCAGTCGCTCATCTTTGTTTCATGCATAAGAACATCCAGATTCTTCTGCACCACATTTTATTGCAGTTTCTCTCGATTTTAATAGTTTTCGGACTTTGACACTTCCTACCGAATTCATGGCCTCACATACTCGACAGGAAACTGCATCTGTCATTTGTTTCCTTACCCAGACGACCTATATACAGTGTATCGCATTGCATATACCCCAACCTCATCACAAGATATCCTGCAATCTATTGTGCATCATCAGCAAAACTGGACAAATTTCACTCTGCCACTTCACCAGGTCGTTAATACAGAGAAAGATCATTGAAGCCATATCCCTGACATTACTGCATTTCTCTATTTACATTTTACAACTTTAAAAATTACACATGATTCGGTGGCTTGTGTTCAGTAAATAATGGACAGTCAAAGGTCATTTATTACACAACACCATGAACTCTTAACTTGTTCAACGACGTTTTATTATTTGGCCCCATACTGAGTCTCTGCTAGAAATACAAATAGAGTTCATCTATCTGCTTCGTTGATAAAAACTTCATGTCATGTCAGCAAAATATCTCTGGCAAATTGTCAAAGTGTGATTCTCCTTTCAACGAAAGATGTTGGATGAGTTTACAATCATCTTTTCAATCATCTGCTTTAATTCCGTTACAATGGTCTCCAGCATTTTCAAATTCACAGAAATGGCATTGGTGCAGATGGAAGCCATTTGGGCCATCCCGTCAGCGTCAACGTTCAATGAGATCCTGGTTGATTTGGTTTATCCTCAACTCCACCGTTCTGCCTTAACCCCATGGTCCTTGATTCCCAAAGTGCGTAAATGTCTCTTTACCTCAGTCGTGAATGTACCCAGCCTTGTCAGTCCTATGTTGTAAGGAAATCAACAAATTTGCTGCCCTCTGAAATAGAGAATATCCTCCTCATTTGTGTCTTAAATGGGCAACCCCTTCCTCTGACATTAGATCCTCTGGGCCTACACTATCCCAGGTTTAAATCAAAGCAAAAGAAATCCCTAAAGTTAGTTCTGCAGTCACTCTTGTGTCCAGTGGCAATTCTGAGCATTGGAAGTATTTTCGTTTTTGACCTCTAGTTAAACAATCTGCCCTAATTTACAAATTCAATTTGCCAATGACGATTCTGCTTCAGAAACATTTCATCAGCTGAGATCCATTTGGCGCTGGCAGACACTATACAAATGAAACGACATCTTTCTTTCTCGATCCATTACTAAGTTTATTAATCTCACTGCGCATGAAAATGGATTCTTCCAATCCACTCTATCCAACATCAATGTGTGTCGTTCAGTTCAACTCCCACCAGCCTCCTCCGTTTTTAACAAATATATATGGAAAGGAAATATTGAGATCATTGTGCAGACAGCGCAAGCCAAGAAGCAGTCTTTCAGGTTTGAAGCCTCCATTCCAGAAGCAATGCTAAGGGTCACCACGCCCCACGTAGCTGCGGCTGAGGGGATAACGTGATGCGTTAGCAATCCTTCCGGGGTTTCTCTGCATTGTTTCGAATTCCATCGGCTACAGCTTCGCAACTTGAGTTTCGACTGACCTCCTGCAGTACGAATTATTTTTCAAACTTCAAAACCCAGTCGCATCAAACAGTTCTGGACATTTGTCTACATTTATGAAACTCGAGGTCTGAACCACAAATACACTCCTGTTTCTCTTTCGACGGATACTGCTCGATTGTCGAATATATGCAGTAATCCTTGAATTTATTCTGTGCACGTGCTGCCTTCCATTCAAAAATCTTCAATCCCAGTGCTCAGGTAACTGGCCCTGGTGAGTGACAACACTTCCTACTGTTCATCAAATTGCCCATCCTCACTGCTCTTTCCAACGTCATTATGAACAGTCAGTGGAAATATCCGGCTCACCTTTCCTCCAAAAAAAGACCTTACCTCCCTCGGCAATCTGTCCAGAAAGGGGATTTTCTCATGCCTGGTAATGTTGTAAGGTGGAGGTTTGTGAAGTGAATTTGAGAAAACATTGTCATTTGGCAGGTGGATTTTTTATAACAAAATACAACAGGAAATCTAGTGTGCAGTTTTGTGAATCTTTACGACCCGTTTGGGAAGCAGAATTAAAGGGAAATGCAAGGTGAACCGCCCAACTGAGCAGAGACAGACATCTTTCCCTTCGTTAAGAGGCCGGGCCATTGACTCTGATGTTCTTCAGACATGCTCAGATCTGAGATATTGAAAGGATCCTCATTCCTCGACATCAGGAAATTAAATATCATCTCGGTTTTGGAACAATGAGAAAGCTCTGGTACAGACAAGACGCTGAATGGTTCAAACGGATACAGTCCTGGTTATAGAAGAGCCGGTTACCGGTAACATGAATGTGTCTGCAGAGGGTGTGATCAGAGTGTGACCTTGTCTCCACAATGAATATATCAGACTTTATGTTGGGCAAGTAATACCCATAGAGGAACATTGACATTCAGGGAGTGGCAGGCCAAACTTGAAATCAGTAACAGCCAGTTTTAGTGGGCCATGCAAGCTCTGGATTCAACAGTTTCTCTGCCGAAATTGGTCAACACTTGCGGCTGTTAAACGAAAGGTCGGTTGTTTGAGATCTTCAGTCGCGGATATATGACTGTTCCCACTTCGTCCACCTTCTTTCCTGCACAGTTCTGGGTTTTGAATTGGGTCAGCAAAATGTTCCCTAAAACTGCAATCTTATCCGGAACCACAAACGTGTCTCAGTATTCTTTTAATGACTAGCGTTATAGACTGCGAATTTCGGGAGACTGAAACAAAAGCAGAAACTTCTGGGGAAATCGACCAGGTTGTGCATTACCTGTGGGGGAAAGCAAACTTCTGATAATGATCTGCAGAAAATTTGAAACATTGTCTCTGAATTTCTCTCTACAGATGCTGCAAGACTTATTGAGTGTATTTCTCTGCAGTTTCTGCTTTTGTTTTTATCTCTGTCCATTCCATCTATTGGCATGGAGGATACAGACATTTTACTCTTTCAAAAGCTTTGATCTTTGAATTCAAGTAAACCCAGCAATGATTAACTCTGCCTCACTCCACGGAGAAAGAGAAAACTGGAAAGGTATACTGCTGGCGTGGTTCTGCTGCCGTGGCCGAGTGGTTAAAGTGTTCGACTTTAAATCCATTAGGAATTCCACACGGAGGCTGGAATCCTGCCGACCACGGCTGAGGGCAGAGAAAACAGAAGTTTCCTACCCATCCTATTGTTTGGGATCAAATCAGGGCGTGAGGATTCACTTGATCTAGGTAAGGATTGGTACAAATCTCCAGCGCACTCATCAAACCGTTCAGTTGCACATGTACATGGGCAAATACGTTTGAACTGATGGACCACATAATCGGAAATGAGATATGAGCAGTGTAATTGCCAAAAGACATTTTCTGTTCTGGAGACCTGTGACCAACTGCGGTTACTGGACAGCTTTTGCAAAATGTATCTCAGCTGGCAAGGGGTGGAGCTGAGTCTACCCGATCTGTGTTCCAGATATGGTATCGATTGGATCATTGGGATTGGGTATAACTGCCACAGTGCATTCTATGAGAATCGGGAAGTTAAGATCCTGGTATCTCTTTGCCCTGCCATGTGCAAGCACATACCTTCTCAATACCCTGTGTTGGATATTCCCTGGCCCCGCTTTCAGGTAATCAGTGGCTTTACGATCTTCCTGTGTTTATACCAAACAGCTCAGTGACTTCGAAGTTGGATGGTCGGAAGGAGATGGAGATGAGACAGGCAGAGAAGCAAAACGAGACCAGACGTGAAAGTGTTTCGAGTTTGCCGTGAGTCAGTTGATTTAAATGCGGGTTATTTGCTTGTATCTGTTCTTTCAGATTCCCAGTTGCCACAGGTCGGTGGATTTTGGGAAATTGAAAATTACACATGAACAACTTGTGGGATTATTACAGATCATTGTCGATTTAATATCACAGCTCACTGCAACGTTTTATATTACTGGAAATGGGCTTGCGTTCAACCTAAAGCTGCGTTTTGTCGAAGAAACTTTAAACATGAAACACATGGAACGTGTATAATCCTGTGACCTCTACCCCTCTGGGGAGATGTGTCCGTATATCTTCCACTGTTGCTGAAAATGAGGATGAGTTTCTCAAGGGGGTTACAACATAATATGAAAATGTGTTGCTGGAAAAGCGCAGCAGGTCACGCAGCATCCAAGGAGATGCTGCGCTTTTCCAGCAACACATTTTCAGCTCTGATCTCCAGCATCTCACTTTCTCCTACAACATAGTATGACCATGTCAAACTTCAGTCCCATTATTATATCACTTACGATCACAGGGAGAATTTCATTGGCATTTGCCCTGGAAATTTCAGAATAAACGAGATTATGTGGCAAAAACTAAAAGTAGGACTATAATAGAATGATGTCTCTGAGCCACAAAGCGTGATTGGCCAAGTGGTCAGTTTTAAAAGCTGCAAAAAATGTAAGACGGGGGAATCCGATCTGCAGCGAGACTGATCCGAAAGGAAAATGCAAAAGCATTGTCATTGAGAAAGGAGACAGTGTTTTCTGCCGCCCTCGTTGGTGAAGTAATCATTATGTATCTATTCACTCACTGCTGCGGCGCACGTTCAGTTCCCAATCTGGGGATGGGAGTTTGGCACTTCCCGTCCATTGTGATGACGGTGCTTGTCAAACAGGAAATGAAGTGTGGAGCTGAGAAATGATTCGCCTTCGTACCAAACGTGATTCATGCTAACATAAAATAAATAACTACGGTTGATGGAAATCTAAAACAAAATCAGGGATTGACTGATAGACTATGCGCCTTGCAGTATTTGTGGAGAGAACCAGATTTAATTTTTCAGATCGACAGAAACAGATTAGTTACAGATTGCCATATCATGATGCTGGGGAAATGACCAATTTTGTCAAAATTTTTATCAAAATTTCTCATTCACTGACACCCGTCATTTCGGCATATTTAAAATGGTTTCATCGACTGTAATGCTGTTTCCGTTGCCTTTCAGCTGCTGAAGGTTTGTGCTTATATTGTTATTTTTTTCTTTTACTTTCTCTCACTCAGCAGCCATGTCGAATGGAGAATTGGTCCTTCCTTTGTATAAATAATGGAGTCTGTATTTGTCTCTTTCTATGATGTATGCACCACTCTGTTTCACATTTTCTGACACTCAATCTGTTCATATTCTTCATTTCCCATTTTTGGTCTTTGAAATGTCTCACATTCGGAGGCAGTGTATTGTGGAGTTGCTGAGAAACTATGTCCTCCCGCCACTGGCTGGATTGTGTATAGCTGGGCCCACATTCTCCTGATAATGTATCTGTTACTTAGGGCTGTGGTAAGGAGACAATTTTTACTCAAAATGTTATGAGTCTTTAGAATTCTAAATACAACATTTTTCCTCCGGAAATATAAGCAGTTTCATCCGAAATATAGGATGACAATGATGTATTTACTATTGGTAAAAGGTGAATGATCTCTGACTGCAGAAAATGAAGATGATCAGCTCTTGGTGTCTGTGCTATGGCCACAACACTCCCCGCCAAATCTGCAGTGTCTGCTGCCTCAACTCGGTCTTCCCACTAAAACCAGGACTGAAGGAACGAGCGCAACAGAAGAGAAGAAAACAATTTTTGTGGGACAATGGAAAGAAATTCCAGTTTGTATTAACTGGAAGAAACAACATTCATTAGTGGGGGAAAAAAGGAGGGAATAACTCTAGGTGCATCAAATCACAACAGGCTGAGCTCAAAGTCAGAAAGCTGCGGGATCAGCAATATGACATCTGAAGAAGATGAAACAATGAGCCTTTGAAAGATTGGACATCCACAACTGGAATTTAAATCCAAGTTCTCTTGTTTACTAGAGAAGCACTTTAACGAACCGAGTCACAGTGCCTCCACTAGAAGTGCGTTAACCCATCCACACTTGTAGTTTTTTAAGCACTTCATCACAAAAAGTATGGAAATGTTTTTCTTTTTTGTGTAAAATGTTGTTTGGTGAGAATTGCAATCAATGCCCGCTTTTGAACAGACATTTCACAGTTTAACATTCTCCACTGAAAATGTGCAGGGAAAGTCAATGTGCATTTACATTGATTTCAAGCTGTACTGTTCACCTGTTTAAACTGATAGAATAAGGAGAATGTGTCCATCCTTTCTTGGCCCATTGACGGCGTTCACACACCCAGAGGGATCCTCACACCAAGAGGAAGAGGGTTATTGTGGTAAATTGACCTAGAGAGAGTGTGAGCCAGAATCAACAGTGGGCCGTGTAGGCAGACCCATTGGCATCAACACTGAGCCGAACACCACCAGCTCCACGATTACTTCCTGCCTCATGCGTTCCAGTCATCATTGCCATGCGCTTTTATTTGACTTTCCCACTCCGCTTCTTCACTTGTTCCAGGCCGAATGCAGGTGCCTGCTTAGAATCTGGCACTTTTAGAAACATGTCTCTATCAATAAGATATGATTCACTGATCATCCAAAGATGATGTGGAGAAGGAGGGAATGACTTAGTTTCTTAAACTTTTAACTCATGAACACGACGAATCGTCATGCTGCTGCTAACGATGGATTGCCCGGATTTAGATCCGACAACACCTAAAAAACAGCGAGATGATTGGCACGGGATTTGCCGTGGTAGTGTCTCCGTGTATCTGCTGCCATAGCCCTTCTAATTGAAACAATCCATACCTGCTGTAGAAGTGAAATGGAAAGCAATTACAATTACTTGCGGTCTGAAACTTTGTTAAGCTGCTCTCATACCTTGTCTTGAACGTGCGCCAACATGTACAGCAGCATTTATCATCCTGATAAGGAGTGCAGTTTCCGTGCCCTCACCCTTTCTGTAACAAAAGTACCGCGTTTGCTTTCAGTGCGAAGGCAAGAAGTTTTGAAAACAAGGTAACACTTATTTGCTGGTGTCACGGTGTACCACGGATTGTTGATGTCGCCTCTCTGTCAAATTAATCCCAAGTACGTCACTGAAAGGCCTCATTTTGATTTTGTCTTCAGTTTTTCTACGCGAATGAACCAACCTCAGAAATCCTGAATCATGCTTTGGTGCAGTTCGCATGTTAGCGACTCAGTCATTTTGCAACAGGAATGAATCGAACTGAGAAAGTGATAGACACGAAATGACGTTGTATCATTTACCTCATAGAAGAGCAGGAAAACGTAAACCTGGTCAGGGGAGGTGGTGGGAACAGCAAAGTGAGACACGTGGAGGTCTCGTGAAACCTCTTCTTTCTGATTCAGTCAGCAACAAGAGACATGAAGGTCCCTCAGGCTGGATAGCTTTCCCATATCGAACACCGAACAATCACGTCGTGTATGGACCTCTTTGACACCTCATTGTTTTGTTCTGCTAATTCGATTTGGAGTTTCTTACCTCAGTTCTAGAAGCGCTTTTGTTTAACCTCCTAGTTTATTCTCCGTCCTTCATTCTCAGTTTGTTGGGAACAACGAGGTGAGGGAGGAATCAGTGCGGATATCACACGCTGATCATTCTCTGCTGTCACTGTTCATGAATTTTACACCAAAAGCAAAATATAATGAATTGCATTTGGAATTTAAAAGGAAACGTGTTGAAGGCCTCAGGCCTAAGTGACAGATATATTATCTAGAGAATGTGAGCCCAGTTCTCCACACTCCAGTCAGCGGTAGGAGAAATTGCCTCATCAGGTGCACTTTCACACGGTCTTCTGCAGTCAGAGCTTCCAAAGGCCAGAAATGGGAAATGAGGGATTTGGACAGAGACTGTGAAAGAAGGTGACAATGAACAGACATAGAAAGACAAATCGAAACTCACATTGTGGAAGACACTGAAAGGGTCAGTTGTCCACTTGACATGGCTGCTAAGTGACAAAAAGGAAAAGAAAAAGGTAACCATTAAAGCACAGCTTGTCACCAGCACATGGAAACGGAAGCAGCATTACCGCCAAAACAAACCTTTTAAATTTGTAAAAGAGACGGTTGTCTAGTAATGAGAAGTTTTGATCAATATGATGATCCCACACATAATACTGAAAATGTGCCTGCATTACAATGTTGAAATACCGAACGAACCTGCTTCTGTCGATCTGAAACACTAGCTCTACTTTGCCCCATGGATACTGCCAGGCGCTGAGTTTCTCCAGCATTCCATGTTTTTGTGTCACATTTCCAGCATCTGCAGCTCTTTGTCTTATGTTAACCTGAATCGTGTTTTTGACAAATCATGACCACTTCTGAGACACATCCACAATTTCCTGTTTTAGGAATGTTGTCACTACGACACACGATCACAGGAAATCTCCCATTCCCTGACTGGAAATCGAACTGGAGCACTGAATCAGAAACAGTAGAGAACCACAGAAAACAACAGACGCTGTCGTCCCTTTCATCAATTACACTGCTGTTGCAAGGTTTCTGAAGGTTTGCATCTCAGGTTGATGTTTTGTGTGTAGGTTTGCTCGCTGAGCTGTAGGTTTGAGATCCAGACGTTTCATTACCTGGCTGTGTAACATCATCAGTGGCGAACTCCAAGTGAAGCGAAGCTGTTGTCTCCTGCTTTCTATTAATATGTTTGTCCTGGATGGTGTTCTTGGAGTTTGTGGTGATTTCATTTCTGTTTCATTTACCGAGGGGTTGGAAAATGGTATCTAGATCTATGTATTTGCATATAGCGTTATGGTTGAAGCACCAGGCCTCTGGGAATTCACTTGCATATCTTCGCTTAGCCTATCCCAGGATAAATGTGTCGTTCCAGTCGAAATGGTGTTTTTCCATCCGTGTGTAGGACTACGAGGGAGAGATAGTCGTGTCTTTTTGTGACTAGCTGGTAGTAGTGTACCTTGGTGGCTAACCTTCTTCCTGTTTGTCCTACGTTGTGTTCGTGGCAGTCCTTGCATGGAATTTTGTCAGTGACGCTGGTTTTGTACATGGGTTGTACTGGGTCTTTTGAGTTTGTAAGTTTTTATTTGAGAGTGTTGGTGGGTTTGTGTGCTACTAGGATTCCGAGAGGTCTTAGTAGTCTGGCTGTCATTTCTGAAACTTCTTTGATGTATGGTAAGGTGGTTAGTGTTTCTGGCTGTGTTCGGCCTGCTTATCATGGTTTGTTCTTGAGGAATCTGCGGACTGTACATTTTGAGTATCCATTCTTCTTGAATACGTTGTGTAGGTGGTTCTCCTCTGTTTTCCGAAGTTCGTCTATGCTGCAGTGCATAGTGGCTCGTTGGAATGGTGTTCTGATAAGCTTCGTTTGTATATTTTGAGATGGTTGCTGGTGTAGTTAAGTATTTGGTCAGTGTTTGTTGGTTTTCTCTATATGCAGGTTTGTAGTTCACTGTTTTCCTTTCTTTCGACTGTGACGTCCAGGAGTGTGAGTTCGCTGTCGCTTTCTTCCTCCGGGCATTCCAACCACAACGCCATAAACAAATACACATATCTCGATACCATCTATCAACCCTTCAGAAAACGAACAGGAAATGACATCACCAGAAACACCAGGAACCCCATCCGGGACAAATGTATAAATAGAAAGCAGGAGACAACAGTTTGGCTTCACTTAGAGGTCCCACTGATGATGTTACCTAGCCAGGAAATGAAACGTCTGGATATCAAGCCTGCAGCTCAGCGAGCAAACCTACACTGCTTTTGCCCTTTCAGTTCTGATCAGTTACGCTGCAGACCAGTTTCTCCCTGTCCTACATTTATTTTACAACGTGTAAATAGTCCATTCGTCCCTGTGTTCTGTTCTATTCATAGACATCCATTTATTCTAGCCCCCGTTTCCATTTGGCCCATAATTCTGCGTGTTCTGATGTCTTTAGGTCAAGTGTAAATGGGTTATCCCGGTGATCTTAAATGACACAACAAATGGAGAGAGGTTTGACATGGTCTCACTGTGTTGAAATGCCCTTGATGAATCGATCCTCATTTTCACCCGCAGAGGGATTCATACAGGCACAATCCCAACAGGGACAGACGTTTGAGAAGATTTGTAGCACCGGTTGAGTTTCTGGAAGGAGGCAAGCCTACTTCCCGAGGGAAAGAGGTCTTCAGGTTCTACCTTTTCCTTGTGTTTCATGTCCGTGAGTTTCTAGGAAGAAAGGCAGATTTAGGTGGAACACCAGGCACATCTCTAGACAATGTGAACCGTTGAAGTGAGCTGTTATATAACATGGACAGTGCGCTTAAATAGTCTCACATGGTGCTCATGTGCAAATTGCAATTTCCAAAAACCCACAAACCCAATCCTTGTGTCTCCAGCAATACGGCAGGACAGCAGTCAGCAAAACAAACCCTCAAACTAAACAACTGACACATGACACACTTCCATGTCGCGTCTCTTTCTGGTTGTGTCCCCGTCTCACGTCCATCTCCCTCTGAGGGCTAGGCTCCGAAGGAAAAAGCCCTGTTTCACACAAACGCCGGCAGTAGGTGAAGCCAATCTTTTATTGGGAAGGAAGGACCAGGGGTATATAACACGTTGATTATTGAGAAGCGAAGGAATTGCACACATCTGGTCAGTTTACAGAATTTTATTTTCCTGATTCTTCAAGAGACTAATTCAAGGAATGTGCACTGTGTCTGATACTGTATACCCAGTCGGAACGTCCCAATGGATATCCTGTCTGACAGAGAGATCGGGGAGATTCAAATCCACTTCTTCATGACTCAGGTATACTTTGCAGACTTTGTCCTTGCTATTCAGTATGGGAGCTCACCGCAGCGGGTCACAGAGGTCTCCAGCACAGAGAATGTCTTTTGGCCCATTTGCGCACTGTTCTCGACTCATTTCCTAACACTTGGCTCATTGGTCTTCTGAAGATATCTGCGTCTTTCAGAGACTTAATAATAGCAGAACTACCAGACACAACAGCAAGTGTTCTCAAAACGGCAACAACGTAACACTGGTTTGAAGAACCCAGTTATATCATTGCCTGGAAATGAAAAACAAATTTGCATTCGGCCAACCAGTTTAAAATATACCCTGAAAAAAATAATTAATTCCAAACAAGTTTGATTTGATTTTATTGACATTGTTAAAAGCCAATGAAACAATCAGATGCTCTTGAGTATAAGACCGGGATAATTGAACAGGTCAGAACAGAACTACTAAGACCCAGCATTTCGCAGACTGCTGAAAAATATCTCTCTTGAAAGTACCTTTTGGACCAGTAATTGTTGACGCAAAAATTGCAAACAAAGGGAAAAGAAGGCATTGGAAGCTCTGAAGACAAGAACCTACAGCTGCCCGGTTTAAGATGAGAAATTTGTCAATCTAAGTGTGGAGTGCATCAGACTAGTATTATCGAAAGGAGTTAAAAGACAGTTTAGACAAAGAAATTGTCAACAGTGTTTAGTTTAATATTCTCTGTTATATTTTCAGAAATGGCGTTGTTAGGTTTTACTTTAAATAGCCCTCAGCCACTCGAAGCTTTAGATTCCTGCACGGGATAATTATTTTCTGTGATGCAGATTTAAAATTTCACAGGAGTTTTTCCCTTGTGCCCAAACAATCTTGGATTTGAACCTGTTTGGACAAATTTGAATAGATTTGGGGAAACGTAAATTCCCTGCAGATTGAAACACTTCCAGGTTAGTTTAATAGAACTTTAAATAAAACGCAAGTGGGACAATGTGATTAGTTTTGGAGACTTGTGGTTGATTAAATTAAAAGAGAAAGAAAGGTCTTAAAATTGCAGCAGACGTTCTGGGATTTGAAGATGATTATCAAATTTGCCAGGAAAGTTTAGAATGAAAGAAAAAGGCCATAATTTAAGTGTGAACAAATAAATTAGATTTGGGATTAACCAATGACAAAATAAAGCAGTTAAATGAGTTGTGACGGAAAAAAACAAATAAGTGCAGTTGAGGTAGAAAAAAATAAATCAGTCTCGAGGAAAATGGAGTGAGAAGATAAACAAAGCGAGAAAGATCAAAGCGAGAGGGAGAGAGAAAAGAAGGGGGGGAAGAATGAGTAAAAACTAAGAGAAGAGAAGAGAAGAGAAGAGAAGAGAAGAGAAGAGAAGGAGAGAGACAGAGAACGAGAGAGAAGAGAGATAGAGACGGAGGAAAAATAGGGGGAAGTTCCTTGGATGAGCAAAAGGAGATAAGAAAGGAAGAGAGAAGAGAGAGAAGGAGAGAGAAAATTTGAACTTGAGAAGTTGCGACTTGGTCGGCAAAGTCAAGTTAGCAGGATGGAAATTAAAAGAGACATTAGTGATATATGTAAATGTGTCACAACTCCGCAACATTTTGATGAGGATGATGTTGAAATCTTCTTCATTTCAATCAAAAACATGGCTAGGTAGATGGAATGGTCCGAGGATTGATGGGTAATGCGAGTTCAGACTAAACTCGAAGTCAGAGCGAGTAAGGGATTTGGTATGATATTACCTGAGGTGTCAAAGGATTATGAATGAGTAAAACAGGCTCCTTTCAGTGCTTCTGGACCGGTACCAGATGTATATCGAGAGCGTTTCAGAAACACAGGTCAGACTTATGTTGAGTTAAAAAGAAACAAACACATTACTTTTGATCGATGGATGCTTATTTGGATAAAGTTAGGATATTTGAGGCTCTTAGAGTGATTATTATGCTGGAGGAGTTCAAAAACACACTTTCAGAGATTGCAAGAATTCACGTGGAGGAAAAAAAGTTCGGAAAGTCAGAAGGGGAGCAGAATTAGTAGATGAGTACATGCTGGTGCATAAGACAAGCTTCTGGACAAATGTACGTCCTGTGAAGGATAGAAATTGGCAGAAGGAGAGATTCTGCATTAGTAAACCATGAACCGGGCGCACTTGGAAGATATTAGAGCAAGATAAAAAAGAAGCCCAAGAGAGTGGAAAGGAGGTGAAAGGCCTCAGCTGTTTCCATTCTGGCAAAGTTGAACACGGAAAGATACAGTGATGTCGTTAATTAAAGGCGTTGTGGAAACTAGTGGCATTAATGAAGGAACTACAGGAGACTGCAAGAAGAGCAGAGGAGCTGCAGACGGATGTGCAGCCTCGGCAGGGGCTGGTTATGGAGTTATTACCTGGTCTCTACAAAGAATCTGCCGCTGTGGTAACGATTACTCAGAAAGAACGGAGGAGAAGAGAAGAAGGTATAATTTTCAGAGTGACAGTCGCTGGTAGTAAGGGCTGGGCGAATATGTACCCTTTCAAATCTGTTTCCCATGAGTGTCATAATTTGTGGGATACATGAGAAGAAAATTAGCGTTCCCTTATGTAACATCAGTTTGGAGAGCCAACTTCAGCCGCGGTAGTTTACCCTGGGCGTGATAGACAGAGTGTCAGTTCCACGAATTCAGCCTGTGCTTGGAAATTACTTGGCAATATCCAATTTGGAAGTGACACCCCTTATTGTGTAGAAACCCAAGGAAGACGAGGAAACTGAGGAGTTAAAACAGAAATATCTTTCTCTTGTCCCAGACTGTGCAGTAAACAGATCCCACTATCAATAGTCACAGCACCAAGTGACAAGTATAAAGAAAGATAAAGGAGTTGAGTTTAGGTCAGCTCATACACGATTTGATGTGATTTGCCTAGTGGTCCGAAGTACACAAGACTGTGTTGCAGCTACCAGATAGAAAGGAAGTGTTCTGGGTAGCACGTGGACTTCCTATAGGGGGTCACCGAGGGTTACGAAACACACAAGCTAAATACTAAACATTTCTATTGGCCTGAAAAGCACACAGAATGTGGTAAACTTTTTCTGACAGTGCCATACATGACAAATGGTAGGTAAGCCACAGGTGAAAATAAAAACGCGCCTTTGTTGCCAATTACCACAGTTGGAGAATCTTTTAGGTGGATTATAAATGATTCTGTGCATCCCCTCCCTAGAACTAAAAGTGTGAACCAGTGTTTGTTGACTACAATGGATGTGCCTAACATATTTCCAATGGCAATCCCTTCACGGAGTGTCAAGGCAAAAATTCTGGTAGAGGAGTTAGTAGCTTTCTTCACACGTTATGACCTACCCCGGCAGTTTCAGTCGGACTAAGGGACAAATTTTACTGCTGGACTGTTAAAGGGGGTTATGGATAGCTGAGACACAATACTTTAAATCAAGTGCATATCTTCCTGAATCCCTGGGAGATTTAGAAAGATGGCTTAAGATCTTGAAGACCATGAAGAGAGCATACTGTCAAGATTCCCTGAATGATTGGGAAAAAGATATCCTATTCGCATTGTTTGCCATTAAGAATGTTCCAAACGAATCCACTTAGTCAATTCCCTTTTAGCTAATATTCGGACATGAAGCGATTGCCCTTTGGAACTAATTAAAGAAACAAATGACAGGATCAAATTCGGAGATCACACAATTAAATTATGTATTGGAAATGAGGCAAAGACTAAATTGAGTTGGTGATTCAGCAAAACAGCACGCAAAGATGACACAGTGTAGAATTACGCAGGTGACAGATAAAAATCTGGGACTCAGAAGTTTTCCCACGGGGAGAACTTGTCAGTACTATAACCAATCATAGGTGATCCCTTCAAAGTTAGGTTTAGTGGTCCCTGTCAAAAAGTTGAGTCAGTTGAACATTTTAGCAAAGATGTCAGATAGAAAATAAAAATGCATTGGGTATGTCATGTGAACATGTTGAAAAAGTATTACACTCCAAAGAAAACTGGAGGAAGAGGTGTTTGTCACTGCCCAGCAGAGTGAGGAATCAAATTCAGACGCTTTGGATTTTGATGTACCTCAAAACAGATTCTAAAATGTTGAAGTCCTTGAGGAGTGGGATGGATTAGAAAGCTATCTATCTCAGGAGCATAGAAAAGTGTTGAAAGATTATTTTTTCCTACCATGTCAGGCCACATGCAAGAATCAAATGGGGAGGACGAAAGCAATAGGACATGAAGTAGGTTTAGGAATTCTGCGATAAAGCAGTATCCCTCTCGGCTTAATCGTCTCAAAGGCTGACAGGACAAGATGAAGGTGAACAGCATGCTCGACGAGAACATCATTGAACCAAGTCAGAGCGCGTTGAGTTCGCTGATTGTCTTAGTTACCACACCGGATGATTTGTGTTGAATTCCGTGCGGATTATGGAACAGCCAACGCCGTTAAAAAATCGAACTCATATCCAATTTCTCGATTGGAGGACTGCATCCAGAAAGTCGGAAAGCCAGTTACATCACCAAGTCGGGCATAATGCGTGGCTACTGGCAGGTACTATTCTCAAAGTTGGTGAACAAATCTCTGCGCTTCTAACACCATATAGGCTATATCAGTTTAAAGTGATGCACTTTGGAATGAAGAACAATCCCGCCTCACTCAAAAACACTTGTACAGAGTTGTGGCCGAGCTGCCAAATTGTGTAATCTATTTAGACGATGTAGTGGTCCTTAGCAACTCAAGGAATGATCACAAGGGACTGTTGGCAGAGCTCTTTGAACGACCACGAGAAGCAAAACTGGTGACAAACATAAAGAAAACAGAATTCACGAAAGCAGAGGTGATGTTCTTGGGATGTAACATCGGTCATGGCAGGTTGACCACCTTCCGGAACGTAAAGGCGAAGGCTTTTGTGGAATTTCCATGATCAACCTCGAAGAAAGAGTTTCTTTAATTCTTCAGACTCAGCGGACTCTATCAGAAGTCTGTTCCAAACTATACTAGTGTAGTGGCATCGTTAACAGATTTGCTGAAGAAGAACACAATGTTTCGGTAGACAGTAACATGCCACGAGGCAATCGACCATTTGAAGTCGATATTAACCACCAAACCAGTATTACCTACACCAAACGTGTCAAAAACATTTAAAGTCGCCATCGAAGGTCGTGACGTTAGAGTTGGAGGTATGATGAGCATGGGGAAGAACTGCCAGTTGGTAACGTTTCAAAGAAAATCTACATCTACCAGAGGAAATGCTCCACAATCAAAAAAGAAACTATTGAGTTTGGTACTGGCATTACAACTTTAATGTATGTGCCACGAACAAAGGATTGGAGACGTTATGTACACAGACCACAATCCACTAAAACGTTGTATATATGTAATAATATGAGACTATTTCGTTGGCTTCTTATGGTAGAGACTTCCACTTTAATAATCGTACATGTTGTGGATCAGTAGAATGAAATCACAGACACGTTATCGCATATTCAACTGATGGTTTTCAGATGAGAGTGTCTTTATTTCATGTTTTATGTGTATATATAGGAAAAAGCTAAGTTGAATTTGTATGACATTTATCCGTATTTTAGGGTAAAGTATTTAAGAATTAAAATGAAGACATATCTTCATTATGATGGTTCATTGTTTCCTGTAGAGGCGAAGTGTTTTAAACATATTAGTGCACGTTTAAGAGATTTAAAACAGCAGAACAACCAGACACAGCAACAAGTGTTCCCAATAAGATAATGACGTAATCCTGGGTCGAACAATTCAATGATTTCTTTGCCTGGAGACATAATCAGTTCGAGTTTGGTCACTCAGTTTAAATGTCAATCAGAATAAAATATAAATTTCAATTCAAGTTTTAATTGCGTCTCTTGAAAGTCTTTAAAAAAAACAAGGACCCAATCAGATGCTCTGGGGAATGAGACGGGGGCATTGCACAGTTGAGAGGAGGACTGCCAAGACCTTGCATGTAACAATCTTCTTGAAAAAATATATATCTGGAAAATAACTTTGCGATCCGTGATCTTTGACACAGAATCTCCCAACAGGGACAAAGAAGAGACAGGAAGATCCGAAGACAAGAACCTACAACTGCCTGGTTTTGATAAAGATGTGCTGTTTTGTAAACCTTAACTGGGAGTTTTATCTGAATAGCATTATCGAATGGAACATCAAAATGGGTAAGAGAAATACATTGTCAATCGTGGTTTGTTAATTAATCTCCCTTTTACTTTGGAAATGAAGTGCTGAATTTTTACTTTGTGTAGTTCTTGGCCAATCGAAGTGTTGCAGATTCCTGTATAGCATAAATCGTGTCTGTGTTGCTCGGTTTATCGCAAGCTCGAGAGTTTATGCTGTGTCATAACGAGTCTAAACAAGTTTGCATCTGTGCAGTTCATTGAGTGAACTGGAGATTTGCACCATTCATGACCTGGATGAAGTGAATCTCCAAAAGCAGAGCACAACGAAAACTCTGCCTAAGTTGACAGGATTCGAACCAGCGTGGGACTGCCCCAATGGATTTCGAGTCCATCGCCTTAACCACTCGGCCACAACTACAAATGGACGCTCGAAATCCTCGTTTGCAGTTTTCTGTCCCTGGGGAGGTTAGCAGTAGTGAATCATTCTTTAGTTTTTTTTAGTTCAACCACCACAGCTTTCAAATCGATTAAACGTCGGGACAAAGTGGGTCTGGGGGTTCCACATCGCCAGGTGGGATCAATATTCAGCTTAAACGACGGTGGAAATTGCAGGAAAATAGACAGCAGTTCGAGCAGGATCTGGGCTGGGAAAGGGTGATTAAACGTTTCAAAATTTCTTCAGAACGTTATCAGAACTCCGTTTTCTCCCAGTAGTACTGACAAACCTGTTGACATCCCCAGAATTTCCTTTTTTTTCAGATTCCCAACATCCACAGTCCTTTACATTAGCCATTAAAACGATACAGAACTGCATTTGCAATTCTGGATAAGATTCCTGTTTGGGGAACATTTTCAGTACCCGCTGGAAACACATCCACGTCGCAGCAACCAAAATTTCTACAACAGGAGTACTGCTCTCTTCGAGGCTTTTTCCAATCTTATTTGCACCCCAGTCTTCTCGTGGTCTTGTAGCCGGGGCGAGGTTTGAATTCCTGACACGCAGGAATGAAAAGCCTTTCAATGTCACAGATTGGTTCATGCCGAGAGAACAACACAATCAACGTCGCGGCCTCTTCAAGACTGGCTGTGTTCAGTTGGACAATCCATCTTCATTCACCTGTGGTTTCGCTTCCCAAAGAGATTCGAAAGTTTTCGAAAGCTGCAGACATGCGTTTACTGTTATTTCTCCTTGTTTTTTTAACCTGCCAACTGGCGATATTTTCCCTAAACCTCTTCGCAATCCTTCACCTTGCATTATGTCCAGTGATGAGCAAACCCCTTTTGGCGAGAAAGTACTGAGTTTGCGATTCTTCTCTTTGGAACAAAGAAGTTTAACTGGAGATTTTTATGGTCTGTTTATAGTGATAGGGGAGGCCGCAGTGCGGATAGGTGGGTTGATGTTCTGGAGAAAATGTTTTCAACGTTCAGTCTCAGTTTGAAGAGGACTGGGACTAAAGATATTTAATGAAAAACGAAATTTGCGGAGAGTATATAGAGCCTAATCTCAGGGGAACCGTTAATCATTTAACACACAGATGAGGAGGACATTCTGTCTTTCAGAGAGTAGCAAATCTGCAGAATTCTTTACACGGAAGGGCTGTCAAGGCTGAGTATAATCAAGGCTGAGACGGCCGCACAATTAGTCACTTTGGTTATTAAGAAGAGTGGGGATAAGGCGGGCAAGTCCTGTTAAGATTTAACCAAATCAGACATGACCTCATTAAAAGGTTGAGCAGCTCTGATGGGACGAATGACTTCCATATGTTCCAATATCTTATCTGTCATTTGGAAACTGCGAGAGACAATTGTGAAGAAAGAAATTGCAGGACGTTGAGAAAAGATGATTGGAGTCAAACTGAGTCAACATTATTTGTTGAATGCATAACACACTTGACACCTTTGGCAGAGTCCTTTGATAATATTTCGAGCAGAGCTGATCAAATGTTTGTTCGCATTCCATAAGAAACCTTATCAAAAGCCATCGCACAAGGTCGGAGTTCACGGTGAAAATTTTAAGAAAAGGACAGGATTGTCCGTTGTTTATTTAATGGAAGACACAGAATCTGGATTATTGCGTATGTTTCAAGTTGTAAAAATGTAATTAGTAAAGTTCTGGAATGGTAAGTCATAGGACTTCTATGATTTATATCTGCCTTAATTACTTGTTGGAATTGGCAGAATGAAACGTGCCCAGTTTTACTCACGATACACAATAGGTGGGAGGACATTTTGCAATGAGGACAGTGGAATCTGGAAATGGTTAGTGACAGGTTGAGTGGGTGGGCAAGCAATAGGTGCACGGAGGAGGTTGTAAAGTTGATAGTTTGGAGGGGAGGGTGATGCACATGGGTGGGAAGGAAATGGGACGGATGGGACAGGTCATAAGGACGGTGCTGGGCTGGAAGTTTTGAAGTGAGGTCAGGTGGAGGGAGGGGAAATGTGGAAACTGGTGAAATCCTAATTGATGCCATGGGGTTCGAGGTCCCCGATGTGGAGATTTAGCTTTAGAACATAGAACAATGAAACAATACAGCGCAGCACAGGGCACTTTGGCTTTCGTTGTTGCGCCGACCAGTGAACTAATCTGAACTCATCCCACAATATAATCTCATCATCATCCATGTATTTATCCAAGGATTGTTTTAATTTCCATAATTCAACTGAGTTAACAACATTGACAGGCAGGGCATTCAACACTGTTACTACTCACTGAGCAAAGAACCTGCCTCTGACATCCGGCTTTAACCTATAAACCCTTAATTTGTAGTTATGACCACTCGTACAAGCTGACATCATCTTCCTCAGAAAAATACTTCCACTGTCTACCCTATCTAATCCTCTTCTAAATCCCTGGAGTACTTTTGATCGCTGAGCTGTAGATTTGATTCAAACCAACAGCGCAGCAAGCAGACCTGCACCCTAAACCTCAATCTGAGCTGCACATCTTCACAAACCTTGCTAAGACCTGTAACTCTGTATCAAATCCGCTCTCAGACTTCTTTTCAATGAAAACAGACCCAAGTCTCTCAGATTTTCCTGATAAGACTATTCCTCCAGAACGGGCAATATCTTGTTAAATCTCGTCAGCAACTTTTCCAATGCTGTCACATTATTCCTGGAATGGGACGACCAGGCAGTTCAAAATATTCCAAGTGGAGCCACACAAGTGTTTTGTATAGTGGCAGCGTGACATTATGCCCTGGAACTCAATCCTCTACCAATAAAATCGACGACCACGTGCTCTTTCACAGTAACGCAGTGGTTAGTACTGCTGCATCGCTACCCCAGCGACCCGGGTACAATTCCTACTTCAAGCGGCTATCTGTGTGGGTTTCCACCCGGTGCTCTGTTTTCCCCTCACAATCCAAAAACTGTGCAGGTTAGGTAAAGGGGTCAGTGTAGGAAAATGTGTCTGGGTGGGTTGCGCCTCGGAGGGTCGGTTTATACTTGTTGGGCCACAAGGCTTGTTTCCACACAGTAAGTAATCCGAAAAAAAAACAACCTGGCTCGAAACTACGTACATGGACTCCAAGGTCACTCTGCGCATCCACATTACGGAGAATCTTTCCATTAACTCAGTGTTCTGCGTTCCTGTTATTGTTCCCAAAGTGAATCACTTCACATGTAGCTGCATTGAACTTTATTTGCCAACTCTAAGACCAATTTTGCAAATTACCCCAACTCCCGTGCAACCTGGAACATTTTTCCACGCTGCCCACTACTCCACAACCTGTACTGTTATCTGTAAGCTTACTAACCCATTCACCCTATGCCTGCGTCTTAGTCATTTACGAAAATGACAAACAACAGTGATACCAAAACAGATCGTTGTGCCACACCATTCGTTACCGGATTCCAGGGTGAATATTTTCATTAGCCACCACTTGCTGCCTTCTCACAGAAAGCCAGTTTCTAATCCAAACAGCGAAATCATCGTCAATACCATGCCTCTGCATTTTCTCCAACAGCCTAACATGTGGAATCTTATCAAAGGTTTTACAGATGTCATGTACACCACGTCAAGTGCCCTACCCTCATCCACATGCTTGGTCACTTTCTCGAAAAACTCACGAAACCATGTTGATCCTCTGAAATCAAGTTGTTGCTGGCTGAATTATTATCTCTCATACTCAGTTCCATATTCTTTCCTACAAGAAAGGTAAGGCTCACTGGTCTATAATTACTTGGGTCATCTGTATTATCCTTCTTCAACAAGGCAACAACTTTTGCTATCTCCAATCTTCGAGTGCTATTCCTGTAGACAATATCGAAAATAAAGATCAAAGGCAAAGGCTCTGCAATCTCCCCCCGGCTTCCCAGGAAATACTTGGATAGATCCCAGCTGACCCAGGGGACTTACTTGTTTTCGCCCCATCCAGAATTGTTAACAAGTCCTCCTTGTAAACCGCATTGTAAACCATCCAGTCTAGTAGCCTGTATCTCAGATTCTCCTCGACACCGTTGTCTTAAACCAATATGAATACTAACGAAAAATATTCATTTAGCGCCTTCCTACCTCCTTTAACTCCACACACAATTCATCACTCCTATTTTTGACCAATCCTCATCTTACTCTCGTCGTTCTTTGGTTCCTGATATACACGTAGAATTCCTTAGGGTTTTCTAAGATTCTATCCGAAACGCCTTCTCAAGACCTCTCCTGTCTCTTCTGGACTCTCTGTACAGGTCGTTCCTAACTAACGTGTAACTCTCAATCGCCCTAACTGAGCCTTCAAGTCAAATCCTAACATAAGCCTCCTACTTTCTCTTGACATGTGCTTCAAGTTCTTTAGTAAACCACATCTGCTTCGCTCGACAATTTCCTTCATAACTGACAGGTACATACTCATCAAGTACATGCAATATCAGTTCCTTTAATAAGCTCCAGATTTCAATTGTGCTCGTACCATCGTTTCCTTCCACATCTAGTGCAAACTAAATCTTGCCAAATGTCATCCTAATTGCTTTCTCTCAGATATAACTCTTTCCCTGCAGTACATATCTATCCCTTTCTATTGCTTAAGTAAACATAACGAACTGTGTTCACGATCACTAAATTGCTCACCTACCTTCACATCCAACACCGGGCCAATCCGTTACCCAGTAATAAATCCAATGTGGCCTGTGACTCTTAATAAAAGGTAGTCTGGCCTCAGGTTATGGACCTGTGTTGAGGATGAGGCAGGATTCATCAAAGTTGATAGGGACAAAAAGTTTTTCTGCTCACCTCCCTCTGTTTCCCACACTCGCAGGAGACTGCTATTATTATTTGGCGTAGCAATTCACAGATGACATCTTTGGTTGCTTCGAAACTTCTGAAGACTGTGCAATGAGTAAATTAGTACACCAGGACCAGGCTCCAATGAGGGAGCCAAGAAAGCATGCATTGTCAAAGGGCCAGAGCTGACGGAACGTCGCTTTCTCTTTCCAGTGCAAAAGGTCAGTGCTGAAAGGGCAGGCGCTTTTTGAGTTTCAGTTCTGTGAGAGATGACGCCATCACAGCATCACTACTGAGAATGCAGAAACTCTCAATGGTTAGTGCTGAAGGATCGGTTACTGTAATAGGGTAAATTCTAAGGGAGTGGGCACATTCAGAGGGTTAGTGTTGAGGGAGCAGGCACTGTTGAATGGTCAGGACTGAGCGAGAGGGTGCTGTCACAGGTTCAGTGCTGAGTAAGTGTCTTCGTCGCCCATTCAGTGTTGGAAAGTGGATGCTATCGGAGGGTCAATGTGAGGGATCACATTTAATTTATTTCATGCTAATATTTCCAGAAACAAACAAAATGGCAGCTGGATATGCAAACTGTCCATCAAAACATTCAATGGCAAGTCCGAACATAAATAAATTATCTAAAACCTCTCTCATATTTGAGGACATCCTGCCTGTTTTTGTCACACATACACTGCATTTCTGGTCACCTACATCATCCCTGTTAGGGTCCCCCACAGCCTCCCCATGTTTTCCGTACATCCTCCCACTCTCCATCTTACACACCCTCCATGTCTTTGTCACACACACCTTCACTGCCTGGGACAAACTCAAAGTCTGCCAGTACTGGAGTAGACTTCAGTTTTCCCACTCCCAAGGATATGATTGTGTATAAATGGTTAGAAGTTGGAGGAATCCAAATTCCACTGACTCAGCCCCAATCCCACCTCCCTGTCTGAACTGGTTTAAGATCGCAGCGAGACATGACGGAGAGAGAGAGAGACATAGGGGGAGAGAATGAGTCATAGCAATGGAATGCACAGAATCAGATGCATGAAAAACTTTGTACTTGACCCAGCCTCTACCCCTCCCTCTGGCAGCTCATTCCACTCCTGCATCACTCTGAAGAAAAAATGCTGTGTGTGTGGAAAAGGGTACTCTCAGGCGTCCACGCTGCTGAGACACCTGTGGGTTCACACCGGTGAGAAGCCATTCATTCATTCCTTGTGTTAGAAATGACTCAAATAATCATACGATCTGCTGTGACATTTTGGCAGCCATGCAGATGATAAATGTTTTATAACACTGACTATAGCTGTTAATTTTATTCAATGATAAGTAAACGTATTGGTGAGTGGAGAATACATAAAGAGACAGGAGGGACAGATATGAAATGCTTCAATCCTTCACTAAATCTGTACCATGTACAGATTGATTTCCGTTTCTTCCTTCGCCAGGATTACGTTTTTTTTAATGTAGGAGGATAAATTACGGACAGAAGTATTTCCTTAACTTTCCAAACCGGTAAAATATTGCAGGACATACTCAGTTAATTTTCATCTGTCAACGTGTATTTTGGCAGGCTTAATAAATTAGATAAAAACATTTCCTCACAAACAGTGACCATCAAGTGTACACTGAAGATTATTGGATAGGGCATCGTGGAGGTCGGTGTCCAGTGAACTTCATTAGGGATTGGTGAGGGGAGCTCTGCTCTTTGTGATGTTTATAAAAACGTTGGATGAGGAAGAAGAACGGTGAGATAGTAATTTTGCCGATGATATGGAGGTTGGTGGAGTTATCGGTAGTGTATTCAGCTGTTGTGGATTGCAATGAAACATTGCGAGTTTGCAGAACTGGTCTGATATGTGGCAGATGGAGATAAACCCGAAAAAGTGTGAAGTCGTTCACTTTGGAAGTGCGATTGTCAATGAAGAACGCAGGGTTAAAGGATTCTTGGCAGAGTGAAGGATCAGAGGAATCTTGGGTCATATTGGCTCTCTTTAGAGCAAGTGTCAGGCGTTGGTCTTCCCAATAACCCTGCAAGTTTAGACCGACCAAGGAGCTTCCAGTTTTATAAATAAAGTTATGAAATAGTTGTTCAAAGTGACAATCAAAATGAAAGAACTTCTTTCTTATGTACATTAGGAGAACCTTTGCATGTAGTATCTACCCAGGTTGCAATTAAAGTCAAGAAAAGTGAGATGATTTGAACAAGTTGGTATACCGCCTTGGAGATATTTCGATTGTTTGCCAATAAATTATGTTTTAGGAAACTAGATTTGATAATCTCGTCACAACCAATCAGAGCAAGACGACGGAGACAGATGTTGTGACTGACATTCATTTTAATAAATGCACCTGGAATTTCTGACATACCACGATGTTTCGCTTTCAGTAAATGTGCTGATATGATGTGTTATATAGGAAATAAAGAACGTGTGAATTCCCAGTGAACCTGCGCTGGAATGGGTTCTAGATACATGTTACTCTTTGAGGAAAAGCCGGACATGAAACGATTTATGTGTCCCGGACAATCGCGCTGCATTTTGACATCATCGATACAGTGACATATTCTCCCATAAGGAACTATCTTTAACCAATCAGAAGCCACTTAATTCTCACTGGGAATGGGCAGGAATGCAGCGAGGATAATCAGGAAGAGTCTACAGAATTAGATTGTTACGATTAAGAACTGTTTACATTTCGAACACAACTGAATAAAACGGATGGCAAATTTTACATCAATGTTTAATCTGTTGTTTGAAACCCATACATCTGTGTCTGAGTATTTTATAAGCTCACGGCACTCCTCAGGAGAAGGACGGGTTGAGTCGATCTGACCGCAGCAGTTGAAGATGGGGACTTTTAACATCAACTGATCTTAAGTTACTGAAGGTGTTCTTTTCTCTTTCTTGCACAGTGAATTCATGTAGGAAACAATATTAATGTGGAGTAATGTTTTGATATGTGGGAAACTGCAGCTAACTCCTAATAATGCACAGTTGATCGGTTATAACCCTGTGAATGAAGACACAGAATCGAGATAACAGTTACATATTAAAAATGTCATAATAAAAAAAAATATATGAAAAGCAGCATCTGCAATCAAGAACAAGGTCAGATGTCGTGCCTGAGATTTGTGGGCGGACAAAGCGTGAAATACATAAATAAAATGAAGCTGACACTCAAAATACACCTTCAATGACGTAGTTGAAAGGGAGAACTGTGGATGCTGGAGATTAGTCAGGAGCGTGTTCCTCAAAAAGGACAGCAGTTCAGGCATCTTCCGACAAGCAGGAAAATCGAAGTTTCAGCAAAAGCCCTTCATTAGTGTTGAGGGTTTGAGACTGGCGGGTGGAGAGGTTAAATGGCAGGGACGTGGGACTGGGGGAAAGGCAGCTGAGAATGCAAAAGGTAGGTGGAAGTGGGGGAAATGGTCATAAGTCAGAGGGAAGCAGAATGACAGGTAGGACAAGCCATGAACGCGGTGCTGAGATGGAAGTTTGGAACTGGGATTAGATGAGGGGAGGGGATATGGGGAAACTGGTGAAATCTATATTGATGTCATGGGCCTGGTGGTTCCCGAGGCTGAAAATTAGGTTTATTTTCTCAAAAGACAGGTGGTAAGGGAGTGGTAATGGAGGAGGCCCAGGACTGGCATGCCCTCGGTGGAGTGGCAGTGTAGTTGAAGTATTTGGCCATGAGATGTTTGGTGTAGGAGTCCTGAAGCGCTCTTCGAGTCAGCATCCCGTCTTCGAAATGCAGAGGAGACTGCATCTGGAGCAATGGATACAGTAACTGACATGTATGGAAATGGCGGTAAAAATCTGATGATGTGGAATGCAGCTTTGTGGTTTTGGACCCTGGTTGGCGGGATGTCTGGGCACAGGTGATAACCAGGGAATCCCTGCCCTTTTTGTGGTTGGAGGGGTGTGTTTCGAATATGAAGGTACAGGAAATGGACGAGATGTTTGGGAGGGCTTCATCAACCAGGTAGGAGGGGAAATTGCGGACTTTGGAAAGGCGGCCAGCTGGTGTGATCTGTGGTGAGCTAGTCATACAGTCGTAGAATCATAGAAATATCCAGCAAGGAAACTAGGCCTTCGGTCCAAGTCGCCCATGCCGTCCAGATATCCTAAAGTAATCTAGTTCACCTGCCAGCAGCCGGCCCATAACCCTCCATACTCTTCCTATTCATATACTCTTCAAAATGCATTTTACATGCTGCAATTGTACCAACCCCCACCAATTCCTCTGGCAGCTGATTCTATACACGTACAATCCTCTGCGTGAAAAAGTTGCACTGAGATTTCTCTTATTTCATTCAACTCTCACCCTAAATTTATGCCCTCTAATTCTGGACTCTTACACGTCATGGAAAATACTTCGGCTATGTTTCCTATCCAAGACCCTCCTAACTTTGGAAAACTCCATAAGGTCACCCCTCAGCCTCCAACGCTCGAGGCAAAATAGCCCCAGCCAGTTCAGCCTCTCCCTGTAGCTCAAAGCCTCCAACCCCGGCAACATCCTTGCAAATCCTTTCTGGACCCTTTCAAGTTTCACCGCATGAATTAGGTAGGAAGGAAACCAGAATTGTATGCAATATTCCGAAAGGGGACGAAGCAATGTCCAGGACAGCCACAAAATGGACGCAATTTTCTGAGCAATAAAGCAAAGGATACCAAACGCATTGTTCGCTATCCCATCTACCAGCGACTACACTTTCAAGGAGCTATGAATGTGCACTCTATGGTCTCTTTCTTCATCAACACTCCCTTTGTCCTGACCGTTAAGTGGAAAAGTCCTGCTGAGTTTTGCTTTCCCAAAATGCAGCAACTCGCATTGACCTTAATTAATCACCTGCACCTTATCAGCCGATTGGCCCATCTGACAAAGATCTTATTGTAATCTGTGGTAACATTCCTTTGCTGTCCATGACACGTCCAATGTTGATGTCATCTGCATGCTTACTGATAATGCCTCATATGATCACATCCATATCATTTATAAAAACAATGAAAAGTCGAGGAACCAGCACCGATCCTTTTGGCACTGCACTGGTCACAGGCCTCCAGTCTGAAAAGCAACCCTCGGCCACCACACTCTTCCTTCTACCGTTCAGCTAGTTCAATATTCAAATGCCTAGTTCTCCCTATATTCGCTGAGATCTAACCATGCTAAACAGTCTCCCTAGGGAAAACTTGTTGAACGCCTGAGTGAAGTCCATATAGATGACATCTATCGCTGTGCCATCATGAATCCTATTAGTTACTGTTATGGAAAATTATCCATTTAGTGTGGAATTTGAAAGAGAATGATTTTGGAACATTTAATGCTGTGCTGAGCTTTGTAAACAATACTTTGGTGAGGTTTGCGGCCAGCTTGTCGCTGTTTCAATTTTGCAAACATTCAACTCGATCTTGCGAGAGTCAGACACAGTGAAAGAAGAAAAAATCTGTTATGTCCAAGACCAGGGGATGAGAGAACAACAACTTGAGTTTTCCCAGTCGTTTCCCTTGAGTGTGAGATAAGAAACAGTATAAGGCGAGCATCTGAACAATGCTCAGATAACCCTGATATTGAGGCATCGAGATGAATGTACTGGGGTCAATTCTGCTGAGTTTAAATAAAGCTCCTTTCTTTGCCCTTGCTAAGAGTTGAGTCAGGTCAATTTAATTTCCACGACAGTAAACTTATGGGGCCCGTCCCGGTTCCAGGCGACTGAGTGGGATTCTGAAGATTCCTAGGAGGCGTAGCCGCCAGCGCCATGAAGTTGTTTCTCTTCATTTCGAGCCCTGAATTGGCCCTTTTGTGTGAGAGGACCCCGAATCTGTCGATCACACAAGCGCTGGCATTCGGATCGAATAGGATCTCGGTAACAGTCGTGACTTAAGTAATCCTACATAGACACTCATTCTAAGAGAATAAGTAAAGCAGGGACAGGGTTCAGTGAACTCTTGCGTGGCATTAGAGCAAAGCCCAAGGGAAGGGAACAGCCGTCTCTGGAGGGTTTCAGTGACAGCAATTTTAAGGGTAGTTTTAGACTGGGAGCCACCACTGGTTGAGTTGGACTCACCAAAGGCGTACTGGATGCGTGGTTTCTTGGTTGACGAAAACCAAGGCATTGAGGCGGACTGTCCAATGCGAGAGGGGACCACGGAGGGAAGAAAGCAAGTCAAAGAGAAAAAATAAAGGTACCGCATGAGAGAGAGAGAGAGAGAGAGAGAGAGAGAGATGAATACTTTTCCAGTTACTCTAAAAATGCGCTCCGACAAGAGCAAGCAAAAGGACAGTCCACACAGTACTTGAAAGGGCCAACCAAAAATGCGAAATAATTACGTCCTCGCGTGTGTAAAGCAGTCAGAGTTGTGGATCAAGGAATGTGGTTTACCTTGAGGAGGAAGTTTTAGTAAATAACAGGTGGAAATATTGAGTTCGATGATGGAGGAGAGAGAGGAGAAAAGGACGGGAAAATACAATATTTGAATTGCAACGTGTATAACATGAGGCTGATATCAGCGAAAGGAAATCTCGAGTAGGTGATCGATCAAGTACACGTACATACACCAGCACACATGCAGACGCGAGCGTAACAGAACCTAATGATGCTGTACAGTATCTGAATTAAGTTTCATATTATGACCTTTTTGACTGCACTCCGAGACCAACAGCTCCCCTTCGAGATCCGCCTGGCGAAGGTTCCACGTCAGTGGCCATTGCCTCTTGGTCTGCTGAATCACCAATCGCACGCCATACCTGCAACCAATTGAAGCAAGAAGCTCAAAAGAAGGAATTCCACTCCAAGATGGAAAGGCATCCAGATGCTGGAATCTGAAACCAAAAGAGAAAATGCTGGAAAATCTCAGCAGGTCTGGCACCATCTGCAAGGAGAGAAAATAGCTGACGTTTCGAGTCGAACTCATCCTTTGTTAAAGACAAAAAAGGCGAGAATTAGGGAGCTATTTACGCCAGGCTGAGAGAAGGTGAGTCAAGGCTTCTGATGCAAAGGTGATAATGACAGTTCACGGAGAGATTAAAGAGAGATTAGGAGCCGTGAATGACCAAGGCTGAAGCTAGTGCTATGTGACAAAATATGTGGGGTTGGGTGACGCAGATGCAAAATTGAAAGCAGGGGAGAAGCGTAGCAAAGGGGGAAGAGGAGAGGAAAGATGGATTGACAGTATGGGAAGCGGCAGAATTAGAGACAGTCAAGAAATATGAGGTACAGTACAGAACAGGGGAAAAAACATAAATACAAAGGTAATTAAAATAATTGAAATAAAATTATCCGAAGTTGTTTGAATTGCACAACTTCAGACAATTTTACTTCAATATTTTATTGATTTTTTTTATTCATTGCACCTGCAATATCACAAAGTCATTAAATAAGGACAGCACTGAAAACACAGTCCTCGGTCGAACTTGTTCATACCGAGCATATAACCTCAACTGATCCAGCCGCGATTGCATGCACTTGACCCATGTCTCACTAAACCCTTCCTATTCAAATACACGTCCAAATTCCTTAAAAGTATTGGAATTGTACTAGCCATCAAAGCTCGTCTGGCAAATTATTGCAGACACGCAGCATCTTCTGCGTGAAGCCGTTGCTCCTCACTGCATTTCGAATTCTCACCCTCCCACACCAGATTTATACCCTCTCGTTCTGCACTGCCCGACCTTATCTACTTACCCGATTCATGCCCATCATGATTGAAATACCTACATAAGATCAGCTCCCAGCCTCTGACGCGCCAGGCAAAATAGGGAGAGAGCGTCCAGTCTGAAGCAGTCATCTTAGCAGCTGATCTGTCGCTGACAAACACTGCAGGAAGGCGTGATAACTTGCTAAATGTGCTGGTAAACGAAGATTGCACAAGCAACATGAGTCATTGAGGAAAACGTGCAATTGAGTTCTGCGCTGTTGCTAACTCTAAAGCAACTGCGTCCTTCGGGAGCAGAAAGAATCCCACTGCTAGATTACAATTCAAATGCATTTGGCATAAGGTTCTCAGTAGGTTATCAGCAGCACGTAACCCTGACTCCAAAGGTCTGTGAGTTTCCAGAAGCACAGTGAGCGATCGTTGAAGGTACGTTTCTCCAGATGATATTTGGCAACATGACAAACTGCAGCTGAGCTGGTGGCATTGCGATTGAAATTGCATGCGTCCGGACATTGTGCTTAATTTTGGATATCAGAGCAAATGGTTAGCTCGAGTGTGCGCGTTCAGAAAAGTCAATGCTTTTTTTTGTTGACAAGTTTTGCAACGAAAGGAAATACCTCGGACGAGCGTGCGATCGATATCAAATCAGAAAATGAATAGCCGACGTGATTGTGAGCACCGGCAATGTAGGCATTTGCTTTCAGGGCGGAGCTGTGTTGGTCGGTTAGCTCAGCCGGTTAGTGCGTGGTGCTAATAACGCCAAGGTCGTGGGTTCAATCCTCACACTGGCCCTATGAAGCGCTCGTGTCGTTAGCTGCCCTGTGCCAAGGTTCGTCGCGGTTTTAAATTTCACCGCCGGCAAGAGCCTGTCACATGATCGATTCAGATTAGTATTCATTCGAAAGCCGACCATCGCTGTCTTCGAGCGGCAACTCATTGGTCCCATGCCGGATCTCAGCTGCGTTGCTGTATTTCTAAACAAAGTGAACCACGAAATCACCAAGCAGAAAGCCTCGCCAGCGCAATAAAACATTTGACAGGCATAGACACACAACTCCATCGCCTTAGCCTTGATGACCCTTGGATGTTGTCTGCAGCAAATCAATCAGTCTCAATTGTTTTCACAAAGAAATGCAAAACATGAAATATATGCAGTATGAAGTCGACCTGGCACAACCTCGGAGGAGAACCAGAGTTCAGGCTTCAATTCAAATCAAAGATTCGTTCACCTTATTTTCCTGGATCTCTGTTACTACTTTTCACGCGACTTCCAGAGGGAATTCATTCGCTTGTTCACCTCTTATGCATGGACACTGGAGTTATCATGTCCCCAGCAATATCATAGAGCCATTAATAGTAGCAAATTACTGCAGATGCTGGAATCTGAAACCAAAAGAGAAAATGCTGGAAAATCTAAGCAGATCTGGCTCCATCTGCAAGTAGAGAAAAGAGCTGACGTGTCGAGTATTACTGAACCTTTGTTAAAGATTTTTTTAAAATGGGGAGAATTAGGGAGCTATTTACACCATGCTCAGAGAAGGTGAGTCAGGTCTCCAGATGCAAAGGTGATAACGACAGAGCACGGAGAGATTAAAGTGAGATTAGGAGCTGCGAATGTCAAGGCTGAAGCCAATGCTATGTGACAAAATATGTGGGGGATGAGTGAAGCAGACTAAATGGAAAACGGGGAGAAGCGTAGCAAAGCGGGAAGAGGAGAGGAAAAATGTATTGCAAGAGTGGGAAGCGACAGAAAGAGAGACAATCAAGAAAGAAGAGGTACAGAACAGTGAAAAAACACAAATAAAACAGGTTATTAAAATAATTGAAAATAAAATTATCTGAAGTTGTTGGAATTTAACAACTTCGACAATTTTACTTCATTATTATATTCATCTTTTTTATCATTTTACCTGCAATATCATAGATCAATTGATATGGACAGCTTTGAAAACACAGCTTTTGATCGAACTCGTCCAGATATCCTCAACTGATTCAGCCGCGATTGCATGCACTTGACCCATGTCTCTCTAAAGCCTTACTATTCAAATACACGTCCAAATTCGTTAAAACTATTGGAATTGTACCAGTCATCACCAGCTTGTCTGGCAACTTATTGCAGACACGCACCATCCTCTGCGTGAAGCCATTGCTTCTTATTGCCTTTCGAATTCTCACTCGCCCACAACAGATGTGTACCCTCTCGTTCTGCACTGCCCCACCTGAGCGAAAGGAACTTATCTACTTATCTGATTCATGTCCCTCATGATTGAAAAACCTCCATAAGATCAGCTCCCAGCCTCTGACGCGCCAGGCAAAATAGTGAGAGAGCATTCAGCCTGTAAATGTTTGCACCTTTTCCATTTTCAAATGTAGGATTTAGCATGCTTTCTGAAGCAGTCATCTTAGCAGCTGATCTATCGCTGACAAACGCTGCAGGAAGGCGTGATAACTTGCTAAATATGCTGTCAAACGAAGATTGCATAAGCAACATGAGTCATTAAGGAAAACGTGCAATTGCGTTCTGCGCTGTTGCTGACACCAAAGCAACTGCCTCGGTCGGGAGCAGAAAGAATCCATGGATATCCAATTTGAGGTGGTTCATGTCTCAGTGATAGTTAGAAATGAAGAGATTGAAGGCAGGCAATCGGACAACACGGGGTGTCCTTGTGGATGGAGTGCATTGGAGGTGGGCAATGGGATCCTCGGAGGTTGGCGAGTGTCTACATTGTGAAAGTAAGTTCGTGGGCGTCAGAAGAAGTGTTTGACGTCACGGCGTGGATTAAATTCATTAATGCGTAGACAGAGGGGGATACATTTGAGGCTTTTCCTGAGGACTGCTCATTCATGCTCCTTCTGGGTGAGGTCAGAGAGAATGGTGAAAACTCGCCATGACTTGGAGCTGCGATCTGGCGTGGTGTGGAGCTTGGGGAAGAGACTGAGCCTGTAACTGGAGTTGGTGTGGTGTTAGGTGGAATGGGCGTGGAGTCTTGAGCAGGGTGGTGTTCCCCTCAGGTTTCTGGGGACGGGGATGCTGACAGTGGGACCTTGGGTGTGTCAGCAGAATGCAAATGATTGTCGTTGTTGGGGGTGGACGTGGTGGCAAACACGGCAGTGGGGGCCGCGGAAGTCACTGAGTGCGTGACATCAGCGATGATGTGAGGGGTGGAAGTGTTGTCACTTGTGGCGTATGAGGAATTGTGAGGGGCGGAAATGGCACTTACTTTATGTTAACCAATAATTTCCTGTCACAAATCTGTTTGACAATGTCGTATTTTAATTAAACTCACTCCCTTACTGTTTCTCTGTTTTGGTCTTCATCCACATCTCCATGGTGTTCCAATATTTCAACCTTTCTCTTTGGACTTCCGAACTTCCATTCACCTCAGACCTGTCCCCCTCCTCATCTGTATCCGTTTATAGCACACTGCATAATCTTGGTACCAGAGGAGCCTATCCCAATAAAATAGCTCAGTCTTCCCTGAGTACTGGTAGCAATGCTCACGGGTCAGAACCACTTCTGATGATACTATTGTGCGATCCTGATACATTCCTGCACTCTGCTGATATCATTCAGTTTCTCTCCATGTGATATCCCTCACTGTGTGGGTTTAATTGCTGCCTCTGTCAGTGTCCCTCGCTCTTGCAGGTACTCCAGATCCTGGGCCAACAATATTCTCCAATCCAGAGGGAAGCAACTGCACAGGCCATTGATGGAGATTGGGATTTTCCAGATCTCTGTGGACTCAGTGCCATTCTCTATGTGCTGCCTTCATTGCATTAGAATAATTTCCCATTCTGTCTATTTCTCTGTCTCCTGCAGGTATTTTTGATGTCACTGACACAGCAGAATTCTCAATTCCTGTCTCGTCCATCAGCACATTGAAGATGGCTGGTCAACCAAAGACAGATGGACAGTGAGATCTGGAGCCTTCAGTAAATCCTACAGACAGTAAGATCACTCACGCAGTAAGCAGCACAGGGAGGAGTTCATGGGCTTTAATTCAGGACCTGAGGGCATGATGTCGGAACAATGCTGGGCAAGGAATATGACAAAAATCTCAGGCTTCATTATCACCACCTTGTCTGTAAATTCATCTGTTCCACAGAACCCTCCCTATGTCGGTCAGTTTCTCCAGTGTCTGTTGCATAGATACCACCTTCCCTATCTCTATCAGCGCCTACAACCCTGTTTATCCCTGTCAGCTCCTCTTACCAGTACAACTCTTCAAGTTTCTGCCGTTGCCTTTAATCCTGGGTTCTGTCACAACTCTCCTTAACAGACCAAAAACAACTCTTCAGTTCCTGAAGCCATCCCGGTCAGTGTTTTCCTTTCCAGACAAGAAAAAAGACCTCCCTGTCTTTGTGAAATTTTTGAACTCCTACTACGTTCATGACCTCTGTAACCTTCCCGTCATGACAACAAAAAAGCTCTCTACCTTAGTAACCTCCTCCAGCTGTTAGACTCCTCCTTGTCTCTGTGCACAAAGCAGAGTGACCCTGCTTCTCTCATAAATTAGTTTCTGCATTTCTAATCATGACTATGAACTCTTCCTGTCTCTAAAACGCACACAGTCTCTGTAAACTCTGTTGGTCCCGAATGATGTAATTTCCTTCGGTAACTACAAACCTTTATGCCTTTAATTTTCTCCAGACGCAACCACACAGTTTAATTCTATAACCTCCATGAGTGACAGTCATAGAGATGTACAGCACGGAAATAGATCCTTAGGTACAACCCGTCTATGCCGACCAGATATTCCAGCCCAATCTAGTCCCACCTGCCAGCAGCCGACCCCTATTCCTCCATACCCTTTCCATTCATATACCCATCCAAATGCCTCTTAAATGTTGCAATTGTACCATTCTCCACCACTTCCTCTGGCAGCTGTTTCCATACACGTACCATCCTCTCCATGAAAAAGTTGCCCCTTAGGTCTGTTTTCTATCTTTCCCCTCTCAAACTAAATCTATGCCCTCTAGTTCTGGACTCTCTGACCCCACGGAAAAGACTTTTGTCTATTTATCCTATCCATGCCCCTCATAATTTGGTAAACCTCTGTCAGGTCACCCCTCGGCCTCCGAAGTATCAGGGAAAACTGCTCCAGCCTGTTCAGCTTCTCCCTATAGCTCAAATCCTCCAACTCTGCCAACATCCTTGTAAATCTTTTGTGAACCCTTTCAAGTTTCACAAAATCTTTCTGATAGGATGGAGACCGGAAGGCCACAAAATATTCCAACAGTGGCCTAACCAATGCCCTGTACAGCCGCAACATGACCTCCCAACTCCTGTACTCAATACTCTGACCAATAAAGGAAAGCATACCAAATGCCGCCTTCACGATCCTATCTCCCTGCGACTCCACTTTCAAGGAGCTATGAACTTGCACTCCAAGGTCTCTTGGTCAGCAACACCCCCTAGGACCTTAGCATTACGAGTATAAGTCCTGCTAAGATTTGCTTTCACAAAATGCAGCACCTCGCATTTATCTGAAATAAACTCCATCTGCCAGTTAGCCCATTGTCCCATCTGGTACAGATCCTGTTGTAACCCTCTTCGCTATTCACTACACCTCCAATTTTGGTGTCATCTGTAAACTTGCTAACTATATCTCTTAAGCTCGCCTCCAAATCATTTTTGGAAATGACAAACAGTAGAGAGCCCAGCAGTGATCCTTGTGGCTCTGCACTGGTCACAGGCTTCCAGTCTGAAAAACATCCCTCCATCACCACTCTCTGTCTTTTACCTTTGAGCCAGCTCTGTATCCAAATGTCTAGCTCTCCCTGTATTCCATCTTGCTTATCAGGCTCCCATGGGGAACCTTGTCGAATGTCTCACTAAACTCCATATAGATCACATCTATCACTCGGCCCGCCTCAATCTTCTTTGTTACTTCTTCAAAAAACTCAATCAAGTTTGTGAGAAATGATTTCCCACGCACAAAGCCATGTCGACTATTCCTAATCAGTCCTTGCCTTTCCAAATACATGTGCATCTTGTCCCTCATGATTCCCTCCAACAACGTGCTCACCACTGAATTTAGGCTCACCGGTCTATAGTTCCCTGTCTTGTCTTTACCACCCTTCTTAAACAGTGGCGCCACTTTTGCCAACCTCTAGTTTTCTGGCACCTCATCTGTGACGACTGATGATACAAATATCTCAGCAAGAGGCCCATCAATCACTTCTCTAGCTTCCCACAGAGTTCTCGGGTACACCTGATCATGTCCTGGGGATTTATTCGCCTTTAAACATTTCAAGACATACAGTACTTCCTCCCTTGTAATCTGGGCGTTTTGCAAGATGTCACCATTTATTTCCCTGCAGTCTATATCTTCCATATGCTTTTCGACAGTAAATACTGATACAAAATATTCATTTAGTGTCTCCCCCGTTTTCTGTGACTCTACACAAAGGCCGCCTTGCTGATCTTTGTGGGGCCGTATTCTCTCCCTGGTTACCCTTGTTTCCTTAATATATTTGTAAAAACCCTTTGCATTCTCCTTAATTCTACTTGTCAGACCTATCTCATGTCCGCCTTTTGCCCTCCTGAATTCCCCTTAAGTGTACTCACAATTTATTTTTACTCTTCTCAGGATTCACTCGATCTATCCTGTCTATAACTGACATATGCTTCCTTCTTTTTTCTGAACCAAACACTCAATTTCTTTAGTAATCCAGATTTCCCTAAACTTACCAGCCTTTCCTTTCACTCTGACAGGAACATTCTTCTATGGACTCTTTTATCTCATTTCTGAAGGCTTCGCATTTTCCAGCCGTCCCTTTACCCGTGAACATCTGCCTCCAATCAATTTTCAAAAGTTCGTGCCTAATATCGTCAAAATTGGCATTGATCCAACTTAGAACATTGACTTGTAGATCTGGTCTATCCTTCTCCATCACTGTTTTAAAACAAATAGAATAATGTTCGCTGGCCCCAAAGTGCTCCCCCACTAACACGTCACTCACCTGCTCTGCCTTATTTTCTAAGAGTCGGTCAAGTTTTGCACCTTCTCTAGTAGGTATATCCACATACTGAATCAGAAAATTGTCTTGTACACACTTAAGAAATTTCTCTCCATCTAAACCTTTAACACTTTGGCCGCCCCAGTCAATGTTTGGAAAGTAAAAATCCCCTACCATACCTACGCTATTATTCTTACAGATAGCTGGGTTCTCCTTACAAGTTTGTTTGTCAAACTCCCTTTGACTATTGGGGTGTCTTTAATACAATCCTAATAAGGTCATCATCCCTTTCTTATTTCTCAGTTCCACCCAAATAACTTCCCTGGAGGCATTTCTGGAAATATCCTCCCTCTGCACAGCTGTAATGCTATCCCCTATCAAAAATGTCACTCCCACTCCTGTCTTGCCTCCCTTTCTATCCTTCCTGTAGCATTTGTATCCTGGAACATTAAGCTGCCTGTCCTGCCCATCCCTGAGTCATGTTTTTGCAATTGCTATGAGATCCCTGTCCCACGTTCCTAACCATGCACTGAGTTCATCTGCCTTCCCTGTTAGGCCCCTTGCATTAAAATAAATGCAGCTTAATTTATTAGTCCAACCTTGTCCATGCCTGTCCTGACTGTTTGGCTCACTTCTGTTCTCATCTGTACCCGTTACAGATCGAGCTCCCAAAATCCTCCCTGTGATTGTTACCACGTCCCATCCGTGCATTCCTCCAAATCCCTGTAAAGTCCTCCCATTCCTAAAACCCTCAGTGTATATGTCAACTTGTTCCAGCTTCCACAAACCTACCTATCTCTGTAAGACATAACCTCCCCGCCTCCCTCCCCCCACCACCACCCGTCCGAGTTACAACAGCCCGCTGTATCACTAAATGCCAGTAGTCACTATAATATCAGAGTAAGTGTGAAAGCAGGAATACTGTACTGGGTTAGATGATCAGTCCTGATCATATTAAATGGTGGGACCGACTCTGTCGTCAAATGGTCGATACCTGCTCTTCTCGATAAACGTACGATCTATATAACCTCCTTCAGTTCCCACAGCTCTCCCTATGTCCATAAATTCCTCAGTCCCCACGACTCTTCCTATCTATGTACCCTGAATCATTCACGACAAACCCCCCTAACTCCATAAGCTCCAATATATACCACGGGCCGCCCTATCTCCATAATCTCATCCAGATCCGACGACCCTCCCATTCAGAGTAACCTCCTTCAGTCCCCATGATCCTCCTGATCTGTGCAACCTCCTTCATGCCCAACAGCCCTCGAGATCTCTTTGGTCTCTTTCAGGTCCCACATCACTCCCTATCTCCGTCATGTCCTTCAGTCACCATTGCACTCCCTATGTCCATAATCTCATACAGTCCGCACATTACTCCCTATCTCAATAATGTCCTTCAGTGACCATGAACCTCCCGATTTCCAAAACGTCTATGACCTGTTGACCCTGTAAGCAACCTTTTTCAGATTGAGAAACAAGAACCCCCATAACCCTTTCTGCTATCAGTCTGAAACCAAACCGTGTTAGCCTGACAGTCAGTCGGGATCTGGAGTGTGTTAGAAAGGGTATGTCAATAGAAACGCATTTAATAAAAAGTGAACGTGGTTTTGAGCCTGTTGGATTGTATTTTTATTGTTGTGAGTATAAATGGAAGAATAGATACGGGTGTAGGAGTGGCTGTGCCAAGGATACGGTTTAACACAAGTTTCAATAAGGGCTATCGAGTAACTTGGTAGAGAAAAGGGCACCTTAACTATCAGAAGGTGTTTGAGAAATTAGACAAAGTAGTGTTGTCAGAATTTACTGTGTAGAAAGACATGGAAGCTCGGGGAAATAAATAGCGATGTCTTGGAGAGAATTGTAAAGAGATTAGATTAGATTACTTACAGTGTGGAAACAGGCCCTTCGGCCCAACAAGTCCACACCAACCCGCCGAAGCGCAACCCACCCATACCCCTAACCTAACACTACGGGAAATTTAGCATGGCCAGTTCACCTGACCCGCACATCTTTGGATGGTGGGAGGAAACCCACGCAGACACCGCACAAACTCTACTCATTCAGTCGCCTGAGGCGGTGAATTGTACCCGGGTCTCTGGGGTTGTGAGGCAGTACTGCTCATCACTGTGCCACCGTGCTGCTCACTAATCCTCAACAGAGAAGACAAATTGCAAGAATCTTAAAATAATTAAAGGTAGATCAATCCTCAATAGCTCATTCGATCTATCCTAGAATATTGTGGGAAGCTAGGGAAACGATTGCAGTGTCCCTAACAGAGATATTTATATTATCAACAGACACAATGAGTTACCAGAAGACTGCAGGACAGCTAATGCTGTTCCATCACTTCAGCGTTGCAGGGAAACAGCAGGAAATTACAACCCCGTGAGCCCAGTGCTGGGTAACCTGTTTGTGGAGATTCTGAGGGAAAGGAACTGCATGTATTTGGAAAGGCAAGCGCTGATTAGAGATAGTCAGCATGTCTTTGTGAGTGGGAAACCATGTTTCACAAACTGGATTGACTCTTTGAGGAGTTGGCCAAGCGACAGATGAAGGCAGAGCTGTCAATTCAATGTTGTCTATATGGAATTTAGCAAAGCATTTGACAAGTTTCCAAGGGATGTAGAACATCTCGTCAAGATGAAGAGGAACCAAGGATCAGAAACAGGGCTTTAGCGAGTTACATGGGCCAGCACGGCGGCTCAGTGGGTTGCTCTGCTGCCTCACAGCACCAGGGACGCGAATTCCATTCCTGCCCCAGGCGACTGTCTGTGTGGAGGTTGCACATTCTCTCCATGTCTGCATGGGTTCCCGACAGGTGCTTCGGTTTCCACGCACCAACTGAAGATGAGCAGGTTAGGTGAATCAGCCATACGTTTTTCAAGAAAGGGAATAGAGATAATCCTGGGAACTACAGACCTGTCAGTCTTCTGTTTGTGATGTGCAGATTATTGAAGAGGACGCTGAGAGACAGGATTCATGATTTCTTGGCAAACCATAGTTTGATTACAGAGAGTCAGCATGGCTTTGTAAGGGACAGATCATGCCTCACAAATCTTATTGAGTCCTTTGAGAATGTGACAAAATGCATTTATGGCTCACTGAAAAAGTACAGAGCATGGGATGCAGGGAAACTTGTCTGTCCGGATACAGAATTTCTGGCCCATAGAAGACAGAGGATGATGGCAGATGGAAAGCATTTATCCTGGAGCTCGGTGACCAGCGGTTTTCTATAGGGAGAGATCACAGGATCTCTGCTCTTTGTGACTTTACGAATGACTTGGATGTCTGAGTGGAAGAGTGGGATAGAAACTTTGCCAATGAGACGAAGGTTGATGGAGTGGTGAGTAATGTGGAAGTCTGTTGGAGGTTGCAATGGGACATTGACAGGATGTAAAGCTGGGCTGAGAAGTGGCAGATGAAGTCAAATCTGGAAAATTGTGAAGTGATTCATTTTGCCGAATACGGGGAAAAATACAGAATACTGGATAGTGTGGAGGAACAGATCGATCTTGGATTTCATGACCAGATATCTGTCAAATTTGCGATCCAAGCTGATAACGTTGTTCAGACGGAATATGTTTTATTGGCTTTCATTAGCTGGGGGATTGAGTTTTAAAGCCATGAGGTTATGCTGCGGTTCTAGAGAGCCCTATTTAGACGCCACTGAGAATATTATGTTCAGTTTAGATCCCCTTATTACAGGAAGGATATGGAAGCTTCAGAGAAGGTGAAGAGGAGATTCACCAGGATGTTGCCTGGATTGGAGAGCATGTTTTATGAAGAAAGGTTGAGTGAGCTTAGGGTGTTGTCATTGGGGTGAAGAAGGGTTGAAGGGCGAATTGGTATAGGTGAATAAGAGGGTGTGAGGCAAAGATAGAGTGAATAGTGAGAAACCTCTTTATCCCATGGCATGCATGGTACAAGGGGGCATAATTTTAAGGTGATTGGAGCATGTGTACGGGGAGATTTCAGATCGAGGTTCATTACACAGGGAGTGGTTGATGGGTGTAATGGAGCATTTGATAGAATCTTGGTTAGGCACATGGATGATAATAAAATGAAGGGTGTGTAGGTTAGTTTGATCTTACAGTCGGGTAAAAGGTTGGTATGGCATCATGGCTGAAGGGTCTTGTGCTGTACTGTTCTGTGTTCTATGTTCCGTATGGTAAACTGGATAATAAGCTGGGTAATAAATTCCTGAAGAAGGGCTCATGCCCGAAACGTCGACTCTCCTGCTCCTTGGATGCTGCGCTTTTCCAGCAACACATTTTCAGCTCTGAACTTCAGCATCTGCAGTCCTCACTTTCTCCTTATAAGCTCAGATCAGTGTAAAAGGATATGGCATTCAGGAGAAGCTAATCAACTGGATACAAATTGGATTGATGGTAGGCGACAGAGGGTGATGGGAAACGTGTCGTTTTTCTGACTGGAGGCATGTGACCAGCGGTGTAGTGGGTCCAATATTGTTTGTCATTTAGATACATAGTTTGGATGGGAATATTGGTTTCCTGGTAGTAAGTGTTTTGGGTGATACTGCAATTGGTGGTAAAATGGACAGTGAAGAAGGTTGTCTGTGGTTCAACAGGATGGACAATACTGCTGGGATAGTGGCCTGAAGAATAGCAGATGGAGTTTAATTAGATCAATGCAAAATGTTCCGTTTTGGTAAAATAACCCAGAGTCGGACTTGTAAAGTCTTGGGTAGTGTTGTCAGTCAGAGACCCATGGATGAGGTGCACAGTTCTTTGAAAGTGGTGTCACAGGTAGACAGGCTGGTGAAAAAGGCATTTGGGATGGTTACCTTCTTTGGGCAGAGCATTGAAAGTAAGAGCTGAGATGTCAAGATGCTGCCTGACCTGCTGTGCTTTTCCAGTACCATGATTATCTAGACTCTGGTTTCCAGCATCTGCTGCCCTTGTTTTTACCATGTTACATCTGTACAAGAGGTCACCGTAAAAGCATTGCTGATATGTAGGAAGAACTCATCAGGTTCACTTACCTCCTTTAGTGAAGGATATCTGACATTCTAACCTGGTCTGGCCAACATGTGACACCAGACCCACAGCAATATGGCTGATCCTGTGCTATCTCTGGGCAATTCGCAGTGGGACAAAGAATGCTGGTCCAATCAGTGACACCCACATCCCATCAATGAATAAATTAAAATACACGTGTCCCTCCCTATCTCTGCAAACCCATCCATCTTCAGCAATCTGTACCGAACCACTCTCTGTAACACTCTCACCACGTCCAGCAACTTCACTTCTCCCTGTTCCTATCGTATCATTAAACCCTGATCATGATTCCCATTCAAACTGCCCTCCTCCTGCTAGCAGGCCCTTTGCAATCCCTTTAACACCTACTCCTCAAATATTCTCTTACTTCATGATAAGACGTTTTTGGTGATCGTCTTAGCCTCATAATCTAATATGATCCATTTTGCCCAGAGTGAGGGATGGGTGGGAATTTCTTGCTGAGGTTTCATGTTTCAATGGAATGTCCTTTTGTTGAGTATTTTTCACTGTCCCTCAAGTGTTTTCCATTGTTCATTTACAGACACATTTTTCAGTTTGTTTAGCTTGTTTATCTTGGTCAGTTCTCCTCTCAACCTCATGTAACCGGCTATTTTTGTTTCTAGTTGTAATTTGTCCTTTCTGTGATTCACTTTAAAAGTTTAAATTCCTTTAAACTGCACTTTATCACAATTTCCCAGAGGATCTCGCCAGGTGACATTACTCAGTCAGTAAGTTCCATCACACAACGGTCGGTCTGACATAGTTACATCCCTAGCCAGTTGCACAATCTGTTATCAAAGGAACACTGAAAAAAAATCTCCCAAACCCACTTCCAATATCACTGTTGTCAGTGTGATTGACAAGATTATACGAAAATTGAAGTTTCACTCAATTATCCCCAAGCCTTTGTTAACAATTTCAATGAGTTCCTGTTTAATGCAGTGATGAGCAATGGAATACTGTTCGTTGGCTCAAACTGCTCTGCTGCTTGTGTCCTTGGCACGTAGTAGCCAGTATTTACGTTCGGATTGACTCTACTTCATGATCTGTGGTGAAATGCTTTCGCCTTTGTTATCCATTGTTGTTAGTATTACCCATTTTGCCTGAATCTGCACAAGATTGTGAACCAATTGAATATTTTTGTTCACCCTGTATCCATGTCTCTCTGTTGTCTAAATCGCATTTTTTTCTGAGCCGTAACTCCGTCGACGTTGCAGCGACATTGTCTATTCAAAATAAAACATAACTTACTCTTTTCCACAATTTTCCATCACGAATCTATTCCCTGATGTACAATTTTAGTTAAATTCTGTCCCATCCTGTTCTTTACTACTTGTCTTCAGCCACATCCCATGCTGTTCCAATGCTACACCTTTTCTCTTTGGATTTGGAGAGCTCCTTTCACCTGAACCCTCTCCCTGCGTTCTCTCTGTCAGTTGAAAGCTCTGTCCATAAACCTAGCAACATGATCAACAATGGTCTCACATTTATTTGTGGATTGTTAATTACTATTTTTAAAATTATTGATTTCAAATTCCACCATTTCTGATGGTGGGATTCCAGCCTGCATCTCTTCCAGGACTCTGGTGATATCACTTTGTACCTCACTCTTGCTCTTGCTCTCGCTTTCTCTCTGTCTCTCTGTCTCTCTTCTCGCTCTCCAGATTTTCCAGATCTCTGTGTCTTCAATAATTTGTAACTTCTATAACAGTTCCTATCTCTGTAACCTCCTCCTAGCCCAATAGTTCCTCCACATATTTGAAATGTACTGCATTCCGGACTACCATCCCTATCGCTGCAACTTGCTTCAGTGTTTACAACATTCCTTATCTCGGTAGTCTCCTCCTCCAATAAATGGATACAGTGGCATGCAGCACGGAAACTGTTCCTTCAGCCCAACTAGTCCACGCTGACCAGAGTCCATGAACGAGTTGCGTTTCCCTGTATTTGACACGTATCCCTTCAAACCTTCTCCTCCCCATGTACCTGCCAAATTTTTACATGATGTAATTGTACTTTTCTCTATCATTTCCCCTGGAAGCTCATCCCATAACTGTACCATCCTCTGTGTAGAAAGTTTTCTCCTAAAATCTCTTTTAAGTATTTCCTCTCCCCTCTCATATTTATGCACACTAGAACACAGAACATGACAGCGCAATACAGCCCCTTCTCTCTTCGATTTTGCGACAACCTGTAGACCCAATCTGAAGCCAATCAAACCAACACCATTCCAATTCTTGTCCATATGCCTACCCAGAGACCGTTTAAATGCCTTTAGAGTTGACTCCGACTATTCTGAGTAAAGAACCTACCGCTGGCATCTATCCTATATCTATTTATTAATATTAATATCTGACTCAATATAAAGCTATCTCCCATCGTGTAGGCATCGCCATCCAAGAGAAAAGGCTCTCACTGTCCAACCCATCTCACCTGCTGATTATCTTATATATCTCAATTAATTGACATCAAACACATTCTCTTGAACAAAAAAGCTTAAAGTCCCTCAGTCTTTCCTCATAAGACCTTCCCTCCATACCAGGTAACTTCCTAGTAAATCTCCTCTGAATCATTTTCAAAGCTTACACATCCATCCTGTAATGCAGTGACCTGAACAAATGTGGCCACAGCAGAGTTTTGTACAGCTGCAGCATGATCTAATGGTTCCGAAACTCAATCCCTCTACCAACACAAGCTCACACATTGAATGGCGCCTTAAACCTGAGTGGCAACTTTCAACGATCTATGTACATGGACATATAGATCTATCTGTTCATCTACACTACCAACAATCTTACCATTATCCCAGTACTCTGTGTTCCTTTTACCCTCTCCAGAGTGAATTGCCTCACACCTTTCCACATTAAACTCCATTTGCGAACTTCCAGTCCAGTTGTGCAGCTTATCTATACCTTTCTGTAACATAGAACATCTTTTGTCACTATCCACATATCTACCAACATTAGTGTCTTCTGCAAATTTACGAACCCATCCTTCAATGCCCTCATTCAGGTCATTTATATAAATGACAGCAACAGTGGACTCAAAACACATCCTAGCAGGATCCAATAGTAACTTAACTCCAGGATCAATCTTTCTCATCAACCACTACCCTCTGTCTTATTTCAGTGAGCCAATTTCTGATCTAAACTGCTTAATCACCCACAATCCCATGCCTCCATATTATCGGCAATAGCCTAACATGGGGAACCTTAACAAACGCCTTATTGAAATACATATACACCACATCAACTGCTTTACCCTCATCCATCTCTGTCTTTGTTCTCCTTCTTAAAGATCTCAATAAGGTTTGTGAGGCACGACCTACCTTTTCCAAAATTCTGTAGACTATCCCTCATCAACTTACTCATCTTCAGATGAATATAAATTCTATCCCTTACAAGCCTTTCCAACACTTTACCCAGAATCAAATTAAGGCTCACACCATCTATAACTACCAGGATGGTCTCCACTCCCCTATTTGGGATGGTACGGTAGCGCAGTGGTGAGCACTGCTACCTCACGTCACCAGAGACCCGGCTTCAATTCCTGCCTCAGCCAACTGTCTGTGTGGTGTTTGCACATTCTCCCCGTGTCTGTGTGGGTTTCCTCCCACAGTCCAAAGTGTGCAGGTTAGGTAAATTGGCCATGCTAAATTGCCCATAGTGTTAGGTGAAGGGACAAATGTAAGGGGATGCATCTGGGTGGGTTGCTCATCAGAGGGTCGGTGTGGACTTGCTTGGCCAAACGGTCTGTTTCCACACTGCAAGTAATCTATTCTAGGGGGCCAACATTTGCTCTCCTCCAGCCTTCTGGCACTATTCCTGTAAACAATGACGACAGAAAAATCAAAGCCAAAGGCATGGCAATCTCCTTCCTGGATTCCCACAGAATCCGAGGATAAATCACATCCAGCCCTGGGGTCTTATCTATTTTTAGACTTTGCAGAATTGCTAACACCTACTACTTCAGCATTTCGATTCAATCTAGTTATGGACTCCACTATCCTGGAGTAAAGACGTTGGCTCATCACCTTTCCCGTATTCCTCGTGGACAATGATACAAATATTTCTGCTTGGGTACCTGCCACTACTTTGCCACAATGTACTGGGATACACAAGTTCAGGACCTAGTGCTTTCTCTACCTTTGTGTCCTAAGACCTCCAGTTCCACCTCTTCTGTAAACGGAACTCTTTTCAAGCCATCACTGTGTCTTTAACTGACATAAAATGTTCATTTAGGGTCTCGCCCATCTTCTGTGATTCCACTCATGGATGGCCTTATTGATATTTGCGGAGCCCTAGTGTCTCTCTTGTTTTTTTTGTACTCGTGTGCTCTAGAATTTCCTTGCATTCTCCTTAACCTAAAATGCCAATTCTATCTCATCCACCTATCTTGCTTTCCAACTTATCCAGCCTTACAATTTCTGTCAAACCCTCCAGTATCAGTAACATTTCCGTCAATCTTTGCTCCATTTACAGTTTCAGGAAATGCTTCCTAAAGCAGGAGGATCAGTTCTATGCAGCACTCCAACTGGGGACCCAGAAATGCCTTATACAGACATATCATGATGTTCCAACTCACGTAGTCTTTGCTGTGACCTATGAGAGTAAGTTTGCTAAATGCCCTTTTCTCACCCTGTCCACGTGTGATGCCTCATCCAAGTAAAAATGTAACTGTATTCCTTGGTCTCTCTCTCTGTTCGCCAAAACTGCCCAGGGTCCGACCATTAAATGTGTTAGTCCTCCATGGTTTGTTTTAACAAAATCCAGCACCTGAATTCAACTCCATCTTTCATTCATTGGCCCACTGGCTGTTGTTCGAGATCCCCCTCGATAACTGTATTCCCTGCGCACTATAACCCGTGTTCTGTCCGGACTTCCATCAAAAAACTTACTAACAATGACTCATATGCTCTTACCGAAATAATTTCTGTAAATGATGCATAACAGTGGATCTTGTACTGTTGCTTATTGCACACCGCTAGCGATAGGTCCGTTGTATGCACAACAAGCCTCTCCCACCACCCTCTGTCTCCCACTGTCAAGCCAATTTTGTATCCAGTTGGATAGCTCTCCCTGCTCCCATGTGATCTAACCTTACTAACCAGTGTTCCACGTTAAACCCTGTCCAAGGCTTTGCTGTGGTCAGTATAGACACAGTCTCCTGTTCTGTCATCATGTATCTTCTTAGTCACCTCTTCAACAAACTCATCGAGGAGAAAGTGAGGTCTCTAGATGCTGGAGATCAGAGCTGAAAATGTGTTGCTGGAAAAGCGCAGCAGGTCAGGCAGCATCCAAGGAACAGAAGATTCGACATTTCGGGCATAAGCCGAATCTCCTGTTCCTTGGATGCTGCCTGACCGGATGCGCTTTTCCAGCAACATATTTTCAGCTCTTCAACATACTCAGTCAAGTTCTTGAGACACTACTTGTGCAGGCTTACAGCTCATCCCCCGTGGCTGTCACTGATATGAATACCTCTTTAAAGGGCACTTCTTCCTGAGTTACCCCCAATGTCCTCAGATATGCATGATCAGCTCCAGGGATTTGTCCATTTTTTACGCATTTTAAAATCTCCAACAACTCTTTTTCTGATATGCAGAGTCTTTTGAAGACTTTATTTCCCTGACTTCCCCAGTTTTTAAGTTCTGATGTGAAATTTTCGTTCAGGATTTCACTCATTTCTTGTGGTTCCACAAATGGATTATCCCATTGATCTTCAAGGGGACACATTCTGTGCCTAGTTAATCTTCTGTCGTTAGTATTCATGACGAATCCCTTGGATTTTCCTCAGCATTACCAGCCAAAGTTTTCTCAGGTCTCCTTTTGGCCTACTGATCTCCCTCTTCAATGTATTACTGTACCCACAATGTTCTTTGAGGAATCCAGCTGGCCATATATGACATGGACCGCCTTTTTCCTCACCAGGACCTCAATACCCCCAGTCATCCAGAACTTTCTACTTGTAATCAGCATTGTCCTTCATACTAACAGAAATATCCTCACCCGGAACTCTCATTTCATCTTTCTTTTGAAAGCTTCCCACCTGCCTGAGGTCCATTTACCTGCAAATAATCTCCACAATCAACTGTTAAAAGCTCTTCACCAATACCTTATGGATTGGGGCAGGCCAATTTTGATGTTTCACTTGTGGACCAGGCCTATCCTTTTCCATAACTGAATGAACGTCTGAGGAACTGGTGGAGGGGGAAGGGTTTTTACGTCTTGGATCATTGGGATCTCTTCTGTGGTAGAGGTGACCTGGACAAGGGGGGCGGGTTAGACTTGAACCAGAGGGGTATTAGCAACCTGGGAGGGAGATTTGCTAGTGTTACCTGGGAGGGCTTAATCTAGTTTGCCAGGGGATTGGGATTCTAAAAAAAGAGAGAGACCATCGGCCAGTCAGAGGAAAATAGACCCGCCACCGAGAGCAAGTTTCTAATTCCGGATATCCATGGGCACAGTCAAGGGTGGGAAAAGAACTCTGGTTTAAAGGGCATCTGTTTCATGAGGCCTGACTGGTAAGGCAGGTGAGCTCAGAGCATGGATGCGCTCTGGGGACTGGGATATTATAGCCATAACAGAAGCATGGCTGAGAGAAGGGTAGGACTGGCAACTCCAGGAATCAGAAGGTACAGGCGTGACAGAAAGACAAGTAAGTGAGGAGGGGGAGTTGTGCTTTTGATAAGGGAGAACATAACGACAGTGGTCAGAGAGGATACTCCTAAAGAGTCATCAAATGAAGCCAAATGATTAGAATTTAGAAGGAAGAAGTGGGTGGTCACATTGTTGGGACTGTATTACAGACTCGCAAATAGCCAGCGGGTATGAGAAGAGCAGATGTGTAGAGTGATTGTAGATAGCTGTAGGAATAAGGCAGTAGTATTGATTGGAGGTTTTAATTTCTACTGGATTGACTTATCCACTCAGAGAATAAAAGGCCCATATGGGTAACAATTTGTCAAATGGGTCCAAGAAAAATTCCTTGACCAATATGTAGATGGTCCGACTCGACTCAGGTGGGCGCAACATTGAATCTCCCCTGAGAAAACGAGATGAGGAAGTGACAGATGTGTCAGTCGGAGAGCACCTTGAGTCCAGTGACCGCAACTCTCTTAGTTTTAACATAACTACAGAAAACGATAGGAGAGGCCCACAGGTTAAGGGGCTATTCTGGAACACAGCTAGTTTTGGAGCCATGAAGCAGAACCTAGCAGCGGTTGAGTGGGGAGGCTGTTTGAAGGAAAAGAAACGACTGGAAAATGGGAGGCTTTTAAAAGTGTGATACTGAAAATCCAGGGTCAGTATGTATCTGTTAGGCTGAAGGGAAAATCGCAGATTTCGGGATCCCTGGCTGATGAGGGCGAATGAGGCTCTGGTCTGGAAAATGAAGATGGTATACATTGGGTTTAATGTTTCCGTATCTACCGAACCTCTTCCAGTTCTAACAACACAATCAATCTGTGGAGACGCTATAATCTTCACAGGTGTCTGCCACACTCCGATCTATCGAACCCACTCCACTCCAGTTCCTAAAGGACTTGCGATCTGTGTAACGTGCTCTCATCACTATCACCCTTCCTGTCAATGTAAGCTCTTCCAGTATTTCAACCCATCTACTCATCTGCATAAACGTCTCCAGCTCTTACACGCCTATCTGTGTTAACACTATCTACCCCTACACTTTCCAACTTAGGCCAAACTGGGGGAGATTACTAGCGCCTCTGTATATGTGTAACTGCTTCAATCAAAATTGCTGTTCTCATCTCCAGGAAAATCTGTCCGATTCCACATCCTCCATGTCTAAATAAGACCAGAACCTCAGAATTTCGATATCTCTAAACCTGTCCAGTCCCGACTACACTCCATATGTGTGTTTTTACTTCCAGTCTATACAACCTCTGTAATCTGCTACATTCCCTAAATAGTCCCTGTCAGTATAAACCAGCACTGTCCTACCACTATCCTTATCCCTGTAAACTGCTCATTCCCTCCCAACCTCCCCAGCTCCATGAACTCCTGCAGGTCCTACAGATCTCCACATTTCTGTAACCTATTGAGGCTCTATGGTCCTCCCTCCGTGTGAAACCACCTGCAGTCCCCATACCCCTCCCAATCTGGGTCCTCTGCTCCAGATCAGACTATTGCTGTCTCTGTGAACACCTCCACTCCTGATAACTCTTCCCATTTGTGTAACCTCGGTCCGACGCCATACTCTCCAGCTTCCTGAATCCTCTTCCTGCCATTGCTTTCAAAATCATGTTTATGTAAAATCAACCAGTGCTTAAACCTTCCTCAACTCAGTAACCTCTTGCAAAACACCTAAACTGTGAAACCTTTCATTTCGCAACAATCCTCCCACCCTCCCTCCTCAAATGCGTTCATTATCATGTACCCTCCCAATTACTGAATCCTCCTTTTGGCAATGCAAGCCTCCGAATGTCTGCAAAATCCTCCTGTCCTGATATCCTTCCCTGTCTCTATAACCCCCACCCTCCAGTGACATTTTGGGGAACGTGGCAGAGGAGGGAAGATTTGTAGAGTCCAGGCCATGTTACGGAGGGGGAATCCTGGGAATTACAGATTTGGTCTAATGTCTGTGGTGTTCAGATTATTGGAGAGGACTCTGACAGACAGAATTTATGACTACTTGGAAAACCATAGATAAATTTTAGACAGCCAGCATGGGTTTGTGAGGGGCAGGTCATGCCTCACAAACCTTATTGAATTCTTTGATGATATGACAGAATATGTTGAAGCTCATACAGAAAATAAGGAGGCAAGGGATACAGGGAAATCAGTCAGTCTGGATGAATGATTGGATGGCCCAGAGAAGACAGAGTATGGCAGCAAATAGACAAAATTGAGCCTGGAGCTCAGCGACCAGTGGTGTTCTGTAACAGTCGGCTTTGGGACTCTGCTCTGCTCTCTGTGATTTTTTATAAATGACTTGGATGTGGATGTTGGAGAGTGGGTTAGTACGTTTGCCAATCTGGTGGAGTTTCATTCTGGAAGGTGGAATTTGAGTACAGAATGCAGGGTAAAAGGCAGAATGCTTGGCAGTGTGGAGGATCAGAGAGATTAAGGGGTCCATGTTCATAGATTCCTCAAAATTGCCACGCACGTTGATAGGGTTGTTAAAAATGCATATGTTGTGTTGGCTTTCCTTAGCAAGGGGATTGATTTGAAGAACAGTGAGGTTTTACTGCATCTTTATAGCATCCTGGTGAGACCACACTTGGAATATTGTGTTAAGTTCTGGTCCCCTCTATACAGGAAGGATGTGCAAGTTTTAGAGAGCGTACACAGGAGATTTACCAGGATGCTGCCTGGAATGGAGGGCATTTCGTATGAAGAAAGGCTGAGGGAGCTAAGGCTTTTCTCATTGGCGTGAAGAAAGGGGTGGACCAAGGTGGTAGAGGTGAACAAGATGATGAGAGGCACAGAGAGAGTGAATAGTGAAAGACTTTTTCTCCTTTGGCATAAATGGATATTACAAGGGGGTGTAATTTTAAAGTGAATGGAGGATGGATAAAAGAATAGAGAATGGTAGGTGGTTGGAATGCACTGACAGTGGTGGTAGTAAAGTTAGATACTTTCGGGACATTTAATAGACTCTTGGATAAGCACATGGATGATAGAAAAATTAAGCTTATGGAACTTAGTTTGGACTTATAGTCGGATAAAATGTTGGCATGGCATCATGGCCGAAGCGTCTTGTGCTGTACTGTCCTGTGTTCTACGTTCCGTATGGTAAATGGGTAATAAGCTCAGATCAGTGTAAAAGGATATGGCATTCAGGAGGAGCTAGTCAACTGGATTCAAAGTTGTCTTGATGTTTAGAGACAGAGGGTGATGGGAGACATGTTGTTTTCCTGACTGGAGGCATGTGACCAGCGGTGTAGTGGGTCTCCTGATGTTTATCATTTGGGTAAATGGTTTCCTGGTAAGTAAGGTTTTTGGGTGATACTGAAATTGGTGGTAAACTGGTCAGTGATGAAAGTTATCTGTGATACAACAGGATGAATAGTACTGCTGGGATAGTTGGCTGAAGAATAGCAGATGGAGTTGAATTAGATAAATACGAAGTGTTCCATTTTGGTGAAACAAACCAGCATGGGACTTGTACAGTTAATGTTCGGGCCCTGGGTGGTGTTGCCAGTCAGAGATGCAGGGGATGCAGGTACGCAGTTGTTTGAAAGTTGCATCACAGGCAGGCAGGCTGGTGAAGCAGGCGTTTGGGATGTCTACCTTCATTGGGCAGAGCATGGAGAGTAGGAGTTGGAATGTCATGTTCTATCTGTACAAGAGGCCACCATAAATGCATTGCTGATCAGTAGGAAGAACTCTTCAGGTTCACTTCCCTGCTTTAGGGAAGGACAACAAATATTCTTACCTGGTCTGGCCAACATGTGACTCCAGACCCACAACAAGAGGGCTGACTGAGCTGTCCTCTGGGTAATTAAGAGTGGGCTCAAAGAACGTAAGTCCAGGCAGTGACACCCACATCCCATAAATGATTAAATAAAAATACATATGTCCCTCCCTACCTCTGCAAACCCCTCCATCTGCAACATTCGTACTTAGTTTGAAACAAACTTCAGGCCCTGACCACTCTCTGTAACACTCTCACTACGGCCAGCACCTTCACCTCTCCCTGTTCCTATTGTGACATTATACCCTCACAGGGATTCCTCTTCCAATTGCCCTCCTCCTGCTAACAGACCCTTTGCAACCCTTTCAAAACTTACTCCTAAAGCACACTCGCACTTCAGGATTTTAAGTACTTTTTCGTGATCTTCTCAGCCTCATAATCTAATGTGATCCATTTTGTCCTGAGTGAGGGACAGGTGTGAGTTTCTTGTTAAGGTTGTGTCTGTTTCAATGGAATATCCTTTTGTTCAGTGATTTACGCTGTTCCTTCAAATGTTTACCACTGTTCATTTACGCACACACATGTATCAGTCTGTTTCGGCTGTTTATCTTAGTCAGTTCTTCTCTCAAACTCATGCAATTGGCAATTTTTGTTTTTAGTTGTAGCTTGTCCTTTCTGTGATTCACTTTAAAACTTTATATTTCTTTAAACTGCGCTTCATCACAATTTCCCAGACGATCTCTCCAGGTGACATTACTCATTCACTAAGTTTCATCACGCAACGGTCGGTCTGACATAGTGACATCCCGAGCCAGTTGCACAATGTGTTATTTAAAGAAACACTGAAAAAAATTCTCCGAACTTCCTTTCCAATATCACTGTTGCCAGTGTGATTGTCGAGATTATGCGAATTTTGAATTTTCACTGAATTTTTCGTAATGCCTTTATTAAAAATTCCAATGAGTTCTTGTTTAAAGCAATAATGAGCAATGAAATGCTGTTCAGTGGCCTAAAACTGTTCTGTTGCTTGTGTCCTTGGCAAGTAGTAGACAGAATTTACATTCAGACTGACTCTACTTCATGACCTGCGGCCAAATACTTTCTCTGTAATGCCTTTGTCATCAATTATTGTTAGCGTTGTCCACTTTGCCTGAGTTTCCACAAAGCTTTGAACTATTTGAATATTTATGTCCACCTTTTTTCACCCTGTAACCACGACACCCTGGTGTCTAACTCTCTTTTATCGCTATCACAAATCCATCAACTTATGGCAGAGACTTTGTCCATTCCACAAAGGAAAAAACATAATTTACTGTTTCCTACAATTCCCAGTCATAAATTGATTCGCTGACATTCAGTTTTAGTTAAACTTGGTCCCATCCTGCTCCTTTCTGCTTGTCTTCAGCCACATCCCCATGCTGCTCCAAAGCTTTACCTTTTCTATTTGGATTGGGAAAGCTCCTTTCACCTGAACCCTGTCCCTGATCCTCACTGTGAGGGTCTAATTGTTGCCTCAGTCATTGTTTCTCTCTCTTGCAGCTACTCTAGATCCTGAGCCAATTGAAATCTTCACTCCAGAGAGACGCAGCAGCACAGGTCAGGGATGGAGACAGGGTTTTCAGATCTCTGTTGGACTTAGTGTCATTATCCATGTGTACCCCTCACGGGATCAGTCTAATTTCCCACACTGTCTATTCCTCTGTCTCCTGTAGGTATTACGAAGGACCTGACTTCCCATCTGCTGGGTGTCTCGTCCATGGAAGATGGTTGATCAGCCAGGGAGACAAAGGGAAGGGAGATTTGGAGTCTTCAATAAATTCTGAAGTGAGGTAAGATCACACACAGAGCAGAGAGCAAAGAAAGAGCTCCAAATATCGGCTAACAACACATGACATAGATACAGTGCTGGAAGGGGAGCACAGCACGGACACAACCCAGGCTCAATCAACACCCCTATAGTAAGTTCTGTTGTGCTAAGACTCACTACTCTGAAACACTGTATCTATGGCATGTCTTAGTGACTACTGTCTTCAATAATTTGTAACACCTATAACAGTTCTTGTCCCGGTAACCTCCTCCCTTCCCTATACTCCCTCCACATATTTGAATTGTACTGCATTCCAGAGTACCATCCCTATCGCTGTAACTTGCTTCAGTGTCTATAACGTGCCTTATCTCAGTAGTCTATTCCTCCAATAACAGGAGACAGGGTCATGCAGCACGGAAAAGGTACCTTCGATCCAACTAGTCCATGCTGACTAGAGTCTCTGAACGAGTCACATTTCCCTGCACTTGACCCATATCCGTTCAAACCTTCTCCTCCCCATGTACCTGCCCAAATGACTTTTACATGTTGTTATTGTACTTTTCTCTACCACTTCCCCTCGAAACCCATTTCATACCTGCACCATACTCTGTGGAAAATCTTCTCCTGCAAACCCTTTGAAGTTTTTTCCTCTCCCATCTCCTACTTATGCACTTCAGAACACAGACAGTGCAGTGCAGGCCCTTCGCCCCTCAATGTGCGCCAACCTGTGGAGCCAATCTGAAGCCCATCTAACCTTCCCTATTCCATTCTCATCCATATGCCTATCCAATGACCGTTTAAATACCGTTAAAGTTGGCGAGTCTACCACTGTTTCAGGCCATGCATTCCATGCCTGACAATTCTGAGTAAAGAACCTACCTCTGGTATCTGTTCTATATCTATTAATTAATATTGATATTGATTATTACCTCAATTTAAAGCTATTTGCCCTCGTGCTAGGCATCGCCATCCGAGGGAAAGGGCTCTCACTGTCCAACTCATGCCACCCTCTGATTATCTTCTATGTCTCAAATAATTGAGCTTTTCCTCAGTTTTTCCTCTATGTCTGCTGTGCTCTTTCCTGATGATTCTACTTAAGTTCCTGTCTTGAAATTCTGTCCCAGCCTCTACCTTCAGACCGCAGCCTGGCACCATCCACCTCACTATGGACAATGCGCTCACCTTTCATGTCATTTGCAAACCTTCTGCTTTCACATCAGAGTGATGAATGTATATAATAAACAGCAACGGTTCCCGCACAGATCCCTTTGCTACACCCGTTGGTGAAAGAATTTCAATCGTAAAAACAGCCCTCCACCAGTTGTAGATCCTGTTTGCCAAATTGCCTTGGATCCCATTGGTCTGTTGGACCAGCCGTCTGTGTGGTACCTCGTCAAATGATCTAATGAACTCCTTGTAACCCACATCATCTGCACAGCCCTCATCAAAATCCTCAATCGTAATTTCAAATAAAAATATCAGCTGAATTTGGGAAAGGATCTTACTCTACCAAATCTATGATGAGTATCCCTAATCGATCTCTGCCTTTCCAAATTTTGATTCATTCTGTCCCTCAGAATTGTTCCCAATAATTTCCCTCCTCCTTGCTGTCAGACTGTCTGCTCTGTAATTACCTGGCTAATCTCTGCTGCCCTTCTAGAGCAAAGGAGCCACATTTGCTATCCTCCAGTCATTCGGCACTTCACCTGTGGCCAGCAAAGTATTAAATGTCTGCTGTGCTCTTTCCTGATGTTTCCACTTACATTCCAGCCTCTACCTTCAGACTGCAGCCTGGCACAATTCACCTCACTATGGACAACACCCTCAGCTTTCATGTCATTTGCAAACCTACTAATGATATCTTCTGCTTTCACGTCAGAGTTATTAATGGATACAATAAACAACAGCGATCCTCCAGTCATTCAGCACTGTACCTGTGGCCAGCAAAATATTAAATATATCCACCAGGGCCCCAGCAATCTCCTCCCCTACCTCCCATAGCAGCCTGGGATACATTTCATTGGCCACTGGGGATTTCTCCACCTTTAAGCCTGTGGAAACTTTTAATACCTCCTTACTGATCTTAATATGTTTGATAAACTCACCACACCAACTGATATTGTGGGGATAACTGAGACGTGGCTTCATGTGGACAGGGCCTGGGAAATGAATATTCAAGGCTACACGTGCTATCGTAAGGACAGACTGACGGGCAGAGGGGGTGAGGTGGCCTTGTTGGTAAGGGAGGTTATTCAGTCCTTGCGCGGGGAGACCGAGAGTCAGGGGAGGTAGAGTCAGTGTGGATAGAGCTGCAAAATACTAAGGGTAAAAAGACCCTCTTCGGAGTCATCTACAGGCCCCCAAACAGTAGTCTGTATGTCGGATGTAAGATGAATCAGGAGCTGAAATTGGCCTGTGGTAAAGATGTTACTACAGTTCTTATGGGGATTTTAACATGCAGGTAAATGTTAAATGGGAGAATCAGGATGGTATTGGACCTCAAGAAAGAGACTTTGTGGAGTGCCTCAGACATGGATTCTTAGAGCAGCTGCTGCTGGAGCCAACCTGTGAGAAGGCAGTTCTGGATCTGGTATTGTGTAACGAACCAGAATTGATCAGGGACATCGAAGTGAAGGAGCCATTGGGAAGGAGTGACCATAATACAATAAGCTTCTATCTGCAATTTGAGAGGGAGAGGTTACAGTCCGAAGTGACAGTACTTCTGTTGAATAAAGGGAACTATGGAGCTATGAGGGAGGAGCTGGCCAAAGTTCAATGGTGCAATACCTTAGCAGGGATGACTGTGGAGGAACAATGGCGGATATTTCTGTGTGTAATGCAGAAGTTTCAGGATCAGTTCATTCCTAAAAGGAAGAAAGATCCCAGGAGGAGGCATGGGCGGCCGTGGCTAACGAGGGAAGTTAAGAAACATATAAAGCTAAAAGAGAAAAAGTATAACATAGCAAAGATAAGTGGGAAAACTGAGGTCTGGGAAGCTTTTAAAGAGCAACAGAGGATTACTAAGAAGGAAATATGCAGAGGAAAAATGAGGTATGAAGGTAAACTGGCCATTAATATAAAGGAGGATAGTAAAAGTTTCTTTAAGTATGTGCAAGGCAAAAAAAAAATGGTTAGGACTAAAATTGGGCCCTTGAAGACAGAAACAGGGGAATATATTACGGGGAACAAAGAAATGGCAGAAGAATTAAATGGGTATTCAGATCTGTGTTTTTGAGGATGTAACTCTGAAGATGGACGAGGGAGATGCAATAGCTGTTGTGTACCTGGACTTTCATAAAGCTTTTGATAAAGTCCCACACAGGAGGTTAGTGAGTAAAATTAGGGCTCATGGTATTGGGGACAATGTACTAGATCTGGATTGAAAATTGTTTGGCTGATAGGAAACAAAGGATCGTGATAAACGGCTCCATTTTGGAATGGCAGGCAGTGACCAGTGGGGTATTGCAGGGATCCATGCTGGGACCGCAGCTTTTTACAATATATGTTAATGATATAGAAGATCGTATCAGCAATAACATTCGCAAATTTGCTGATGATACTAAGCTGGGTGGCAGGGTGAAATGTGATGAGGATTTTGGGGATTACAGGGTGACCTGAACAAGTTAGGTGAGTGGGCAGATGCATGGCAGATGCAGTTTAATGTGGATAAATGTATGGTTATCCACTTTGATGGCAAGAAAAGGAAGGCAGATTTCTACCTCAATGGAATCAATTTAGGTAAAGGGGCAGTACAGAGAGATCCGGGTGTTCTTGTACACCAGTCAATGAAGGCAGGCATGCAGGAACAGCAGGTAGTGAAGAAGGCTAATAGCATGCTCACCTTCATAACAAGAGGGATTGAGTATGGAAGCAAAGAGGTGCTTCTGCAGCTGTACAGGGCCCTGGTGAGACCACACATGGAGTATTGTGTGCAATTCCGGTCTCCAAATTTGAGGAAAGACATTCTGGCTATTGAGGGAGTGCAGCGTAGGTTCACGAAGTCAATTCCTGGAATGGCGGGATTACCTACACTGAAAGACTGAAGCGACTGGGCTTGTATACCATTGAGTTTAGGAGACTGAGAGGGGATATGAGTGAGACATATAAGGTTATGAAATGATTGGACGCTCTGGCAGCAGGAAACATGTTTCCGCTGATGGTGAGTGCCGAACCAGAGGACACAGCTTAAAAATACGGGGTAGACCATTTAGGACAGAGATGAGGAGAAACTTTTTCACCCAGAGAGTGGTGGCTGTGTGGAATGCTCTGCCCCAGAGGGCAGTGGAGGCCCAGTCTCTGGATTCATTTAAGAAAGAATTGGATAGAGCTCTCAAAGATAGTGGAATCAAGGGTTATGGAGATAAGGCAGGAAGCGGATACTGATTAGGAATGATCAGCCATGATCATATTCAATGGCGGTGCAGGCTCGAAGGGCTGAATGACCGACTGCTGCACCTATTGTCTCTTGTCTATTTAAATCTCCAGCTACAATGCCTTGCTCCTGTGTGAATACAGATGGGAAACATTCATGACGACCTCACCTACTTCGTCTGGCTCCATGTACCGATTGTCCCTTTGGTTTCTAACGGGCCCCACACTTTCCCCAGTAACTCTCTTATTCTAACTATACTGCTAAAATAGCTTGTGGCTTTTCCTTAACACTATCTACCAAGGATGTTTAATGCTCTTTGTTTGTCCTTCATTTTTAAGGAGCCCCCTTGCACACTCTATACTTTCGAATGGCTTCACCTGAGTTTATTGCACAGTATTTTCTTTATCAAACTCACAATATCGCTTAACCAGTATTCGCTGAACTTGCTGCCTTTACTATTCCCTTGTCAGGACCACACTGGCCATGAATTCTCACTGCGTCACTTTAACATAACGGTCCACATGATAAGGTTAGTCAAGCTGATGAGATCCTGTGAAATATGTACAGGGAGTGAGGAAAGAAGTTAAAAAGCAGGACCTCAAGGACTGTGATCACTGTATTACTCCCAGTGCCATGTGCCAGTGAGGATGGAAATAGAAAGATAGGCCAGATGGAGATGTGGCTGAGGAGCTGGTGGAGCGGTAGAGTTTTCAGTTCTTGGATCATTGGGATCTCTTCTGGGGTAGAGGTAACCTGAACAAGGGGAAGGGGGGGTGGATTTGACTTGAACCAGTAGGGCACCAGTATCCCTGGATGGAGATTAGCCTGTCTTACCCTGAAGGGTTTAAGCTAGTTTGGCAGGGGTTTGGACTCTGAGTTAGAGAGGTACCATCAACCAGTCAGGGGAAAATACATCAGCCATCGAGAGCAAATTTCCTGTCCCGGATATCCGGGGCACAGTACAGGAAGGGAAAAGACTTCTGGTTTAAAGGACATTTATTTCAACATACAAAGCCTGACTGATAAGGCAGACGAGTTCAGACCATGGATTGGCTCTGAGGACTGGGATATTATAGCCATAACATTAACATGGCTGAGAGAAGGGCAGGACTGGCAGCTCAGTGTTCCAGGACACACGAGGTACAGGTGTGACAGAGGTTCAAGTAATTGAGGAAGGGCAGCTGCCTTATTGATAAGGGAGGACATAACAACGGTGCTTAGAGAGGATACTCTTTCAGGGTGATCAAATGAGGTCATATGGTTAGAAGTTAGAAATAAAAACGGGATGGTCAGTCTACTGGGATAGTGTTCTGGATCCCCAAATAGCCAGTGGGTACGAGAGGAGCAGATGTGAAGAGAGATTGCAGGTACCTATAGAAATACTAGAATAGTATTAGAACATAGAACATAGAACAATACAGCACAGAACAGGCCCTTCGGCCCACGATGTTGTGCCGAACATCTATCCTAGATTAAGCACCCATCCCTGTACCTATCCAGTTGCCGCTTTAAGGTCGTCAATGATTCTGACTCTACCACTCCCACGGGCAGCGCATTCCATGCCCCCACCACTCTCTGGGTAAAGAACCCACCCCTGACATCTCCCCTATACCTTCCACCCTTCACCTTAAATTTATGTCCCCTTGTAATACTCTGTTGTACGCGGGGAAAATGTTTCTGACTGTCTACTCTATCTATTCCTCTGATCATCTTATAAACCTCTATCAAGTCACCCCTCATCCTTCGCCGTTCCAACGAAAAAAGGCCGAGAACTCTCAACCTATCCTCGTACGACCTATTCTCCATTCCAGGCAACATCCTGGTAAATCTTCTCTGCACCCTCTCCAAAGCTTCCACATCTTTCCTAAAGTGAGGCGACCAGAACTGCACACAGTACTCCAAATGTGGCCTAACCAAAGTCCTGTACAGCTGCAACATCACTTCATGACTCTTGAATTCAATCCCTCTGCTAATGGTTGGAGATTTTAACTTCCCCTGTATTGATTGGACCATCCAGAGTGTAAAATTCCTGTATGGGGTGGAATTTGGCAAATGTGTCCAAGACAGTTTCCGAGATCAATTGGAGAGGGCCCCACTCTACGCAGGCAGCTGAAAACGAGACGTCCCCTCAGAAAACGAGGTCAGACAAGTGACTGAAGTGTCAGGCGGAGAGCACTTTGGGTCCAATGACCACAACTGTCCTCGTTTTAACATAGTTATGGAAAAAATTAGGAAGTACCACAGATTAGGGTCTTAATCTGGAGCAGGGCTAATTTTGGGGGTCTCTGGCAGGATCGAGCAGAGGTCGACTGGGTGAATTAAAAATCACACAACACCAGGTTATAGTCCAACAGATTTAATTCAAAGCACCAGCTTTCGAAGTCCAGGTGATCATTCCGAAAGATGAAAACTTAAACTAAATTTGTTTGGTATTAATTTCCATCACACTGCAATCCTGTTGCTATAAATTCTGGACCTGTTCATAGTGCTTGACAACCACCTGATGAAGCAGCGCTATGAAACCCAGAGCCTCCAAATAAACCCGCTGGACTGTAAGCTGGTGTTGTGTGATTTTTAACGTTGTCCATCCCAGTCCAACACCAGCTCCTCCACATCATGCTCCCATCCACTGTGTGAATGTGTTTGAAGGAAAAGGAATGGTTGGCAAATGGGAGGCCTTTAAAAGTGTGAGCTCAAGGATCCAATATGTCCCGATGAGAGTGAAGTGAAAAGCTGTCAGGTTTAGGGATCCCTGGCTGATGGGGAATATTGAGGCTCTGTTCAAGAAAAAGAAGGCGGCACACATTGTCTTCGATGTTTCCATATCTACGTAACCTCTTCCTGTCCTAAAGACACGATCACTCGGTGGAGACACAACAATCCTCTCAGGTCCCTGCAGCACTCCCGATCTATATAACCTACTGAAAGCCTGTGATTTTCCTTATCCAGTTCTGACGGGACTCACTCTCTGTGGAACATCATCCCATCGCTGACACACACCTTTTCATTGTAAGCCCCTCCTTTATCTCCGTCCATTTACTCATCTCCACAACTTTCTCCAACTCTTACACCCCTACCTGTGTAAGCTCACCCTCCCCTACAGCCCTTTCCACTTTGACCAAACTGAAGGAGGTTACTAATGCTCCCTTATCTGTGAAACTGTCTCCAAACAAAATTACTGCCCTTCTGGATAATCTGTAAGACTCCACACAGTTCATATCCAAATAAGTTGCAGAAGTAAAACTTCCTATATCTACAAACATCTTCAGTCACGACTACCCTCCATATTTGTGTATGGCCGCCAGTTTATACAACCCACTTTATCCCTGCCATCTGCTCCATTCACTGAAATTCCCCCCTGTCTGTGTAAACCGCTCCATCCTACTAACACCCTTCTCCCTGTAAACTGCTCCATCCCTCCCTACCTCTCCATCTTCATGAACACATGTAGACCATAGAGCTCTCCACATTTCTGTAACATCCTGTGGTTCTATGTGCTCCCTGTGAAACCACCTCCATTCCCCACAACAGTCCCAAACTGTGTAGTTTTCTCCAGATCTGACCATCGCTGTCTGTTACCTCCGACAATCCTAGTCAACCCTTCCTAATGTATTTATTCATTCAGATCCCATCCTCTTCAGCCTCCTGAAACCTCTTCCTGCCATTGTAACCCTCCCTATTTTGAACACAGAACAGTACAGCACAGTACAGGTGCTTTAACACTCAATGTTGTGTCAATCTTTTATCCTACGACAAGATCAATCTAACCTGCAGACCATTGAAAGAACAAAGAAAATCACAGCACGGGAACAGGCTCTTCAGCCCGCTAACCCTCCGCTGATCCAGATTCTCTGTCTAAACCTGCCGCCTATTCCGTCGCCTATTTGGTGAGGATCTGTACCACTTTGCTCCCTACCCATTCATATATCTGTCTGGATACATCTTAACTGACGTTATAATTTCCAACTGTACCATCTCCGCTGGCAAAGTGTTCCGGGCCCCCATCACTCTCTGCCTAAAGATCTTTCCACGCATATCTGCCCTAAACCTTTCCCCTGTCACTGTGAAATCGTGACCTCGAGTAATTGAGTTCCACACTCTGGGGGAAAAATGCTTCTTGCTATCCACCTTGTCTATATATCCATGAGTTTGCAGACCTCAATCAGTCCCCAGTCAACCTTTGTCTATCTAATGAAAATAATCCAAAACTATTCAATCTCTCTTTATTGCTAGCACCCTCTATACCAGGCAACATCCTGGTGAACCTCCTCTGCACCCTCTCCAAAACATGCACATCCTTTTGGTAATGTGGAGACCTGAACTGTACGTAATATTCTAAACCAAAGTCCTATACAACTGTAATATGACTTGTCAGCTGTTATACTCAATACCATGTCCAATGAAGGAAAACATGCCGTCTGCCGCCTTGACCATTTTACTGACCTGCGTTACCACCTTCAAGGAACAATGGATCTGAATACCCAGCTTTCAATTTTCCCCAGGACCTTCTCATTTACAGTATAATTCACTTTTGAATTGGATCTTCCGAAATGCATCACCTCGCATTTCCCCGGATTGAACTCCATCTGCCATTTCTCTGCCCGCCTCTCCAATCTATCTATATTCTGTTGTATTATCTGACATTCCCCTTTACTGTCTGCTACTCCACCAATCTTAGTGTCATCTGCAAACTTGCTAATCAAGGAACCGATACCTTCCTCCAAGTCTACCAATATTCAGCTCCTCACCACCACCACCCTTCCCCTTTGCAGGGGAAGGATCCTAACCCTAACAACCCACGAGAGACTGATTGACCGTGTCCAAGCTCCCGGACTGGGATCTGAGACTCCCCGTGACTCACTGTGCTAGGCATCGTGACTGACTGTGGATAATGATTCCTGGGTTTGTATTTGCACTAAACCTGCAGCAGGCGGGTGAGCCTGGGAGCTCTAGCTGAGGTGTAACACTGCTAAAGACAGGGTGAGGTAAGGCAATACTTATGTGAGCATTCAAGTCAGCTCAAAGTGAATGTGTACAAACATGGAGTGAGCAGCCCAGAGGGACAGACCATGAGCTAGGTGTGTGTCCCTGAGCATAGTGTCCTTGCAGCAGCATTGAGTGTGTACAAACACGGAGTGAGCAGTCCAGAAGGACAGTCCATGAGCTCGGTGTGTGTCCCTGAGCACAGTGTCCTTGCAGCAGCATTGAGTGTGTACAAACACGGAATGAGCAGTCCAGAGGGACAGTCCATGAGCTGGGTGTGTATCCCTGAACACAGTGTCCTTGCAGCAGCATTGCAATGAGAGCTGTCAGTGCACCCTGAGCTGCAGCATTGAAGTACAGAAGCGTACTGTCAGTAGGTCGGAGATCTGCTGGGATGGCATGGTGAGGCTGGCATTAGTCAGATGTCAGCATTGGAATATATGTAGTACATGCAGCTTTTGTCTGTGCAGTGTCCCCTGGGACACTGTTGTCCAAGACAGAAGGCCACAGGAGTGAGGGCCATGATGGCGTCACCAGATACCAGCTCTAACATTCATGTCAAATTGTCCATATTGAGTTTCCCCACAGTCGGAGGGAGGACATGAATCAGAAAATTATTGAGGAGAGATCTGCATGAATGTGGCTCTGATCATCAGGAGTCATTAATCAGCAATTGGCCACTGTCTTGCTGAAATCTTGTCTTGAACTGTACAGCACAGGAACAGGCTTGTCAGCCCACTAAGTTGCACTGATACTTGATGCCTTTAGAAGTTATAAAATGTTGTATATCATTATATTCCCTGCTAACTCATGTACATGTCAAGATACCATCATTTCTGTTGTATCTTCTTTTACTGCCTCCTCCATCAGTGCATTGTGGGCACTTTCGCATTCTATCTGCAACAGAGAAAAAAAAATTGCTTCTCATATCCTTTAAACTTTCCCCCATTTACCTAAAACTTATGCCCCCTAGCAATTAATATTTCTACTCTGGGGCAAAAAAAGACTCCAACTGTCTATTCTATCCATACCTCTCATAATTTTGTAAACCCGTAACACTTATGTCTAATATCCTCCAAACCAGACAACATCCAAGTAAACGGTTTTCAAACCCTCTCCAATACCTCAACATCATTTTACTGATCTGGTAATCAGTCCTGCACACAATATTTCTAAATGATGCCGAAATATAGTTCTATCCAGCTGCAACATGTAATGATGTTTCCCTGTGTTGCCACTTTCAGGGAACTATGGAACTGTATGCCCAAATCCCTTCAATGTTGAAGCTACTTTGAGGTCATTCATTTCTTATATATTTCTCTCCTACAGCAGACTTTCTCAAAGGTGTCAACTCGCAATTGCCCATTTTAAGTTACATCTGCTTTTTCTCCATCCAAGTCTCCAGCCCACGTCTCCTGCTGCATCATCTGCCAATCATCCTGACAATCTGCAACTCCCCCAATCTATTCACGAATATCCAGACCAAAAACAACACCCTTCCACCACTACTGACTGCTATGACTAAGCAGTTCTCTGCCTATGTTACTGCCTGACCGCTGATCCTAGTTCACATCACCTTCTGTATGAGCCTGCTGTAAGGAACCATATCAAAGCCCTTGCAGAGATCCAGATGGCCAACATCCAGCTCCATGTCCTCATCAATCACTTTTGCCACTTTCTCAAAATATTCAATCGTGTTTGTGAGACACATTTTTCCCCACACAAAGCCACGTTGCCCATCGTGAATAAGTCCATATTTTTCCAAATGTGGGTCAGTCCTATCACTAAGAATCTCCAATATTTTCCGTACCACTGACGTAAGGCTCACCGAGCTGAAATTCCTGGAATTATCCGTGTTGACCTTCTTCAAACAAGGAGCGGCATTTTTTTTCCAGTTCTCTGGAACCTCTGCTGTCACTGAAGCACAAACAAAGTGTGTACAGAAGGTCCCAGCCATTTACTACCTCGATACCCTCCGTATTCCGGGATTAATCCCATCATATCCTGGAGACTTCTCGACATTAATATTTTTCAAACCACCCAACACAGCCTCAATTTTTAATATCAAAATGACGCCGGATATCAGCATATTCATCTCTTGACTCACTACCCACCATGTCCTCCTCCTTTGTGAATACCAAGACAACGTATTTATTAAGGACTTCACCCCCTTCCTCCAGCTCCACGCATTAATTCCCTCCGTTGTGCTTGATCGGGCCTACTCTTTCCATGGCTACTCTGTTCCTCCTGATAAATTGCTTTGGCATTTTCCTTAATCCTGTTTATAAAGACATTTCATCGTGCTTTTTCGTCCTCCCCACTCTTTTTCTTTACGTTTTTCCTGTCTGTTATCATGTTTTTTGAGGCTTCTGAGTGTCTTCTGTTCCCAAACTCCTAGATGTGCTTCGTTTTTCTTTTTGATTGAACTGACAATTTCTCTTGTCATTAAACTTTCCGAAACCTTACCATCCTTACCACCCTGTCTCCATGACCAGATCTCACATCCCTGAATATAGTAACATCGAGAAGGGTCTGATGGGCTTCTCAGACAATTCTCCCAGATTCATCACAATAGCCCATATTGTTGTGGCCCTTTAATCTTTAATTGAAACTCAGAACCATATACAAACCTTCGACAGTTTCTATTGCTTGTCTTTTATATTCCTTATTTTACTTTTCCTTCTCTGGTCTGAAAAGAAGTCTGCTAAAGATGACTTGATATTTCTTGACAGCATCATTTCACAAACACTGTTTGCTTTCTAATTTCATTTGTATTCACCCTTCCATATTCCGCACTCCTCTCGGCATTAGTATTACTTTCCCGTTGAGTGATGTAAGGTTTCCTGTTCTGACTTTGTATTCCTAGATTTCAAGGGGGCTCTGGATTTAGCTGCCTGACCCTTTTGACTTTATGAGAACACATTTTCTTAGAACCACTTTAATCTCCTCTCAGACTACGGCCACTGCTCTGATTCTGATTTATCTTCTAGTTACTTTTTTCTGTTTACTTGAAGAAATAAAGTCAGACAGGGTCTTTTTTAGTCTAGCTTTGTCCTTTATAATACTTATGTTAAAATGAAATGAATTATGATCACTATTCCCTAAATATTGTCCTTTTCTTTCCAGCTGGCAGTGGTAATGACTGCGGATGGTGCTAACTGAGGAAATGTCAATGTACTCATACCTGCTGCTGAGTGTCAGTGGTGGAGGGAGGGAGTCGTTGTGAATGGGGACCATTTATTTCGGCGACTCGGTCATTAATCGTGTCAAACTGTCTGAGTACTTCTGGAGTTGCACTCATCAAACACGTGGAGACTATTTGATCATATTCCTGACTTGAACCTTGGAGATTTTGGCCATACTTTGTCAAGGCCAAAGAAAAGTTACTTGCTGCAGGATTCCTAACTTCTGATCTGATGTTCTCACCGTAGCATTGAAATGGTCTTGGATTAAACTGAGAATGTTAGTGCCAATGGATTCAGCAATGATACTGCCTTTGAATGCTGAATGCCGATAATGAGTTGGTTTAAGATGGTCATTGTCTGACATTTGTGTGACACAGATGTTACTTGTCACTTGTCAGCCCCGAAGCCTAGCTGCTGTCCAAGTCTCGCTGCATTTGGACTGATTTTTGTGATCTGAGGAGTTGGGAATTGTAAACTCATGAGCCAACCTCCTCACATCTGATCGTATGAAGGAGTGAGCTTGCAGATAGCTGGTTTTCCAAATTCCCTGCTGCCTTTGTTCTTCTAGATGGCAGTGAGTTTAGAAGGTACTGTCCAATAAGCCTTGGAACAGTGAGTCTTGTAGGTGGTATACACTGCTATTGCTGCACATCAGTGGGAGATAGATGGTTGGTCGTGGAAGTGATAATTATTAAATTGGCTGGAATTGCACCTTATATTACATTGCAAGAATAACCATCATGGGTTTTGGGGAGTTAGTAGGTGAATTCCTAACATCTGACCTGCACTTAAAGGCAATGTTATTAATATGGCTATCCCAGGGCAATTCCGAGTCAATGATGGCACCCAGGATGCTGATAGACATCGTGTTGGGAATTCAGTGATGGGAATGCTGTTGAAAATCAAAGAATGATGGTTTGATTCTTTATTGTTATATTTGTCGAATGTTTGAGTGTCGTGAACATTACTTGCTGTTTGTCAGAAAAAACCCGAATGTTTTCCAGGTCTTGTTGCATTTCAGCATGGCCTGTTTCAGGAATGGTATAATCAGTGACCAACCCCCTGTCTGACCTTATGATGGAGAGAGGGTCATTGGAGGAGCTGGAAATGGTTGAGCCTCAGACACACTCTTTCCTGAGGAATGGCTGCAGAGCTTTCCTGGAATTCCAATTACTTACACTGACAACAGGCATTATTGTTGCTGGGAATAATTCCCACCAGAAGAGTACTTGCTCCAGATTCTGATTAACTACAGTTTTACTCGGGATCCTATTGTCACACCCTGTTAAATGGTGACTCGATGTTCAGAGTAATTACTCTCACTGCCCCTTTGGAGTTCCACTCTTTTAAATTGAGCTTGCAGTGGGTTCAGGATCTCAGTGAGCCTGACAGGACACTACCTGAATAACACTGAGCAGATTATTGCTGATTGATCCCATTATTGCTGACATCTTCCACCACATTTCCATGGTGGACCGTACACCGATGGGTCAGTGACTTGCTGCAACGCAAGGGCCTTGCTTTTTGATCACATGACACGCTCGGGCAGTTTATCACATTGTTTGACGGTGTCAGTATTATTGCTGGAATGGAACAGCTTGGCTCGAGATTTGCCAATCTCTGGAGTTAAATCACAGTTTACAGTGTCCCAGACATTTCTTGACATTGTGTGGAGTGAATCGAATTGTCTGAAGATTGGGATCAGTGATGCTGGGGCCTAATGAAGGAGGGTGAAATGGATCATCTGCTCAGCCCGCCTGAGTGAAGATTGTTCCAAATGCAGTAGCTATGTTTTATTCCTGCTGTGCTGGGCTCCCCAATAATGGGCGATTTCATTGTTGGAGAGCAGCAGCCTCCTCCTCCAGTGGTCTCTTTCATTGTCCACTATCTTTTATAACTACATGTGGCGGGACTGCAGGGATAGATCTGAATCATTGATAGTGGAATCACTGAGCTCTGTCCATCACTTGCTGCTTGTGCTGTCGGAATACAAGTCGTCCCGTTTTGCAGCTGAAGGCAGTTAGAGTTTCTTCAGGTTGTCCCTCGTCTCCAGGTCTGGCTGGTGCTGCTCCCAAAATATTCTTCTGCACTCAACACTGACCCAGTTACTGTAGAGTGGGAGATACATTGGGCCGTAACGGTTACTGTAGAGGGGGAGGTATGATGGGCCATGATGGTTACTGTACAGTGGGAGGTATGTCGGGCCATGATGGTTACTGTACAGCGGGAGGTATGTCGGGCTGTGATGGTTACTGTACAGCGGGAGATATGTCGGGCCGTGATGGTTACTGTGCAGTGGGAGGTATGTTGGACCGTGATGGTTACTGTACATTGGGAGGTATGTCGGACCGTGATGGTAACTGTACAGTGGGAGATATGTCGGGCCGTGATGGTTACTGTACAGCGGGAGGTATGTCAGGCTGTGATGGTTACTGTACAGTGGGAGGTATGTCGGGGCGTGATGGTTACTGTACAGTGGGGGGGGTATGTTGGAACGTGATGGTTACTATCCAGTGGGATGTATGTCGGACCATGTCTGGTTACTGTACAGAGGGAGCTATGTCGGTCCACGAAGTGGACTGTATGAGTTGTGCAGAACATGTTTCTGCTGCTTCCGATGGGCCATTCTAGTTCATGGATGCATCGTCCTTAGTTGCTTACTCCGTTTATAGTCTGTACTATTCAGTGCATGTCATGGTGAGGAGGGTCTGGAAAATGTGAAGTTATCCCTTGCTCCCCATAAGGACTGTGCAGAGACCATTGTTACCAATATATGAAATGGAGGGGTGTATCTGCAGCAGGCAGATCGGTGATGATGTGATCAATTATATGTTTCCCTTTTATTGGTTCCACATAACCTGCCGCAGAGCAGTCTCGCCACAGGATCCAGCATCAATGCTGAGCGATATGATTATATTAGATTCCTTGCAGTATGGGAACAGACCTTTCATGCCAACCAGTCCACACCAACCCTCCAAAGAGCAATCAATGGCTAATTCACCTGAGCTGCACATCTTTGGACTGTGGGAGGAACCCCCCGCCGACACGGGGGTAATGTGTAAACTCCACATAGGCACTTGCCCAAGTCTCGAATCGAACGTAGATCTCTGATACTGTGAGGCAGCAGTGCTAACCACAGAGCCACCATGCGGCTCTAGACTGACTATATGCCAAGGAGCTGCCCTCTTCTGCCTGGCTGTGTTAATTCAGTGGGACAGAACCTACCAGAGAGGATCGTGATGTTACCTGGGACAATGTCCAGATCACTTTACCTTGGTTTCCAGACAATATCTGATTGTTATTTGATTAGTCTGTGAGAATATGCAAAAGGTCATTTTATACATTGTATAGTGAAGAGTTAGTGTCACTTTATTTCTTATATATTTTAATTGAACCAAACAACATTGTTTTTCAGTTGGAAACAATTGAAGTGAACAATAATTGATTTACCAGAGCGCAATTATTACACAATTCAGTGACTGTAGTAAACAGCTGATTCATGTTCAGATCAGCGAACACACCATCTTGCAGGCAGCAAAGCTGTTGAAAATGACTTTAAGAAAAAGCCTGAATTCAGACACTATGTTACTGGCCCTCACCACGACGTCCAAAACACTGGCCATCTCAAAAGTCTGTCCAGTGAGCTACCAAACTGGAGCTGACCAGTTACTCTCACAATCCCTCAAAATAGACTGGTTAGAGATACACCTGAACAACGGGGAGAGGTGTGTGGTGCAGACTGGTCAATGGACTAGCACATGGTGCTGGTCCAGATGCAGTTCAACATTTGTAAAAATGACCTGTAAACAGCCATGTCTTGCAAGTATATCCCTTCTGAGTGCCTCCTAATCTCTGTAATTCTGCACCTTGCACTCAATCCTGAATGAAGGTGTTATAAAGGTGATGGCATCTTACATTGAGTCCCTCATAAACCATATCCAGTGTATGTTAGCCCCACAATGTCAATATACAAACAGAGTTGTGCAGCTCCATCGATGCACAGGATGATCCCAGCCCAACGTCCTTGTTTATGACTTGAGTTAGAAATCTCTGTGTAAATGTTTGCAGCATTGTTCTAACCATTAACAGCAAAGTCTCTTTACTGAAGGTCCGACGTCCTTTCATAATACCAACTTTTAGATTGTCAAATATGCACAAAATCCACCCATTTATTCTGTACACTGTTATAACAACAATATAATGAAAACAGTGCCCAACTCACAAAAAGGAACATTGGAATGATGAAACTCATTCCCACACCCAAGACCACATTATTATTAAGTGCAAGAACTTTGAAAACATGCAATTATTTTCCTTTGTATTAATGTTGTGAACCAATAGTCGACTCTCTTGCTCCTCAGATGCTGCGTGAACGGCTGTGCTTTTTCAGAACCACATTTTTTTTACTTTGATATTCAGCATCTCTAGTCCTCACTTTCTCCCTGGTAATATTCATTCATAATCATTTTTGTGGTAACAATATCACTGTGTGTTTAAACATGTCAGTCAGATATGAATACATTTTGAATTGCTTATGTCTGTCTCAGAGCTCAGTAATGTTGGGTGTCAATGTCAATGTCTGTGTGATGCTCGGTATGCAGGCCATGCCTCTGAGAGATTGACAGGTTATCCTTTCAGCTGTTCACAACATGCAAGTTACGGACTGAACCCAACCAGCCTCAGCTCACAAAACCTAAAGCATAGTGTCCAGCATTGGGCATGTTTGGACAATATTTTTCATTTTTATTTATTCATAGAATATGATTGGGTCAGTGTGTATTGTCAGTCCCTTGTTGTCCTTGAGAAGGTGGCGGGGAGGTGCTGCACTGAACCACTGTAGTCCATGTGTTGTAGTTAGACTTCCAATACCATTCGGGAGGGACCTTGAAACAGTGACACTGAAGGAACAGCAATATGCTACCCAAAAAGTATTGGAATGGTGGGTGGCTTGGAACAGAATGCAAACATGGTGAGGGTCCAATGTATCTTGATGGTCGGACTTGAGAGGTACATTGTAAGGAGCCTTGGGAAATTTCTGCAGAGCAGCGTATAGATAGCAAGAATTGCTGCTACTTAGTTTCAGTAGATGATGGGGTAAAGCTGAACTCACGCAGGGAAATGGGGGGGGGGGGTGCGGTATTTCATTACACCCATATTCAACATGTGTCTTATCGATGGAGGGACAGGCTTGTGGAGATCATGAAGTGAGTCATTTCTGCAGGATTCCTTGCCCCTGACATATTCTTGTGGCCAATTAATTTACGTATGTCAATGTGTGGCGCTGGGAAAGCATAACAGGTCAGGCCTCATCTGAGGTAGAGGAGAGTCGACGTTTTAGCATAAGCCCTTCACAGGAGGATATGTCTTAGGAAGAAAGATCGAGGGAGTGAGGGTTTTTTTTTAATTGAAGCGAAGAAAGATGAGCGGTGACTTGATAGAGGTGTACATGATGTTGAGAGACTTAGACAGAGTGGATAGCCAGAGCCTTTTCCCTTGGCAGAAATGGCCATCACCAAGGGGCTTGATTTTAAGTTGACTGGAAGAAGGTTTAGAAGAGATGTCAGAGGTAGTTTCTTTATTCAGAGAATATTCAGGAACGCACCGCCACCAGTGGTTGTAGAGTCAGATACATTAGGGATGGTTAAGAAGACTCTTGGATCGGTACATGGAAGTTTTACATTGAAGGTTATGTAGGTTGGTCTGATCTTAGAGTAGGATAAAAGGCTAGCAGAACATTGAGGGCTGAAGGGCTCTAATGTGCTGTACTGTTTTATGTGGCAACTTTCACTCAGTTTGTGGATTCTCATCAGTTGGTGAATGTTTGAGGGAGTGAGGTGTACCGGGAGTGAAATGTGTAAAGTCAGGAAGCTGTGGAGGGGCGTTAGACCAAGACTTCCAGTTATGGTGTGCATTATTATATTCACCTGAGTGTCAGCACAATATGTGTGGTTACCTAGACCAGAAAATATCCACCAAGTTCAGTTGTTAAAGTGATTCTTGGCTTGCTGTTTGCTCCTGGTTTCTTCAGATACATTCTGCTGGGTGGCCTATGGATTAGTATCTGACCATCCACAGACATGTACAATTTTATTTTATACTGGTAAACATGAACGTTAATTTATTGGATATAGTTTCAGAGGGTTCACTGTGAGACAGAAGATGCTGCAGAAGATTGTCAATTGTGAACGTTTTCACCCAGTATCTGATCCAGAGGGCAGATGTTATGGAATCTGGGGGACAAGCCAGATGAATCACCATAAGTAATTTGTGTGGTGTGATTCTGACACTCCATGTCCATTCATCAGCTCCCTGGACCAGGCTGTTAATGTGGACGAATTTGTAACATGTGGTTCCTGATCAGTCACTGGTATCTAATTTGGAAAGCATTTACACCCACACTGAGAGTAGTGATAACCTGTTGGCTAGTTTCCTCCTGTCCAAATTGCGTTCCCAATGGATCTCTGTGAGGGAATGTTTGAATGACTTCCCTGACCCAGGTTGGAAACTGTCTGGTCAGCTTCAGGAGCAGGCCAGTGTCTCACTCAGTGCCACAGGCAGCTGTAAGGTCCAGTAGCACTGTACCCAAATTCAGGCCTTTTGAAATCCTCTTTTAATCTTGGTCATGATGCAAAGTGATGTGTTTACTGACCTGAGCAAAAATCAGGAGTTTGCCATGTTTGTGAATTGGGCAATAATCAGATATGAGCTAAAATTATTCAACTGAACAATAACTGCACCATCGCTGAAAACAAGTACATTGATTCAACATTGATAGAATTAAATTTTAAAAGCAAACAACTTTTATGATTCAAGATTAAAAAATGCACATTTTGCTTAGTATCGAAAAAGAACATGTTGTCTGACTATTTTGCTGATTGGAATTACACATTGAATCTCAGTGTTCAAACACATACATTGTCGCTCTATCATTTGCAAACTGATTGCATAAGTGAAAATGATTGAATAATCAAATCTTCTTATTATTCTTACACATTTAAATATAATCAATTGATTTCATCTCACTGAAATGTGTGAGCTTCAGCTATATGCCAACAATTCTATTAGTTTTAAAATAACAATGGAAAAGGATAGACCAGAAATTAAAGTTGAAGTTCTAAATTGGAGAAAGGCCCATTTTGACGTTAGTAGGCAAGAACATTCAAAGCTGATGGCGGCAGATGTTCGCGGGGAAAGGGATGCCTGGAAAACGGAAAGCGTACAGAAATGAGATAACGAGAGTCCAGAGACAGTATATTCTTGTTAGGGTAAAAGGAAAGGCTGGTAGTTATAGAGAGTGCTGAATGACTAAAGAAATTGAGGGTCTAGTTAAGAAAACGAAGGAAGCATATGTCAGGTACAGTTAGGATAGATCGTTTGCATCCTTAGAAGAGTGTAAAGGAAGTTGGAGTATACTAAAAAGGGAAATTAGGAAGTCAAAAAGGCGACATGAGATATCTTTGGCAAATAGAGTTACGATGAAGCAAAAGGATTTTACAAATATATTGAGGACAAAAGGTTAAATAGAGAGAGAATAGAGCCCTCAAAGATCAGTAATGTGCCTTTGTTTGGAGCCGCAGGAGATGGGGGTGATACTAAACGAATATTTTGTATCAGTGTTTACTCGGGAGAAAGACGTGGGAGATGTCGAAATACAGAGAAATAGATGGTGACATCTTGAAAAATGTCCTTATTGCAAAGGGAGAAGTGCAGATGTCTTGAAATGCATAAAAGTGGATAAATCCCCAGGACCTGATGGATCAGATTTACCCGACAACTCTGCGGGAAGCTAGGGGAGTGACTGGTGAGCCTCTTACTGAGATACTTGTAACATTGATAGTCACAGGCGATGTGCCAGAAGACTGGAGGTTGGCGAAAGTGGTGCCAATGTTTAAGAAAGGTGGTAAGAACCAGCCAAGTAACTATAGACCAGTGAGTCTGACATCAGTGGTGGGCAAGTTGTTGGAGGGAATCCTGAGGGACAGAATGTACATGTATTTGGAAAGGCAAGGACTGATCAGGGAGAGTCAAAATGGCTTTGTGCATGGGAAATCATGTCTCACAAACCTGATTGAGTTTTTTGAAGAAGTAACAAAGTGGATTGATGAGGGCAGAACAGGGGATGTGATCTATATGGACTTCAGTAAGGCATTCAATAAGGTTCCCCATGGGAGACTGGTTAGCAAGGTTAGATCTCATGGAGTACAGGGAGAACTAGTCATTTGGATACAGAACTGGCTAAAAGTAGCAGACAGAGGGTGGTGATGGAGAGTTGTTTTTTAGGTTGGTGGCATGTGACCAGTGGACTGTCACAAGGATCGATGGTGGGTCCACTACTTTTAGTCATTCATATAAATGATTTGCATGTGAGTATAAGAGGTATTGTCAGTAAATGTGCTGATGACACCCAAATTGAAGGTGTAGTGGACAGCGAAGAAGGTTACTTCAGATTACAACGGGATTTTGATCAGGTGGGCCAATGGGCTGAGGAGTGTTAGATAGAGTTTAATTTAGTTAAACGCGAGATCTGCATTTTGGGAAAGCAAATCCTAGCAGGAGCTATATTCTTAATTGTGAGGTCCAAGGGAGTGTTGCTGAACAAAGAGAACTTGGAGTGCAGGTTCCTTGTTCCTTGAAAGTCGAGTCACAAATAGATAAGACAGTGAAGAAGGCATTTGGTATGGTTTCCTTAATTGATAATAGCATTGAGTACAGTGGTTGGAAGGTCGTGTTGCGGCTGTACAGGAAGTTGGTTAGGCCACTTTTGGAATATTGTGTGCAATTCCGGTCTCCTTCCTATCAGTAGGATGTTGTGAAACTTGAAAGGGTTCTGATAAGATTTACAAGGATGTTGCCAAGGTTGGAGTATTTGAGCTATAGGTGGAGGGTGAATAGGTTAGGGATATTTTCCCTGGAACGTCGGCTGCTGAGGGGGTGACCGAACAGAGGTTTATAAAATCATGAGGGGAATAAATTGGGAAATAGATAAGATATTTTCCCTGGTGTGGGGGAGTCCAGAACGAGAGGGCATAGGTTTAGGTTGGGATGGAAAAATTTAAAAGTGACATAAGGGGCAACCTTTTCACACAGAAGGTGGTACGTGTATGGAATGAACTGCAAGAGGAAGTGGTGAAGGTTAGTACAATTGCAACATTTAGATGGCGTCTGGATGGGTATATGAATAGAAAGTGCTTAGAGGGATATGGGCTGAGTGCTGGCAGGTGGGACTAGATTGAGTTGGGATATCTGGTCGGCATGGACAAGTTGGATGGAAGGGTCTGTTTTCATGCGGTACATCCCTATGACACTGTGATTCTAATTTAGCAATGCCAATAATTTGACATGCACTGTCAAATAAAAAAAATATTTTATATTATAAAATTGTAGCATACAATTATTTGAAAACTTGTAATTTTTAGAATGAATGATAAAGAACAAAGAACATTCCAACACAGGAACAGACCCTTCGGACCTCCAAGCCTGCGCTGATCCAGATCCCCTATTTTTTAAACATGCCACCTATTTTCTAAGGGCCTGTATCCCTCTGCTTCCTGCCCATTCATGGATCTGGCAGATACATCTTAGATGTCCCTATCGTTTCTGGCCCTACCACCTCCGCTGGCAACATATTCCAGGCTGCCACTACCCTATGTGTAAAGAACTTCCCACATATATCCCTCAGACCCTAAATGTTTCCCCTCTCACTTTGGAACTCAATCACTAGGGGTCATGAGTTCACAATCTGGCAGGAAAGCTTGGTATCCACCCTGTCTCTATCTCTCTTGACTTTGTAGACCTCAATTAGGTACCCCTCAACCTTTGTCTTTATAATTAAAATAATCCTAATCTACCCAACGTCTTTCCATAACCAGCACCCTGCGTCCCAGGCAACATCCTGGTGAACCTACTCTGCACTCTGTTCAAAGCATGCACATCCTTTTGTTAATGTGGTGATCAGAACTATATGCATTATTCCAAATGCGGCCAAACCAAAGTCGTATGCAACTGTAACATGACCTGCCAGCACTTGTACTCAACACCTGATCCAATGATGGAAAGCATGCCATATGCCGCCTTGAAAACTTTACTCACGTGTGTTGGCATCTTCAGGAAACAATGGATCCGAACACCCAGATCTCGCTGTACATTAATTTTTCCCATGACTTTTCTGTTTACTGTATAGTTCACGCTTGAACCGGATCGTTGAAAATGCATGACCTCGCAGTTGCACAGATTGAACTCCGTCTGCCATTTCTGTGCCAATCTCTCCAATCTATCTATATTCTGCTGTATTCTTTGACAGACCCCTTCACTATCTGCTACTCCCAACAATCTTGGTGTCATCTGCAACCTTGCTAATCAGGCGACTGATACCTTCTTCCAAATCATTGATATATATCACAAACAACAGTGGTCCCAGCACAGATTGCTGTTGCACAACACTGGTCATAGGTCACCATTTTGAGAAATCCCCTTAAGCTACTACTTTCCGTCTCATGTTGCCCAGCCATTTCTCTATCCATCTAGATAGAACACCCTGAAACCCATGCTACTTCACCTACTCCATCAGCCTACTATGGGGAACCTAACAAACCACCCTACTCAAGTCCCTCAGTATCTTCTCCAGCAGCTTCCCTACCACTGATGTCAAGCTCGCTGATCTATAATTACCTGGATAAACTCCGCTACCATTCTTAAGCAAAGGTACAACATTAGCAATTCTCTAGTCCTCCAGGACCTCACCAATGTTCAAGGATCCTGCAAAGATATATGTTAAAAATCCCACTTATTTCCTCTCTCAATTCCCTTAGTAACATGTGGTAGACCCCACCCAGACCTAGGGGCTTGTCTACATTAATACCTTTTAGAATATCCAAAACCTCCTCTGTCTTTATTTCGACTTGACCCAGAGTACTCAAAGATCTATCCTTAACCTGAAAATCCATCATGTCCCTCTCCTTGGTGAATACAGATGCAAAGTACTCGTTAAGAATCTCACCCATTTTCTCTGACTCCATGCATAACTTTCTTCCTTTTTCCTTGTGTGGGCCAAACATTCATATTGTTACCCTTTTGCTCCTTATAGGTGAAAACAAAGTTTATGGTATTTCCCTCAACCCTGTTTGCTAAAAATACCTCATGACCACTTTTAGCCCTCTTAAATCGTCGGTATTTACTGTGAAATGTGGTTAGTGAAAAGAAAATAAACACGTGTTCGTGTGAGTGGGAACTCAAACCTTTTCAAAGTGTTTTGTGCCAAAACAATATTTGAAAGCCGCCTCAGTGCAAATAAAAAGCAAGAGAAGAAACATCTTGGGAAGAGGAATTTTCAGCCACTGTCTCCCCAAAGTACTTCTGAGGTAGAAAAGAGTGAGGGTTTGTAACAAGGGCACAACAGTAACTATGGGTGGTCTGAACACGCAAATTGACTCAGTTAATCATTTCGACAAAGATATCTTCGAATAAAGATTCATGGAGTGTATGAGAGACTATTTCTGCGAGCAGGATGTCATGGAACCAACCAGAGAATGGGCTAATTTTGATTTGATATTATGTAACAGGGAAGGATTGGTGGATGAGCTTTGCCTTGGAAAGAGTAACCACAACTTGCTGGAGTTTCACATTCAGATTGAAAGAGTGAAGACTGAGTCATACATGAGAGTTTTAGTGTTAGGCAGTAATAATTATACTGGCCTAAGGAAGGATTTGGTCTGGGTGGACTTGGGGGGAGAAAAGAACAGTCAAAGACGGGACAGCTGAACAAATTTGACAAATAATTAGGGAGATACTAAAGACCGAAGAGGAATTGCATAACGGGGAAAAGTCATTCATATCTTGATAAGGAAGTCAAAGATAACATGAAAGCAAATCATAGGGCATATCATACTGCACAAGTTAGTCACACTGTGGAGGATTGGGCAAGCCAGTGGCCTCGTGGTGTTATGACAGTATTCTTATATGATAAACCCAGATAATTTTCTGGTGTTCTGAGTTCAAACCCTGCCACAGAAAATGGCGGAGTGTGACTTCACATCTGGAAGTAAGGGGCGGATGGTGGTTATGAATCGATTGCCAAGAAAAACTCACCTGGTTCACTAATGTCCTTTAGGGAAGGAAACTGCCATTCTACCATAGATTCGCAACTCTCAGACTGAAGGCATTTCTCCTTATCTCCGTTATAAAAGATCTTCTCTTGACTCTCAGGCTATGTCCTTGAGTCCTTTCTCTCCTAACAGTTGAAGCACCTTCCCAACATCCACTCTGACCAGGCAACCAGTATTATGTATGCTTCAATTAGATCCCCCTTCATCCTTATAAACTCCAGCGAGTATATACCTAGAGACCTCATATGTTAAGCTTTTCATTCCTCGGACCATTCTTGTGAATCTCCTCTGAACACGCTCCAGGGACGGTACAACCTTCCTTAGTTATGGGCACAAAACGGTACACAACACTCCAATGTGGTCTGACCAGAATCTTATCGAGCCTCAGAAATCCATCCCTGCTTAAATGTTCAAGCCCTCTCAAAATAAATGCCATCACTGTATTTGCCTTTCTGACCGGGCGGACCACTTGAAAGAATAATCTTACGATGGGCAATAATCGATTAACCATGGAGTCACAAAAATGAACAATGATTAAAGCATACTGGGAAATGGATCCCACCTTTGACTGAAGTCTTTATGGTAATCCACATGCTGCAGAATCTAGACAGGCTGCAGTTACACACAGATGGTTTACAAACAAGCCTGACAGCTCCAGACCCTGTAATACTCACCTGAAGTTGGACCTGAATGGGACAAGGGAATGTTGCCGTTGGGCCAAGCCATTTATCAGGGTAAATGAACCTGATCATTCCATTGACAGATCCTCCTTACCTTCCCAAAAGGGCATGAAGACTTCGACGGATAAAATCACCACAAAACCCCACACAGTGCAGTAACTCGAGAATAACCACGGAAAGAGAACACACCTCCAAGACCATCAGAAGAACAAGAAGACATCACCAAGTCGAGCCCGGTCAACTTCTAGTGGGGTGGTTTGTGATCATCCAAAGTTAAGTTCAAGCATAAGATCATTTGTAGCATTTATCATTGCATTATAATACATTTTATTGTTATAATATTAAATGTGTTCAATAAACAAATTTTGTTTGAAAGAGTTAACTCAGTTCTTTTGCTGAATATAAGATTTCAAACACACTGTGCGCCAGATACAACACCTTCCTAATTGCTGACTCAACCTGCAAGTTTATCTAAAGACAATCCTGGTCTGGAACTCGCAAATCTCTTTGCACTTCAGACTTCTGATTTTTCTCTCCACGTATGAAGTAGTCCATGCCTGTCTTGTTCCTACTAATGTGCATCACCTCGCACTTTCCCAAGTTGTACTCCATCTGCCACTTCTTTGCCAACTCTCTTAATAGTTATTCAGTTTCTCATCAATTATGTGTTCCACACGACTCTCTCTCTCCAGCGTCATTTTCCAGTGCCCAAATATCCACTTCTGCTTCTCTTTTGCCCTTTATATATTGAAAGAAACTCTTACAGTTGACTTTTATATCGCTGGATAGCTTAACCTCATATTTAATCTTGTCCGTCCTTATTTCTTATTTTGTTGCCATTCTGTTATTCTTTGAAAGGTTCCAAATCTTCTGGTTTCCCACTGCCTTTTGTATGTTATCTGCTTTCTATTTTTCTTTTACCCTAGCCATGGCCGTCCCAGTCATCATGGTTGCCTCATCCTTGCTGTACAATGCATCTTTTACCTCGGGATAAATCTCTTCTGTGACTCCTAAATTGCTTCAAGAAACTCCCGCCATTATTGTTCCACTGTTGTTCCTGCTCGGCTCCTCTCCCAGTCAATTCTACCCAGCTCCTCCCTTGTGTCTTTGAAGGTGCCTTTATTCAGCTGGAATATTAAGTCCGATTCCACTTTCTCCCTCTCAAATTGAAGAGTATGTTCACTCATATTATGATTACTGCCTCCGAAGGTTCTTTCACCTTAAGCTTCCTAATCAAGTCTGCCTCACTGCACAGCTCTAAATCCAGTATTGCCCGTTCCCTCATTACCTTCACCATAAGCTGCTCCAAAAAGCCATCTTGTACACATTCCACAAATTCCTTTCCTTGCAAACCACTACAACTGATTTTCCCAGTCCATCTGCCTATTGAAATCCCTGCAGTCACTGTAACTTTGCCTTTCCTACATATCGTTTCTATCTCCTCGTCTATCATGTGCCCCAGCTCCTGACTACGATTTGTAGACCTGTATATAACTCCAACTACGGTTTTTCACCTTTACGGTTCCTCAATTCTACACACACACATTCCACATCATCTGACTCTATTTTAAGTAATGGAACTGAGTGATGCGACTGCAAAGCACTTTAGCATTGTATCAAATGTATAGTTTAGACATAGAGTAATAGTATATTTCATTGTCAATTACTTTGCAATATGGCCACAGTGAATTTCTTTGGCCAAATATTCTGTCTGTATTACGGAAGAATCCAAACTTTAAACTGTTCGAGAAGGAAGATATGAAGATATGAGTCTATAGGAGATTAAGGTGGGTCAAGTGAACAGTCAAATACTGGTGATGGAACATAGTAGGAAAAATCCATCAGCGCTAAAAGATATTGGTGAGTTGAATGGAAGCGTAGAGTATTATTTCAGTGGAGAGATTCGCTTTAGGCATGGAGGAAACAGGCACCTGGTTTACAAAATAAAAACTTTACGTGCACATCAAATTTTTAGGGAGCTGAAACAAATGTTGAAACTTTCTGAAACAGAATACATTTAAAAGTAGGGTCGATTTTCTACAGATCTACAATGTAGCGGTATAAACACATCGAGAGAGCGATGGCCTCAGTGATATGAAATGTATGAAATGCTGTCCAGAGAAGATACACGCAGTTGACTGTTGTGAGGAGCATTATATTCAAGAGGAAATCTTGAAATGACTGGCTCTGAATCAGCTTGGCTTTAGGTGAACAACATGTGATCTTGTTTAACCTCAGAATATTCCAAGTAATCTTTTCAAGTTGAATTCTAAAACAATATTTCAGCTTCTGTGAGAGATTACCATGAGTGGATGGCCTATAAAACTGAAAAATGACTCTTTTAAGAAGATGGCGATTTGGTGTCATCCTCTCAGAGTGTTGTGTCTTTGTACAATTATCTTTCCAGATAGCATTGGTGAATAAGACATTAAATATTCTTAAAACAGAGGCAGGCAGATTTTTGATTCAGAGTGACACACCAACATTGTCAGGGCAAAGGAGGAATGAGTGATTGAGGCACAATCAGATCATCCACGATCTTATCACATGATGGAGCTGTTTTGATTCCTTACTCTTGATGCTAGCTTCTACATTTCTGTTGTCTTTAGATACTGGAAAAAATATGACAGGGTTCTCATGAGCATGAAGACGTTTCCTTTCAGATTATTGTACACAGCTTTCCATATGTGACTTTTAAACAGCACTCAGGAAAGGTTCATGATGTTGTCAAGTGGTCAGGAGCATAGGACAAAGGGAGAGTCTCGCTTGAAACTGCTTTAGAAAACAGATTGCGTCGAATGCTTAACTTTAATACTTCAGATTCCTGTCAGTTGTTCTTGTGAGGTGCGTTTCATTAACAAGGCCAGTATTCTGTTCCATGTGTGTAATTTCTACTTAGAATATGGCGATAAACCCCAGGGGTTCTTGTAATGCAGGAACACTAACAGGTATGTTACAAAGAGAGAAACGGGGCTATTAACAATTTGATAGTGAAGGGAGAATGACCTAGCTTCAAATCCTCACTATTTGGTGCTCACAGACTATGCAAATAGTGAGACCACATTCCAACAATTAAAGTGACAGTCATAAAGCATACAAACCGACCCTCCAGCCCAATCCAACTTCATCAGCCAGAAAACACCAAACTACATTATTTCCAGATACCTGAAGACCTATAGCCTACCATTCCCTGGTATTTTGCGTTTAAAAGCTGCATTACCGTGTATCTGTGAGCTGAGCATTTTTGTTCTTTCAATATATGCACGAAATGGTTTCACGGAAATAGATCACACAACTTCAAAGACAGCGACAAGCTCATCAGAACAACAAAATGTCCTCATTGTTTAAAATTATCAGGAAATCGGAATGTCTTTTTAGTTCATTTGGGATTTTAATGGAGCTAGACCAGCATTAATTGCCCTTGCGAAGTTCCAGTCCAGTTTGTGTTGGTCCATCCACGCAGCTGTTGAGAGAGAGTGCCAGCAGTGCATCTCATGTGCCGGTTTAACTGGGAGTAAATATTACTGGAGGTGGATGGAGTGTTACACAAGCCGCCAAACTGTGATGAACAACTCGCAGGATAACACACTCTTTGTCAATGCGAATATATTGGAAGGAATTTATTAGTCTTCAGAGAAATAACAACCTTACACGAGAAGTGTATATAATAATGAAAGGAAGTCTGTTTCTATGCTATTAGTTATCTTAAAATAATGGCGTCAAGCAGCTGGAATAATGTTGATGCTGTTGTTGGACGATTCCTGCACTGAATTATTCTGGCTGATTTCAGAGATGGCTGGGATGTCCTAGGTTGAGTCTCGTCACTTACGGAGCACTGTTCAAGTCAACAAATCAACAAGCCCAATTGGCTGCAGCGACAGAATATATGAGAGCTTTCATGTCTGCCACCAAAAGGAATCATGTAATCAAGACAAGGCCCATCGAATTTGCACCACCCAGTGCTGATACAAGTGCTTTATAATGTTTGTGAGGTGACCTTCCTGAACCCCCCTCCCAGGCAATGCATTTTTGAAACATATCGTGCTCTGGGTTCGACAGAGATTTCTCAAATCCTCTCTTAGTATCTTCTCTTTCACTTCTAATGTATTTCTCTTGTTTTTGACCCTTTGACTAAGGGGAATAGCTGCTGTCTGTTCACTCCTCCCATACATCTGATGCAGTAATACACTTCTGTCAGGTTCACCCCTCACTCTTCTCTGCTCTAAAAGCAAATGTAACGGATCTTCATGGTTTGAGTTCTCTCTTGTCTTGTTACATATTCAAAAATGCAGCATCTCACATATTTCAGTGTTACCATCTATCAGTAATTGATCTGATCATCTGACAATCCGTTTGTACCCTCTTGTAACCAACGCTTTCCTGCTCACTGTGACTCACCCGGCGAATCATTGTGCCATATACAACATGGTTTATCATCCTCCAACATCCCCTCCATCTCCCACATTCTTATCATCAACATTTATGAATTTCAGAAACAAACCTTGATTTTCGTCATGTTCTACAGGTGTTGATGCAGAATTGGGAATTACAGTCTCTTGATTTTCCCTATTTCGTTTGAATATACAGTGGGAATCGGCTGTCGTCTTTTGTGAGGGAGCCACAAATATTATTTTGGACATGAAGCTGAATTCTGCTTTTCTACTCCGCCCCTCTGCATGTATTATTCACATGGCTTGGACATCACTAACCTTGGACTAACTTTTGGCACCTTGCCCTGCAAAATTTCCATTTTACGTGGGCCTGCAACTTATTCTTTACAACATTTGCTGTAATACTCAGAGCTAAAAGAACTTTTTAAATCTGCAGGATGGACACGGGATCATTCATTAATTTTGCTTGAAATAGCTAGAGCAATGATGATAAAGATTGAATTAAATTCTGGATTATAAACACACTATAGAAGATCAATTCACATTCTGATTTCAACGTTGAATTGGAAGCAAATTAAAAGAACAAGTACCACCGTTCTGAATATCATTTTAAAAACGATGTCATGTTGAAATAATGCATGCAGGAAGACTATGCATCAATTTTCTTTTGAATTTTGCGAGGAAATTGTTCAAACAAACAGTGTTCTTGCCTTTTGCTCCTTATTCTTTCAACTGATCTTCCCGTGTAATTTGAGGTGAGATCAGAGTGACTTTCCTTTCAATCGAAGCAGGACTTGACTGAGGGTGAAATCAAAGACCCCGGGGCAAAACTGTGATTAATGGGAATTAGAGAACAATCTGCACTGGCAATGGGAGCAATAGAAAAATCAGTCTCTGCAAGGTATCTTCCAAACTGCTTGTCATCCTGACTAGGGACTCATTTGCTGTTCCTTCACAAGTATTTGTTAAATGTATCGGAATGCCCCTACAAGCAGCTCTGTCTGGATCTGCATCACTTTGGATTGAAGAGGTAAAACAGGGCAACTCTGTGTCGCTTATTCCAGAGCCATTGGGGATGACCAATAAAGTCTGCCCTAACTAGTGCCTTCCAAAATCCTGGATGAATATGTCCTGTTAAAAAATACAAAGATATTTTATGTTTTCATCGTTGTATGTAAACTCTCGGAAAGGTAAGGCCTTGCTAGATGAGTACGATGCCAGTGACATCAGGAGCATGATAAGACCTTGGTAACAATTGGGAACAGTACTTCAATCAGTTACTTTCAGAGGATTGATCATGTGATGTCATGACCACCGAGTTCGATATTTTCATAATGCACTCGGTATTTGGGGAGCTGTCAGGCACATAATTTTTCATTCAAAAACCATAAACAAATTATTGAGCGTCAGCAGAAATGGCAGCTTCACTGTTCCCTTTCAGATCAGATCAATATCTACTTTCCAAAAGAGTAACTAAGTTGAAAGAGCAGGAAAACATTTGCAGGTTCTGAGCAGAGAGAAATACAATTAACTTTTTGAGTCCAATATGTGTTTTTCAGAAGAGGATCCTATCAGACTCAATATGCTGCCTCTGTTTCTACCTCCAGATCCTGACCCATCTGTGGTCTGCCACTGTTTACTGTTAAGAACATAGAACATAGAGCAGTACACCATAGAACAGGCCCTTAAGCCCACGATGCTGTGCCGACCATTGATCCTCATGTGAGGTAAACCCAATGTACGAACTCTCATATTTCTGCGACCAATTGCATGTCCAGCAGCCTCTTAAATATCCCCAATGACCTCGCTTCCACAATTGCTGCTGGCAACGCATTCCATGCTCTCACAACTATCTGCATAAAGAATCCTCCTCTGATGTCCCCTCTGTACTTTCTGCCAACCGGCTTAAAACTATGATCTCTCGTGTTAACAATTTCTGCCCTGGGAAAAGGTTTCTGGCTGTCAACTCTACCTATGCCTCTCATTATCTTGTACACCTCAATTAGGTCGCCTCTCTTCCTTCTTTCCTTCAACAAAAAAAGTTCAAACTCAGTCAACCTCTCTTTGTAAGATCAGCCCTCCATTCCAGGCAGCATCCTGGTAAACCTCCTCTGAACCCTCTCCAAAGCATCCACATCTTTGCCATAATAGGGCGACCAGAACTGGACACAGTATTCCAAGTGTGGTCTAACCAAATTTTTATACAACAGCAACAGGATCTCGCGACACTTAAACTCAATCCACCTGTAACGAAAGCCAAAACACTATGCTTTCTTAACACCCTGTCCACTGGATGGAAATTTTAAGGGATCTATGTGGCTGCACACCAAGACCCCGGTGTTCCTCCACACTGCCAAGAATCCTGCCTTTAATCCTGTACTCAACTTTCAAGTTCGACCTACCAAAATGCATCACCACGCATTTATCCAGGTTGAATTCCATCTACCACCTCTCAGCCCATCTCTGCATCCTGTCAATGTCACGCTGCAGCCTACAACAGCCCTGTATACCGTCAACGACACCTCCAACTTTATGTCGTCTGCAAACTTGCTAACCCATCTTTCAATCTCCTCATCCAAATCATTATTAGAAATTACAAAGAGTAATTACAAAGAGTTCTTAGAGGCCCAAGAACAGAGCCCTGTGGAACACCACTCACCACTGACTTCCAGACAGAAGACATTCCTTCCACTAACACTCGCTGTCTTCTATTGAACGGCCAATTCTGTATCCAGACTGCTACATTTCCCTGTATCCCATTCCTCCTGACCTTCTGAACGAGCTTACCATGGGGAACCTTATCAAATGCCTTGCTGAAGTCCAAATACACCACATCCAACGCATGACCTCATCAACTTGTCTAGTAACATCCTCAAAGAACTCAATAAGATTTGTGAGGCATGACCTGCCCCTCACAAAGCCGTGCTGACTGCACTTAATCAAGCCATGCTCTTCCAGATGGTCATAAATCCTATCCCTCAGAATCCTTTCTAACACCTTGCAGATTACAGACGTGAGACTTACTAGTCTGTAATTGCCGGGGATTTCCCTATTCCCTTTCTAGAAGAGAGTAATTACATTTGTCTCCCTCCAATCCTCCAGTATGAATCCGGTGGAGAGCGAGGATGCAAAGATCTTCGCAAGCGGTGAAACAATCACATTTCTCGCTTTCCAAAGCAGCCTAGGACAAATCTGGTCTGGACCTGGCATCTTGTTCGTAATAATGTTTTTCAATATTTTCAACACATCAGCTTCCTCAATCTATCTGTTGCAGCATGCTTAAATGCTCCTCAATGGTTTCATTCACTACAATGCCCTTTTCTTTCGTAAAGACACAAGCTGAAAACTCATTTAGGGCTCCCCTACCTCCTCAGACTCTATACACAAGTTCCCTATGCTATTCCTGATCGGCCGTACTCTTTCTTTGTTCATTATCTTATTCCTCAGATATGTGCAAAGTGTATTTAGATTCTCCCTAATTTTCCTGCCAAACCTTTTTTCCTGCCCCCTTCTGGCTCTCCTCAGACCATTTTTGAGATCCTTCCTTGCCTGCCTCTAATCCTCTAGAGCTAAGCAAGACCCTTGCTTCCTCCACCTTACGTAAGCTGCCTTCTTTCTTTTGACGAGAAGCTCCTCTGCTCTCGTCATCCAATGTTCCTTTATCTTACCCCTTCATGCCTGTCTCAAAGGAAAGCATTTGTGCATCACTCGGAACAACTGTTCCTTAAACCATCTTCACATGTCTCTCGTGCCCTTTCCTTGGAACAATTGCTCCCAGTCCATGCTTCGCAAAGCAGTCTGATAGTATCATAGTTTCCTTTTCCCCAGTTAAATATCCTCCCATTCTGCCTGCTTCTCTCCTTCTCCTTATGTAGAACGTGAGGCAGTTGTGGTCACTATCACCAAATGCTCTCCCACCACAAGATCTGACTCCTGTCCCAGCTCATTGCAGAACACCAAATCCAAAATGTCCTCTTCCCTCGTCGACCTGTCAACGAACTGAGTTAGGAAACCCTCCTGAACACATCTTACAAAAACAGCTCCTTCCAAACCATCTGCTGGAAGGAAGTTCCAATCAATATTGGGAAAGTCAGTCACGCATTACAACTACCCTATTCCATTCACACTTTACCAAAATCTGCCAACTTATGCTTTCTTGAATCTCCCTTTCTATTGGGGGTGGGGGGGGGGGACTGTAGTAAACCCCAATGGGGTGATTACTGCCTTACTGTTCCTAAATTCCACTCATACTGACTCAGTAGGCAGACCTTCCTCGATAATGGGAACTTCTGTAGCTGCGAGACCCTCTCTGATTAGCAGTGCTACAACCCCTCCTCTTTTTACCTCCTCCTTATTCTTTTTTCATGTTCTAAACCCTGGAACATCTAGTAACTATTCCTGCAGCTCAGAAACCCAGGTCTCTGTTATGGAAAAAACATCATAGCTCTAAGCTCATCACTTTTATTCACATGTTCCCCAGTATTACCGAGCACAGTGACTCTGTTTTGGGGGAGGGGGCGGGTGAGGGGGCATGGTGTCTCAGTGGTTAGCCTGACTGTTTCACAGTACCAGGGACCCGGACTGGGGGACAGTGGGAGGGGGATTGTGTATGGTGTCTCCGTTTTTAGCACGGCTGTCTAACATGACCAGGGACCTGGTTTGGGGGAAGGGGGAGGGTGCATGGTGTCTCCGTGGTTAGCACGGCTGTCTCACAGGACAAAGGACACGGTGTCTCAAGGTTAGCACTGTTGTCTCACAGTACCAGGGACAGATTTAGAGGGAAGTGTGGCATGGTGTCTCAGTAGTTACCACGACTGTCTCACAGGACAAAGGACACGGTGTCTCAGTAGTTAGCACTGTTGTCTCACAGTACCAGGGACCGATTTAGAGGGGAGTGAGGCATGGTGTCTCCGTGGTTAGCACGGCTGTCTCACAGTACCAGGGACATGGTTTGGGGGGAGAGAAGGGACGGCATTGTGTCTCAGTGGTTACCACGACTGTCTCACAGGACAAAGGACACGGTGTCTCAAGGTTAGCACTGTTGTCTCACAGTACCAGGGACAGATTTAGAGGGGAGTGTGGCATGGTGTCTCAGTAGTTACCACGACTGTCTCACAGGACAAAGGACACGGTGTCTCAGTAGTTAGCACTGTTGTCTCACAGTACCAGGGACCGATTTAGAGGGGAGTGGGCATGGTGTCTCAGTGGTTAGCACGGCTGTCTCACAGTACCAGGGACCCGGTTTTGGGGGGGGAGGGGGGGCATGGTGTCTCAGTGGTTAGCATGGCTGTGTCAGGCATCCTGTTTGCTTCCGCCCTCAGGACATTTTTGTATTGAATTTTCACATTCTCCCCGGGTCTACAAGTGTTTCCTCCAGGTGCTCCATGTTCCTCCCACAGTCCCACCAATCATGTGCAGCTCGATGTATTAGCTATGTGAGATGCTGGGGTAGATTAATAGGCGGCTTGGCCATGGGAAATGCAGGAGTAGGGCATGAGGTGGGTCAGGGTGCAATGCTTTTCAGTGGGCCAGTGTGGATTCGAAGAGCCTATGTCATAAAATAAGGAAAAGAAATGTTAAATCAAACAATGGAAGATTATGGAAGCCGGAACCAAAAAGAAACAGAGTGCAGGGGAAATGGAGCAGGTTTGGCAGCCTGTGTCGAGGAAAAAACAAAGTTAACATTTTGAGTCCACTGACCATGTATCAGATCCGAAAGCAGCTGGGAATTCATGTAATGTGTGTTGGTGAGGTGAGATAAATGTACAAGGAAATAGAGATAGAATACATAAACAAAGGGATTATTGATAACCAGCTGGATTGGAAATAAAATGTGACATTATTTTAACTTATTTTTCACCTCCTCCCATATTCCTGAGTTTATGCATGTGTGAGCATATATCCACGTCCCTGTTTCAAGTGAGTTCTGTCCTCTGTATCGCTTTCCTCAGTGTGGCTATCTTCTTTCCTATATAAATGGGACTTGTTTGATGTTGGCTGGGCCAGAGTTTATTTGTCTTTCCTATTTGCTCTTGAGAAGCTGTTGGGGAACTGTTCCTTCTGAACCACTGTACTTCGATGTGCTGTCGGCTGCCAGTGCTCAGGTTTATCTGGTTTCACTTCTTTGAGATCTTGTAGTGTTATAACTGAATGGTTGGCTTGGCCATTTCGAAGGGCATTGGAGAATCTACCATTGCTGAGGATCTGGAGTAACATGTAGGTCAGATCAGTGACAGTAGCCAGTTTCCTTCCCTGAGGGACAGTAGTGAGCCAGGGGTTTTTAGTTTTAACAATGATCAATGTTTCATTAAGTTGTTAATTCCAAATATTTTATTAAATTCAAATTTTACCATCTGCTGTGGGGAGATTGAAGGCTGGGTTTGGGCCATTACCTGGATCCCTAGAATTATAGTCTGGAGAACATAACACGAGACCATCACCTCCCCAGTAACTCCATCAGCAATAGCAGTGTTGCTGTTATCGTGACTGAGGTGAAGAAAATTGTGCAGTTACATTGTCAAATACTTCCATGGAGAACAAAGCCGTTAATATTTCAAGTGACAGCATCTAGGCAGAGATCATATGGATTTTCAGTCCAGTATAGAAACTGAAGTGAAAACATTTTTAACATTGAGTGGATGTGCCTGTCTACAGCGTTGTGACTTGTTCCTGTCGTGGAAAGTCCGTGGAGGTTCTCTGGATGATTTTCTCGGATTTGTGGAGTCAGCTGCTGCGATCATTCAGGGAGATTCGAGTGTCCAGTGTTCCCACTCGGGACAAGGTGTGGGCATTGTATTTATAGAGCGTCTGGGTCTACAGGGAGGAGTAGGACACTGTACTATCTTTTCTCAAATTTCCACAAATATTTCCCAATGACATACTTTCCCAGATGCAAAGTGTGAAGCCAGTTTATTTCAACAATGTGAATGTCACAGAGCTGTCCTTCAGCATATCCAATAGTCTCACACCAGAGAGAGGACTGTACTCAAAATTCCAGGCAGGAGTGGGTGACATACCCATTATGCCAGAGTGCCATCCTTTTGTGTAATCATGAGATGATAGAGGCTATGGTGAGGAAAGTATGTTGGTTCTGTCTCCACCGAGGAAACAACAGAATATCCTCTGGAAATATTAAGGAACAGAGTGACTGGGGAAAATGAGAAACTGCAAGAAATTAGAATTATTAAAGTGGAAATATTGGGGGAAAACATCATTGTATTGAAGCTTGGTAAGTTTTGGACCAGATGAGTGATGAATTGAGAGGGTCACAGATTTAGGGCTGGAGAGTTGCGTTTGCTGGATAGATCTGTATGGAACAGGAACGGACACAATGCGTCAGTGGCCTGCTTCTGTACTGTCAATTCCATAACTCTATGAGGGAGGTCAAAGTTAGTCAAAGCTCTTTATATTACATAAAGGGCCCTGCAGACTTGAAAGTAGCTACTGTGATCGCAAATATTTAAAACAGGAGAGAAAGAGGGACAAGAGAATATCAACTGATGGATATATTGATGTCAGTTATGAGGAAAATATTGGAATTGTTTAGTCATCATTCACAACTAGATCTGTGGAGAATAATGATATGATTTGCAGAGTCAGTCTAGATTCAGTTGATAAACCAGTCAGAGTTTTTTTGGTGGATGTAGATTGTAACGTCGACAAATGAGAACCAATGGGAATAGTATATTTGAATTTTGAGAAGACATTTGACAGGTGACCGAAGAGTGTTAGAGTCCTTCTGTAGGGGGTGAATATACTAAATGGATTGAGAATTGGATAATGGGGAGAATACAGAGAGTAAGGTCCTGCTCTAAACTGAAGGTCATTGCTAATAGGGTATCAAATCTATCAGTGCTTGGAGCACAGCTGTTCACAAGGCAAAGAAATAAGTTGAATGTGAGCAACAAATGCAGTCCTTTCCATTTTGTATTGGTTAAAAGATGAGAGGTTGGGAACTGCAGTTGTTAAAAGGCAAGTAATCAGGACAGTGAATGGCATGTTGTCCTTCATTATAAAATTATTCAAGTAAAGGAGTAAAGACATCATCCTGCAGTTGTAGAGTGATGCTGGGACAGTATTCTATATAGGACAGATCTTATATGGTTCAGTATGAACATCACTCATTCTCAATCCTGAAGTACTCTGGTTCTGTAGAGGTTTATAAAATGACGAGGGGGATGAAAATGGTGACATTTCCTTGATTGGGGGAATCCAAAACTAGATCAAATAAATTTAAGGCGAGAGGGGAAAGATTTAAAAGAGACCAAAAGTGGTAACCTTTTCATGGAGTGTATGGAATGAACTGTCAGAGGAAGTGTTGGAAGCTGGGACAATTACAGTATTTAAAGCCCATTTGGTTTGGTGCATGAATAAGCAGTGTTCAGTGGGATATGGGCAAATGCTGGCAAATGGGACAAGATTAATTTAGGACATCCAGTCGGCATGGACAAGTTGGACCAAAGTTTCTGTTTCCATGGTGTCAGACAGAATAAGTCCTTCATTCCAGAGGAAAAAAAAAGTGAAGTGAAACATTTTTACAAAGACTCGAAAACAATTGAGTATATTTACTATTCAGTTTAGGGAATTATAGTTATATCCAATGCATCTAATGTGGCCTTAGGAATGCCCTGTACAGATGCAGTAAAATGTCCTGAAAGCCTTTGTATAAAGTAGTGTCATTCCATATTTCCTCCTAACCACTCGCTACTTTTGCATAGTAACTTTGTCTAATGTCTGTACCATAAATCCCTTTGCATACTGAGTTGTGCGACCTCGTGCCATTTAAACATTATACTGTTGTTTTACCTTTCTTTCACAGTACAAACCTCGGTAGCCCAGCTTATACTGTTTCTGCTGAAGGTTTGCACACTAAACTCCCCTGTCTCTATCCCATTACAGACTCTCTACCTCCACTTGACATCTTATTGAATCTATCTTGGTGGCTGAGCTAATTGAGCTCCAACACAATCATTCCCCATATCCAAATCATTGACAGGTTCAAAATAGTTGTTGATCTTGCACTGATCTCTGAGGTACTACACTAAGTTAAAGTTTTCCAATCTGAAAATAAATATTTATCCCTTACATCAATTTCCTGATAGTTAGTCAGGGCTCCCTGTCCCTGTGTAGCAGCCCAGAAAGGCTGGATGGTCTCATCCTGTACTGTGTATTGGACTCAAACAGCTGAATGACTTTATCCTCACCATTTATAAATTCTTAGGGAACACAGGAGTCTCGCTGTGTCTCATTGTACCGATCCTGACTGGCTGAATGGGATCTTCCTCTCTCTGTAACAGCCTCAAGGAGTTGAGTGAGAGAACAACACATGGGGCAGGAGCAGCAGTTGGCCACTCAGCCCCTCAAGCCTGCTGCACCATTCGGAATGTGCATTGTTGATGTAATTGTAACTACACATCCCCTTCCTGTCTGTTCCCAATTAACATGGATTCTATTGTTCATCAAAGGGCTATGGAACTCAACCTTGAGTGTTTTCAGGAACTCCGGCTTCCCTGCTCCCAGGGGATGAGAACACCACAGATCACACAATCCTAAAGAGAAAGGAACATCCCCGTCTCAGTCTGAAATGGGAAGGTCCTTATTCTTAAAATGTGTTCCCCTCAAACCAATCACTACTGTTTCGAAACACAAGGACACAACAATTAGGAACAGATATACACCATTCAGTCCCTCAAACCTGTCCACATTTCCGTTAACTCTCTTTAATCAAATACTTACCAAATGTAGCCTCCACTTTAAAGAAGGAATTCATTTAATTCTTTTAAAGGCTCACAAGAGTGTAGGAAACAAGAACATAGAAAAATAGAGCACAGTACAGCTCTTCAGCCCTCAATGTTGTGCCATGCTTTTAGCCTACATTAAGATAAAACTAAATGACATACCCTTAATTTTACTATCTTCCATGTGCCTATCCAAGAGTCACTGGACTGTCCCTAATGTATGTGATTCTACTCCCACCGCTGGCAGTGCATTTCACGTACCCACCATTCTCTGTGTAAAAATAAAACGTGACGTTGACATCTACCAAAACCTTTCTCCAAACACCTTAAAATTATGCTCACCTCGTGACAACTATTTCCGCCCTGGGAAGAAGTCTCTGGCTATTTACTCTGTCTTTAACTCTCACCATCTTGCTCAGCTCTATCAAGTTACCTCTCATCCTTCTTCTCTCCAATGAGAAAAGCCATAGCTCTCTCAACCTTTCTTCATAAGACAAGCCCTCTAGTCCAGGCAGCATCCTGGTAAATCTCCTCTACACCCGTTCTACAGCTTCCACATCCTTTCTATAATGAGGCGACCAGATCATTTCAAATGTCGTCTCACCAGGGCTTTATAGACTTGCAGTATAATTTCGTGGCTCTTAAACTCAGTCCCCATGCTAATGAAAGCCAACACATCATACGCCTTCTTAACAACCCTATCAACTTAGGTGGTAACTGAGAGACCTACAGACATGGACCCCAAGATCCATTTGTTCCTCCACACTGCTACGAATCCTGCATTTGACCAGTAATCTGCATTGAAATTCGACTTCCAACATGAATCCCTTCACAAAATAGGAAATTGGAACAGAATTAGGCCATTTAACCCCTTGGATCTGCTGAGCCGTTTGATCACGGTTAAAATGTTTCTCAGCCACATTCTCCAGCCTTCATCAACTGACCATTGATTCCCTTATTCATGAAAAATGTACTTATCTCTATCTTAAAGAAACCACTGTGTCTGTGTGCGGGCGTGTGCATGTGTTTGTGTGTAAGTGTCTATATCTGTATGTATATGTGTTGTGCGTTTAATGTGTCTATGTATGTTTGTGTGCATCTCTGTGAAATGATGGCGCCGTGGGTTTGGAGGTAAATCCATTGAAATTTAGATAAACCCCTACTCCCCTCCTCTCCCTCTACGTCTGTCCCTGTTAAGTTTATAGCCATACAATGCCACCCTCTGCTGATCTCCCCATGCCACTGCACAGGTGTCAGTTTTTTTTCTCTCTATCAGAGGACATCAAATACTGTAAATCTCTCACATTGCATGGCTGTTTCGTTTTGCACATATCTCTGGATGCACAGAACAGTTTTGCCTGATACCTAGATATATTACCACCACCACTGGGTCGGTTTCAGAACTTTTCAATCCTTTGTCACTTACGCCTTGTAGGAGTGAATTATAAAATATTTCAATTTAACGAACGTGCAATAAATTCATCGCATCACCTTACAAATGGTTTGGTCAGAGTTGCTTGGATGTAGTTGCAGTGGAAATACTCTTTTAGGTGTACATTCTGTGTAACGAATAATCTTCAAAGACAAATCTCTTCCACATTGCAGAGCAAGCACAGATATTACTCCTCAGGAGCATTTCCCGCTCTGAGTGTCCTCAGTACAATTTTGATCCACCCTATACCCAACTGTGTGTACGTGTGTGTGTGTATGGGCAGATGTTGCTGTCAGTTTGGATGGTGCTGTGATCTACCTCCCTCTCCCCACCTCGTAGATTGAATCCCTTATGGTTTTCTCCCTCCGCTGCCATCAATGCAGTAGAGTGTGAAGGCCAGCAGAGGCAGACATTGCATCACTTGAAACACCACAGAGGCTGGCAGATCCGCTGTGCACATGGATATGCACAGAGACTCGCAGTTACACACAGATATGTTTATAGATACACAGTCACACGTAGAGACTGGTGCAGTCACACAGATACTAAAGCAGACACACAGAGACAAATGCCAATACACTGACGCACTACACACACAGATATACAGGCATCAGTACAGACACACCACAAACACTGACACACTGATGTTTATAGAGACATGGAGAATCTGCCAGCATTTACTTTTCACGCGATGACTTCCACAATATTTCATTCCCTTGTGTGGTGTTTGCTCATATTTCTGTTGATCCGTAGGGATTCCTCTGCACCCTCACTATAGCTTCCACATATTTCTTATAACAAGGCGACCAGAACTGAACACAATGTTCCAAGTGTGCTGTTAGGACACAGCAATGAACCCGTTTGTTAATTAACCCAAACACCCAGAAAAGATCACCTTGCCTTATAATCTGTTAAAGCACGAATGACAGAGAACTCGAAAATTCCACTATTTAAAGAAAAATAATGTCAATTTGTTCCTTAACTCTAAAAGTGAATATTGAACAACAACTATTCACAGCTCTAAGCCCCCTTTCTCTGAACTGTTTGTTGTCTGCCTCCACCTCTATAAAAATATATTGTTCCAATTTTTTTAAAAAAAACTAAACTAAAATTACATCAATTTAATTTCAAAAGCAGGAAGCAACTGTCATTTCCTGTGTCCTCCTTCTTGCAGCTATGGATCTCTCTGGGTCGTCTTCTGTCTTTTACCGCAAGGAGGTTTCATGCAAAAAAAACGTAACTTTAATAGAGAGTGTTTAACATGGCAGTCTCTATCGTTGATAGTTTACTCTCTGTCTAACTTTCATAATGCTTGCCTCTTTATCCCCTCAAAATCAAATCTTGTCATTGGTTCAATGTTGGCAAAACAGTAAATTCTAAATCTGTAGCGTTTATTATCCTGAAGCATAATCAAAACAGATTCATTAAATATGGAAAGTTGTCAAAAGAACAACCAAAACTCAAGGTATCTGTTTCACAGCCAAATGTTACATATTTTCAATTTTCCTGTACACTCTGAAACTGCTAGCTAGTCACATGAGAGGTGCTTGCAAGCTCTCAATGCAGAAAAGCACTCAACTTCATAAAGCTGCAGCATAACCTCACAGCTCTGAAACCCAGTTCCCCTGCTTGTGAAAGCCAACACACCTTGCGCCTTCTCAACAACCCCATATACCTGGGTGGAAACTTTGTGGATGTGTGGACATGGAACCTAAAATCCCTCTGTTCCATAACACTGCCAAGAATCCTGCCTTCAAACCTGGTCTATGCTTGCAAATTTTACCTTTCAAAGTGAATGACTTCACACTTTTTTCAGATTTAACTCGATCTGCCACTCATCAGCTTATTTCTGTCAATGTGTCGTTACAACAAACAACAATCTTCCACACTATCCACAACTCTACCAACCTCCGTGTCATCTGCAAGCTTCTTAACCCACCCTCCCAATTCCCCATTCAACTCTCTTATAAAAATCACAAAGAGAAGAGTTCCCAGAACCGATCACTGTAGAACACCCCTGGTCACCAAGCTCCAGGCTGCGTACTTTCTATCTACCACTACACTCTGTATTTTATGGGTCAACCAATTCTGTATCCAGATAGCCAGATTTCCCTGTATCCCATGTCTCCTTACTTTCTGAATGAACCTACCATTGGTAACTTTATCAAATGACTTGCAAAAATCCAAATACACTACATCAACTGCTGTACCTTCATAAATGTGTTTTTTCACATTCTCAAAAATTTCAATAATACTTATAAGGCACGACCTTATCCTCACAAAGGCATGCTGACTTCCTCTAATCAAACTATGGCTTTCCTAGTAATCATAAATTGTGTGTCTCAAATCCTCTCTAATACTTTGCCCATCACTGGCGTAAGACTGATTGGACTCTAATTCCCAGGATTATCCCTACTTCCTTTCCTGAACAAATGAATAACATTTGCCAACCTTTTATCATCTTCCAGAAATCCAGTGGACAGTGAGGACACAAAGATAATCGCGAAACACAGAGTAACCTCTTGTCTCGCTTCCTGTGGTATCATAGGTGATATCCATCTGGCCAAGAAGATTTATCCACCATTGTGTTTCTCATAATGTTCAGCGCATCCTCCTGTTGTAGCATATCAGCCTGTTTCACGCTGTACCCAAAAACGTGAAGTCCCTCACAGTACTGAATACTGAAGCAAGGCATTCATTAAGGACCTCCCCTACCTCCTCTGACTCCTGGTGCAAGTTCCCTCCACTATCCTGATGAGCCCTACCCTCACTCAGGCCATTCTCTTGTTCTTCACATAGGTGTAGAACGTTCCAAGATTTACCTTAATCCTACTCACCAAGTCTTTTCTCATGACCGCTTCTCGCTCTCCAGAGATTATTCTTCACTTCCTTCCTGACTACTTTGTAACCCTCTGGAGCCCTGTCTGATCCTTGCCTACTTAACCTTAAGTCATCTTCCTCCTTCCTGTTGAGATATTCTACATCCATTGACCCAATGTAGATATGGAGCTGCAAATGGATAGGAGGTGCACATCCTGTCACTTCCAGCATGGGCTGCAAGTTTCCCCACGCTGGGCAGTGATCTAACACAGTGTTACTGAACAATGCACTTGGGCAATGTACAAAGCTCTACATGCTACTGGTTTACAGATCAATGCACTGGGGTGGGGTACGGAGTCCTACATGCTGGGAGGGTAACTGTTCCTGGTTTAAAATCAATGCACTGGGTGATGTGCAGAGTTCTACAGGCTGGGAGGGTAACCTCTCTTGGTTTTCGCAGCAATTCACTGCTGTTCACTGCATAGGAGAGGTAGTTCATGGACTGATGTGGCCTGCACGGATTGCTGGGTTATACTGAGAAGTACACTAGCCTGGTCTGTACACTGCGACCTGCTGCACAGTTATATCATCTGGATTATGGTGTCTGATTCTGTGGCGTGGATTTCAGCTGATTTGTCAGCACATTTACTTTATATTCTTATTTTTGTTCTTGGACCTTCAAAAGTAATACTCATCCAATTACTCCCATTTGTTTGAGAAGAGTCACGTTTAATGAACGTGCCGATCAAGTAATCATCCAATTATAACATCAATATCCGTCCTTCTGTACCTTAACCACTCTGTTGGTGCTCATATACCTGGAATCCCGGGGAAATCATTATGAAGCTCAGAAACAAGATGCAAAATGTATGGCTCGTGCTCTCCTGTACGTCCCGGCCGTGGGACCCATTTGTCTCCCTAGTCTATCGAGAGCTGGCAATGTGAAGCTCAGAAACAAGGAAATGGTGTGTATCAGGCTGTTCACTTCCTGGTGTGTCCCATGTGGTGCTCCATAGACAGGGAGGTGTGTGCTGGGCCGTTGTTCACATCCCGGTGTGTCCCCTCTGGTACTCCATGTCCAGTGGTGTATGTGTTTGACTGTTGTTCATTTCCCAGTGTGTCCCATGTGGTGCTCCATGGACAGGGGAGTGTGTGTTGACTGTTGTTCATTTCCCGATGTGCCCCATGTGGAATTCCAAGGACAAGGGTGTATGTATGCTGGGCTGTTGTTCAATTCCCGGTGTGCCCCATGAGGTGCTCCATGCTGGAAAGGCGTTCCAGCAGCTTTAGACATGCCTTTGCACCTTGGTCTGTGCGTGCCCACTGAACACCTGTGCCTGTCCCTCTCAGATGATTGTGTGGTCAGTAATACGAGGAAACCTCTCAAGTATCATTGTAAAAGAGCAGGCATCTAACTTGTAGCTGAGGGGCTTCTGACTGACTCCTGAAAAGTTAGTGGAGGTGCTGGGGATGGTTTGCAGGGGGTTGTGCTGTGACCTGCCTCAGACTTTCAGGGAGACCTGTGGATTTGGTGACCCAACTCTGAATGGAACATAGGGACTGTAGTTACAACACCTGTGTTTGTAACATGACCAACAAATGGAGCAGAGCATGCACAGAGTGGAAGATCTGAAATCACGGAGTGAGTGTGTGCGGGGAAAGGGATCTGCTGAATCCACACCGGGTTTTCTAGGAACAGCTTCCTAAGTTACATTTAACTCAGGAGCAGAGTGTGACGGGTCCCTGATTGAACAAGAAGCTGATCGCAGAGCAGTGTCACTTCCTTCAACACAACCTACGGCTTCACACCAGGGAGGACAGAGCTGCCAGTGGCTGTCAGTGTCACTGTTTCATTCAGCTTATATGATCAGGAACTTTCCAGGCAAGAGTGGGTGACAGCTCCATCATCTCCCAGTATGTCGAGTCAACGTCACCATTTGGAGTCAGCAGATATATATGGTGGTTGAGAGAAATGGTGTCCCTGGGAACATTAGGGAGATGGAGCAACACTTCCCATGTCTGATCGGGTCAGAATGAACCCTCTAGTACACACACTAAGTCCTGTAGTATTTTTCCATTTCAGCAACATACTACATACCATTCTTCCTAAAGAAAATGACAGACTATATCTTAAATCCCATTTGCTAAACGTTTATCCATTGATTTCGCCTGTCCATATCCAATTACAGACTCTCTTGATAATTTAGTTTCCTGTTTATCTTAGTTTAATCGGCAAACTTAGTTACAGTACATTTTTTCTACTCTTCCTGATCATTGATACAGATTGTAAAGAGCTGTGGACCCTGCACTGGTCACTGTGTGACTCCATTGGTTACATTCTGTCAAACTGATTAAGATTGATTTTTCCAGAGTGCCTGCTTCCTGACTGATAACCAGTCTTCCCGCATTTATGTGGAACACATTCAAGGCGCTGAATAAGAACGAGGAGCATCAGTTCGGCAATCCAGACGCTCAGACCTGTTCCGACATTGAATACAATCATGGCTAATGTCATTGCGGCTTCAGTTCCACGTTCCTGTCCGCTCTCCATATTCCTTCATTTACTCAATATCCCAGCACCTACTGCACTCTGGGGCAGTGAATTACACAGAATCCCAACGCTGTGACAGAAGTATGTTCTCCTCACCCCTGTTTTAATTCTCCCCACCTCATCCTAAAACCTAAATGGTTTTAGAATCGTTCGAGATCGTCCCACATGAGGAAATACCAACTTCACATCTACATTGTCAATCACCTTTAACATCGTCCAGACCTCTGACATCTTCTCTCATTTTTCTAAACTCCAGGCAGTGTTGGCCTGAACTGCCCAATCTCTCTTCAAAGGAGAAACTCCTTATCTCTGGAGTCAATCTAGTAAACCACTCCTGAACTGCCTCCATGGCAAATACATCCCTCCTACAGTCAGGACATCAAGACTGAACACAGTACTCAGTTGCGATCTCGCATCTCCCTCCCTTCATTATCCATTGTTTTAGAAATAAATGCCAAAGTTGCACTTGCCTTTCTCATTATCTGCTATACCTACATCTGAGTAATCTGTAATATGGACGCGGGAACCAGATCCCTCTGCACCTAATCATTCAGAAGTCTCTCTCCATTTGAATAATGATTTGCCGTTCTGCTACACTGATCAAAACGGATACACTCATACTTTTCGATGTTTAGCTTCGTCTGTCAGATGTTGCCCCAACCAATCCATATACATTTTCTAATTTCTTTCACCTTCATTGCAATTTCTCACCTTCATTAGTGTCTGTTAATTTGATTATAACATGTTCTATCCCCTCAACTAGGTAAGATTATAGATTGTAAATAATTGGAGCCTGGGGATCAAGACATATGGCTTCCTAAAAGTTGAATTTTGCCAAACAGAAAATGACCCATATGTTTTCCATCTCACTGTATTTTCTTGCTTCACTAAGCCTATATCCAAGCTGATAAATTACTTTTAATTGTAAACAATCTTATTCTGCAGATTAATCATTTGTGCAGAGCTATTCAATGCCTTTTGGAAGTCCATGTATTTTATCTGTAGGATCCCCATGATCCAAATCATATTGGTTCTGACGGATTGTGGTTTGACTTTTCAGATTTCTTGTCATTAATTCCTGAATAATCAACTTTAACAATATTCCTTAAATTTCAGCAGTTTTCTCACTATTATATATTCCATCACGAAAGTTATAATTCTAAATTCTTAACTTTCTATAATCTCTTTGTTCGCTCCAATCCTGTATAATTGGCACATGGCGTGAAATGACCTGCTCTGATTGCTCTGTAAGACGTCTGAGTCACTGAATGGACTCATTCTCTTCCTTGTGCGCAAAATCAATGGGCTGATATCTTTCTGGTGTTCCACATCACCATCTCGATGATCTGCCTGTCCTCTTCCTGTTGATGCATAAGAATCGTGAGGGATTATGCAATCTTCCTGTTGCTGTGGAACAGTTTGAGGGGCTGAGAAACCTTCCCAAATTCCTCCATCACAGGCTGGAGATACTGAATGGTTTCTCATGCATCCCTGATATAGGTCTGAGGGAATTATTGGCCTTCTTCTGTTCCCAAACACGAGACAAGTGAGGTAAATTTCTTCCTCCTTTCCCATAAGAAATCTTATAGTTTGCATCCTTCTCCAATTCCCGTGCAACAGGCTCGGTGGGGCAGAATGTCCTCCTGGTATCCCAGTGCACCAATCTCCAGTCCCTGTGTGACCTCTTCCATTGCCTGTGTTACAGACTTGAGGAAGCTGAATAGACTGATCCTATTGCTGCATAACAGGGTACTGGTCCTGCATGGCCTACTCTGGGCCCAGTGTTATCGACTCGAGGAGCTGACTGGCCTCCTCCCGTAACTGTATATCAGGCTCCAGGGGCTGAAAAGGCTCTTCCTGTACTGGTGTAACAGGGTCAATGTCCTTCGAGACACTACCTCCTAATAAATGATAGAAGGAGCTGAACGAGAGAGTGCCAGTACTCTGAAGCACTCTCATCTCCATATCTGACTTACAGAGACGAACCATTAACATAATATTTTTCTGTGTAAAGTCCTGAAGCTGAAAGTAACAAAAGAGGTCCCTCCCAGATACCTCATATTCCAGGCTCAGCTGCTCATAATTCATCATGACCTTCCCGTCAAAATAATCTCCCAAACAGGAAACTCATCTGGACTCCGGGAACCTAAAGCCAGAATTCATCAATCCTGGCTGGAATCCTACCAATCCTACAATGGGAGTGAAAGCCGAAGTTTTTGTTTTGCAAAGTTCCCTCAACTTGTCCCATCATTCTCCTTGTTTTCACTGTATTAAGGACAATCGGTTTCTGCAATTCCCCGTAACAGTCCGCATCTTGTCCATGAACAACAGATTAATGAGGGGACATTTTGCCTGAAAGGCCTCGATGTCCAGCCAAATTGACCATGGGTCCTGGAAAGCTCAATCAGCCACATCGGATAGCAAGAAACTCAGTTGGTATTTTTTTAAGTATGGAAAGTCGACACGCCCCCATTCACTGTGGAAGCTGCAATTTGTCCAGATTAATAGGAGGCCATCTGTGACGCCGGATGAAAGATAAAAGCCAACTGTTCAGCCTCCATAGCGCCTGCCTGGGCAGCGTCAAAGGCAACATTCCATGATGTATCAGAAACAAGGAAGGACATTCATTTTAACCAGAGCTAACCCAAACAGGATATTGGAAAATTCTGTCTTATCTTCTCTAGCAACTCCACGAAGTTAGCTTTTTATAATTGATCGAAGGCTTGGATGAATAAAATACCTAAACCTCCTTGTGACCATCTGGAAGGGAATCAGATTCCACACCAAGGTCGGGTACTCTAATAAGACCCCCAACAGGGATGGCCTCCGATTTCATAAAATTGATTTTATATCCTGAGAAAGATCCAAATAAATTAATCATTTGTATTAAACAGGGCACAAATATCATTGGGTTAGTTATAAAGTGAGGAACGCCATCTGTTTAAAGGGTGATCTTATGCCTTCCTGATCCTACCTCCATGACAGTGATATTGGCGTCCCTCCGGCTGGCTTCTGCCAACGGCTCAATTATTAATGTAAATGGTAACAGTGAAAGGGAGCAACATTGCTGGCTACTGTTGTTAATACTAAAATTGTCAGACCATATACCATTAGTGAAATCCGCTGCTTTTGGATCACTATATAACACTGCCACCCACTTGGCGAAGACCCCTTCAAGAACAAAACATTCAAGAACATAAAAGGTGCACATCTACTCCATCTGGTCAAATGCTTTCTCTGCATCCAGGGAGACTACCGAGCCTGGAACCAAACCTTGCTGGCACACTGGAACCATATTTAGCACTCTTCAAATATTTTCAGAGGACCTACAGCCCCTAATAAAAATGGTCCACTTCACAATGGACCTTCAAAGCCAGCATTTTCGAAAAAATTTTAAAGTCCACGCTTAATAATGGTATAGCCATATACAAAGTGTAATCCTCTGGACTTTCCCTCCCTTGAGAATGAGATAAATATTCTGTCTCTCAGACAGGATGGGAGGTAGTCCTGACTGTACGAGCAATTGTACATATGCAACATTGGCCCAGCCAGCATGTCTATGAACTCCTTCTAAATCTCACTCCGAAAATCCATCTGGGCCAGGGGCTTTACTACTCAAGAGCTGCCTCACTGTCTCCTGTATTTCTCGGATTATCAGACGGCATTCTAAAAAGACCACTGCTCTGAACTTACACCCGGGTGGTCCAAGGTCTTAATAAAGGACTCCATCGTCGCCAATCAGCCCTCCAAGCCCGCTGACTGGAACAACACAGAGTAGAACTTCCTGAACGTTGCATAATCTTATTGGGATCACAGGTGATAATAGCAGCAATCTTCTTTCTGGCCAAGTCTGCCTAATATCTACCTGGTTATCACCATGCTCGAATAACTTCTGTTTCGCAAAGGAAATCTCTCTCTTTGCTGTCTGGGCGAGTGCAGCATTCGGAGCAGTCAGGAGGGCTGTAATCTGCTGCAATTAAGTTGCAGACGGTCTGACAAAATATGATCTCTCAGCTCTCTTCAGCCGAACCTCAAGCATACGCTGCTGTTCTCCCTTCTGCTGCTTCTGAGTCGCCGAGTAAGAAATGATCAAATCCCTTGTATAGGCGTTGACAGTCTCCCAGAGCACCGTCGGATTACTGGCCATACACAAGTTAATGTTCCAAAAAAATTTAAATTCCCCCGAAAAATACTCAATGAATTTGCTACACTTCAGGAGGAAAGGATCCACCTGCCAGTACCATGAGCCTGTCCAATCACCACCATCCTTGACCTCCATGTACACTGACACATGATCAGAAATGACTATGTTCCCAATTCTACAGGACAGCACCGAATTTAAAATGACCAATGGAGCAAACAACATGTCAGTCCTAGTATAGCATTTATGTGGGTTAGAAAAAAAGGTGAAGTCCCTATCTTTAAGGTGAAGACATCTCACACATCCACCAACCCAGCTACCTGTTCAGGTCCACCAGCTGCCTGGGTGGCGGGGAAATACTCGCAAGACCCCTCGGTATCCTATCCACCTCGGGGTCCATACATCATTTAAAATCTCACCTTAATTGTATGACTTACCGCAAGGATCATCAACCTGGAGAGCGGATCTATTTGAAATTTGAGGGGGCGTGCTGGGGGCAGCATTAATCAAGGTCCCATATTCCTCTCTATGTATTAAAGCTTCAAGTATCAGAGACCAACCACATTCATTCTTAAACAACTGAAGTGGAAGGTTCTTATGAAGGAGTATAGCTACTCCTCTACCTGTTGTATTAAAGGATGAGAAAACACCCGTCTGAACCTTCCCTGCTGGAACTTTGAATGCTCCTTATCGGTTAGATGTGTTTCTTGCAGCAAGGCGACATCAACCATTTCCTTTTTTACTATTTTTTTTCTCTTAATCGGTGAATGGCTCCCTTTAACATTCCAGGTGCACCATTTAAACAAGCGTTGAGCCATAACCATCCGAAGCAGCCCATGACCCACTGGGAGAAGAACCCCATTTATAGCGCGCCGAGGGAAACCTGTAAACAGTTCATATAAACTTGAAAATATAGCTACAAAGGCAACCAACAACCAAATCAAAACTTTTAACAACTATTTCTACCATAAACCAACATAGAACACAAATAAGCAGAGACCTTCCCCCTTGCCCACAGGAGACGCTCATACTACCTACTAATCCATCATGGCTCCTCCTCGCTAAAACCGCTCCCAACCCGGACAAAACAAAGTTAGAAAACGTTACACGCATCTCACAACAAGAAAATTAAAAGTGGGCAGTCAACCTCGTCCCATTCATACCTTCACCCGAGGCAGTCCTGGTGAAACAAAATGTAACCACTCCACCTCCCCCAACCCCGTTTTCCTATTCCGTACTAAGAGAGAGAAATGAAAAGCAAATGATAGAAAAAACAAAAGATAATGGGAGGGGAGGAAGAAAGGAGGAGAGAGAAAAAGGAAAAATGTGACCTCCACATGCTAAAACAAAATCTAAAACGAGGTAAATCAGGCAAACCCCAGAGAAAACAGAGGGAACACATTTGCCCATATTATTTGAACCAGCCAGTCTATTTTAATGTGTACAGGAAGTCTTTTGCGTTTTCTGGTGAGTCAAAATTAAACACAGACCCTCCATGGCTGAAACGTAATATTGCTGGATATCGTACCAAGTACTGAATATTCACATCCCTCAGCGTCCTTTTTGCCTTCTCAAAGGCTTGCCTCTTGTGGATCACAGCCGTAGAAAGGTCTTGGAAGAACATAATTCGTGATCCTTTGTAGATCAGAACCTATGGATCCTTCCACAGAACTCGAGCAGCTTCCAGCACCTGTTTTTCTCCATCGGGCTGGAGTTGCACAAGGACCAGGCAGGAGCGCTGGTCCGATACATGCCTGTACACTGTGACCCGGTGGGCCCACTCGACCCGCACCCAGTCTGGCCTGACTTCCAGCTTCAAAAACTGTGTGAGCCATTATTCCAAGAACCTGACGAGCTGGCTTTCTTGTTCCCGTTCGGGTAGCCCGACCAAGCTGATTTTCTTCTGACGGCTCCGATTTTCGAGGTCCTCGACGTGCTCTACTAAGGCCTGTACTAACATTCCCGGCCTTGGACCCGACAAGCTGAGGAATCTGCCATGGTTTCCGAAGCCGCCGTCTGCTCTTCCACCTTCTGTAGCATGGCTGAGATCAGTTCCAGCATGGTTCAGGTCTCCTCCGTTGCTGAATCAATCATCGCTTGCAGGCTCCTGCACTCCGAGTCCAGAATCTGCTCCACAAATAAGTTCCCTGGTGTGCTCGCAGAGGCCGACATCATAGCCGCAGGCGTATCCATTGCTGCAGTGTCCTGCTGATTGTGATCCTCGTGGTCATTTTCCCTTAGTCATTTTCCTTACTCACTTAACATGGCAGAGATCAATCCTGGGGATCAAAAACGACAGATGTTTACGACAATAGGGAAGAAATAGCGGATGAAAGCTCTGGGTTCTGGTGCAGAGCTCAGCAGGGCAGTCCTACTGGACCACTGCCATCATGGATCTCCCCCAAATAATCACTGTTAACAAACTTTCTTTTTGAAATGGTTTGAAGATGTTTCTTGTAGATGGAGACAATTGAGAACCATTGGATGTAATATCGTTGGATATTCAGCTGGGTGTTTAAGAGTTCAGAACGTGAATAGTAAATAAAATTAAACCAAAGTATTTCAGGAGGGACATTTGGAAATGGAAAGGTAAAAGTGAAGTTGGCCTTCATTTAAAGGGAATTGGAATATCTAAGTAAAGGCGTTCTGCACAGGTTGCATGCAGTGCAGATGAGATTATACCTGGGTTCTGTTCTGTTTCAAAGAATGAGAGGTGATCTCAGCAGATCTTAGAAAATTCACGCGCAGCAGACTGACTAATACAGGGACATGGCGAAGTGCATCAGGTAAGATTAGGGGAATCCCAAGATATTCTACAAAAACATCAAGCAGAACAGAATAACCAGGGAACAATTAGGACCCATTTCGAAACCAAGCGGGCTATCTGTGTGTGAAGCTGCTGAACATTGATAAATTGTGACACGAGAGCTTCGCATCTGTTTCACTTGGGAGAAGGAGGCAGATACAGAATTCAAGAAGATGCATCGTGAAGCTCTCGAACAGATTGGTATGAGATGTAAGTTGGGATTGATGGTTTTGGATGATGTAAAGTCCAGATGAGTTGTACCTCAAGATGCTGTTGGAGACCAGAGAGGAAATTATCTGACGTAAATGTTTATGTTGAATCTGACCACAAAGGAGTTTCCAGAGGACTAGAGAACAGCTATATGTTTCCAAGTTACTGGAAAGGTGGTCGAGATAGACCAGTATCTGGTGGTGTACCACAGCGAGCAGTGCAGTGTATCTTATTATTTGTGTATTGATAAATGATGTAGATGTGAGTATTGAGGCGAGAGTGGGGGCGGGGGGTGGTGGTGGGAGGGCGAGTGTAATAAGTAATTTTGTGTTTGATACAAAGATTGGCCGGGTGTTTGGCAGTGAGAAAGAAGGCCTTATTTTACAGGAAGAGACAGATGGAATGGTCAGATGATCAGATCAATGGCAGATGGAATGCAAACTGATAAATATGAGGTGATGCAGTGTGGAAGAAGGAATCACACAGGGGAGTACTCAAGGAATGGCAGCATACTAGGAAGCTCAGAGAGTGTTCCTCCACATATCACTGAATGTGACTGGACAGTGCAATAGCTAGTTAAGAAAACACACGGGACTGTAGGCACAGAGTTTATTCATCGAGGTGAAATGCTATGAGCCAAACAGGCCATTTGTTAGGCCGTAGATAGAATACTGTGTGCAGTTCTGGGAGCCACATTACAGGAAGGGTGTTGGTTTCTCAGTAACTTCAGAAGCTATTAGGGTCTCAACAGGGTTGGAAGCTTCAGTGGAAGTCTACTAGCCGCAACTCTCTCTGAATTTTCACTTGTTTTATTTCCATCTTCGATTGGAGAACTGCATCTGACCATTTGTGTCTGAACTTTCCTTTTTGCCAAGAATGTGTTTATGGGATATTCCTGTATCATAACTCTTCATTAATAATGGTTGCTCTATCTATCATTCTGATAAGAATTCCAAAAGACTTATTTTTCTGAATTCCGGTTTATTTGCCTGTGTTGTGTTTTTCTTAACGTCTTGTAGTTTTACTGGTCACATTGTATTTGGAACAGACACTTTACGTTTCCTTTAAAATAAGAAATCATGAGAGTCTAGACCACCACCTTCAAATATTTTTGAGGGGCTCTCGTATGGTCTGAAACACGTGACTCCTTCCCTTCCTATGTAATTGGTTGGGGGCACTAAATTGGCTATCTCTACTCTTCCCCAATCATTTCATTGAGCTGAGTGACTTCCTCATATTCCTGTGAAAAGAGCGTGAGGGGCTGGATGAGCTCCTCCTTTTAACTGTGGCAATGTGCAGTGTCCAGCAGTACTGTTACATGAATGTTACCGATACTTCAACAGCACAAGCCTGAATGTTGTCCAGGTCTTGCTGCATATGGACACAGACTGGTTCAGGAGCTGAAGGAGTCTTTTTTCTGACTATTGCATGATTTTCTGTAAACATCACACCCCCCCCCCCACCCCGAAGCGTCCTTGAGGATCTTTTGCAGACATGTCCAGGGCTACATGGATTTATGTACACAAAGCACAATCATTGTGATTTAAGCTTTAAATAACTCTAACCAGGGAAGTTTACAACTCATTGCCATTAAGTGAAATCCTGCTTATGCTCCTTGAGACCGAGCTCAGTTTAATGCTGCCTTGATGTCAGTGCCAGACACTCTTCCCTGAGCCCTTGGGTTCACATTTTTTGCTCATATAAACAGGTCGTGGTGGGAGGGCAGGAGTGCTTTATAACCAGTCAGAGAGTTGATGGCTGTGAAGAATTGCACATGAAAGAGGATATTAGACCTTATGATATTATTGTGGGGCAAGGCAGGCTTGCGGGTATGGGGGCAGTGGGTGTTGTTGGGGTGTGTGGATGATGTGGATGAATGACATACTCCTGTTTGTGATGTTCTTACGTTCTGTTATTGGAAAGTAGAGGCTATTATTTTTCTGGAAGCTCTGTTATTGAATATTGCCAGATTTTCTGGACCATCTCTGGGTGAAAAATGGGGCTGTATTCACAGTGAAACTGGGTCTACAATTTGACCAACAAATGAAGCACAAATTTCAGAAAGGGGAAGCTCAGTTAGGAGTGATGAGGAGCCTCTTTCACACCCCAACCTGGGTTTTCTAATTACACTTTCCAATCTAGTCCAAACTGTGTTTGACAGTTTTGATGGGCTGAATAGTCTCCTCTGTGTCTGTGCACCAGGTGATAGGAGTAAGTAGCCTCTAAATGCTCCTGTCTAGCAGGTTTGACGGGCTGAATGGAATGCAGAAACATGGAAATGAGAAGCAGGAGTGGGTCATCAGACACTTTGAGCATTCTCTACCAGGGACTAAGTTTGTGGCTAATTAGGTTATGGTCTCAGCTCCACTTTCCTCTCTGTGTGTCATTATCAATGACGCACTTCTCTGTCCAATATTTAACTAACTCAGCATTGAACAAATGTAAACAAATAGACATCGCAAACGTTTGGGGAAAAGAATTTCCATTTGAAATGCCTGTTTAGAATTTCTGCTCATCCCCCTTATAGAGTCAGATCGTATGCAAATGTGTAACTGCTGACCAGACTTCCCATTATGATCAAATCTGATTGACAGCACTTTGCTCATATTCCTCTAAACCCCCGTATTCAGATACCCATCAAGATGCCAGACTCTACCACTTCCTCGACAGATAATTCCATATGGACACCTCCCTCTGCATGAAAACATTGCATCTAAGTTCCGTCTAAAATACTTCCCCTCGTACCTTAAAACAGACCTCCACTCTGAAAAGCAATCCTCTACCACCTCTGTGTCCTCCCTTCAATCTAATTTTGTATTCAATTGGCTTGGATGCGCTGGTTCCCATGTGACCTAACCTTACTAACTTGCCTAATATGCAGAATCTTGTCGAACAACTTGTTCCAGTCTGTATGGAAAACACCGACAACAGTGCCTTCATTAATCTGCTTTGTCACCTCTTTAACAAACTCAGCCAAATTAGTGCGACACGATTTCTCATGCAAAAAGCCGCGGTGACTATCCCCAATCAATCCTTGCCTTTGAAAATGCATGCAGTTGGCTATTCCTCAGAATCCCCTCCAACAACTCACCCACCACTGATAACAGGCTTACTGGTCCAGAGTTCCTTGGGTTGTTGGGTAACTGTTTTCTTTTCTACTGATACTCCTCCATTGATCACAGCAAATTATCGGTGCAACCAGGCTGAGGATATGGTCAATGATATAGGTCTCACATTGGGTCAGGGGCATCCTCGGAAAAGGTCAGGTTGATTTCCTTCATTTGTCAAAATAACAAAATCATGACGAAAACAAAGTTCCACAAACTATGATGGAAAGTTGAATGTCAAACAGAATAGAAATTACAAAAATGTACATTGATAATTCCATTTCTGAAAATTCTGAGGAGCACAAACATACACAGACACACACAGAGATACATACACAAACAAGCACACACAGACACACTGAAATACATACACAGACATATACACACAGACACACTCAAACACACATAAACACAGACACAAAAACATGGATACACACACAGACACATTCACATACAAGTATAAGTACAAACACAGACAAATGCATATATCATAGACTGTAAAACATTAGAGCAGAAAAAAAGGCAATTTAGCCCATACAGTCTACTGAGCGATTGATCATGTCTGTCATGTTTTTCAAGCCAATTCTGCTGCCTTTTCACAAAAAGCCTTGATCCCATCTTTAAGCATAACTTATCTCGTTATATCCTAACGTCGCTAATGTGTCTGTCTGTGTGTGTGTATATATATGTGTGTGTATATATATATATATATATATATATATATATACCTGTGTGTCTCTCTTTGTGTGTCCATATGTGTCTGTGTGCATGTGTTGTGTCTGTGCGTGTGCATGTGGCTGTGTGACTCTGTGTGCGTGTCTTTGTGTGCGTATCTTTGTTTGTGTGTCTGTGTGCGTATGTGTGTCTCTGTGCATATTTTTGAGTGTGTGCGTGTGTCTGTGTGTGTTTCTGTCTACCTGTGTGTGTCTCTGTGTATGTGTCTGTATCTGTTTGTGTGTATGTGCGTGTGTGGGTATTGTACGTGTGTGTGTGTGTGTTTGCCTAATAGCAGGAGACAGCATTATTGAGGATGGTTGTTTTTCAGACTGGAGGCCTGCTGGTATGGACTAGGTCAGCTCATTCAAAACATTCTTAAGTCGGCACCGGAGACCATAACTTTGCAATTTGTTTCAGTCCGTGCACAGTGAAAATTACCCAGAGTAACCTAGCTATGTTGACTATCAGGTTTTGAAAGTGGACAAAAAATAATTTACAAAAGTACACAATGAAACACAAAGAACGGAATAAAGAACCCCTACAGAAGTCGGTCTATTCAAACTAGACTTAATTAGTTGTTCTGAATGTACACAACAGTCCCAATAAGCAAACCCCCCCTTAAAAACTGTAAACAAAATGGAACATATGCTTACCGGTTGAAGTTAGAAAGGCAGAAGGAGGGACTGGGTTCAAACTGACCTCAACTCACTTCACAGCAGGTTTGTCACACTGGGACAGGGCTGGGAAGTAACTGCCTGTGATATCAAGGCTGCACTTGGTGGAGTTTGATATATAGTGTTATCATTGATAAGAAAAATGTTTTAGTTTGCAAGATGTTCTGCACTAAGAATATTTGAAGTGAACTATGATTATGAATTGACCATTTAAAATATATTTTCAAGAGAATAATCAGATAATTTTTTGCAGGAAATTAGGAAAGAAAATGAATATATAAACGCAGGTATTAATAGTTTAAAAATGTTGAGCAGTTGAACAAATTATTTGAGAGTCTGCACGATTATATAGACTAATTCACCTTGTTCATTGCATTGTCGGTTTCACTAGAACCTGTTGTGTTCTAAGCTCTTGTCATGTGCAATATCGAGAGTAGCTTAATTTATTTGAGAGACCCCGATCGGGTTTCCTTTGTCTGTAAATCAGGCGACCAGGGAGGGACACATTGCTATTCTTTGTGGAAACAGAGATTATTTTCAAAAGAAATAAGTTGTAGATCACAGTGTGAATGGTTTCCAGCACGCACCATCAACAGGGAAAGGTTTTTCTAAAGAATTCCAATCTCCGTCCATAAATCTGATGGTATCTGTGTTTGTCATTTGTGGAGGATTCAACCCCTTTGTTCTGAGCTGTTTTATACAAGCAGTTGGTTCATTCTGTCTTTGCCAAGAATGTTATTTACTTTCCCCTTTTACTGTGATTCTGGGAGATTGCTTTCTGCAGATTCTAATATTCTGAAAATCAGTAATGTTCACTAACTTAATGTTAAATCATTTTGACTCTTACAGAGCAATAGCTTTGTTTTCAGCTCATTATTTACTTTCCACTTCCTGGTTGTGTTGAATGTTACAGAAACAGGCTCAGAGCAATGTTTCCATTTACTTGTGTTGGAGTCACTGAAAGCCAAGTGGTCAGTCAGTTTCAGGCTGATGGATCAGTTTCTCTGTCCTAATAGATGGTCATGATTTGGAGATGACGGTGTTGGACTGGGGTGTACAAAGTTAAAAGTCACAGAACACCAGGTTATAGTCCAACAGGTTTAATTGGAAGCACACTAGCTTTCAGAGTGTCCCTCCTTCATCAGGTGATAGCTAATAGATAGTGGTCACTTGCTCAGCTGCCGATGGCTAACCCCAGCATCAATCCATTATCTGCTGAAACCCTCCTTCCAGCATTTGTTCCCTCTCACCATAACTACTCCAACACAGTCCCAGCTTGTCTCCTACATTCTACCTCCATATACTCATGATCACATCGGATCCTATTGTCTGTGTCCTTGCAGCAAGTTCCATAAGACATCGACCTCAGTTTTAACCTGATCTACATCATTTTAAAATTTGGTTCACTGCTTTGAAACCTCCCTATGCCTTCACTTTGTCCTTCCTGCGTAGTTCCACACCTCCCTGAGGTATCTGCACGTATCCAATTCCAGCTGCATGACAGTTTCTTTTTTTATTCTCCTCCATGTTGGTGTCTAGTTTCAGCTACCTTGAACCTAAACTTGGTAATTCTCTTCCCCCATTCCCTTCAACTCTTCTCTATTCTACCAGCTCTCCTTAATTTGTACCTGTTTGATCAAGGGTTTGGTTTCCACCCTTAAAACTGTCCCTTTGTAGCTCGGAAATAGCCTGGTGGTATCATTGCTTAATCCAGAGACCCAGGCAATATTCTGGGGTCTCTGATTCGAATCCCATCATGGCAGATGTGGAATTTGAATTCAATACAAATCTAGAATTATGAGTCTATTGATGAAATTATCATCAATTGTCAGGAAAAACCCATCTGGGTCACTGATATCCTTTAGGGAAGGAAGCTGCCATCCTTCCCTGATCTGGTCGACATGTGACTCCTGACCCATAGCAATGTGGTTGACTCTTAACTGTCCTCTGGGGAATAAATGATGTCCGACCCAGTGTCACCTACATCCAGTGAATTAATATCCAACAATTCTCTCAGTCCTGGGATCATGTGGAAAAGAAGCAGAAGGTGACCATTCGGCCCCTCGAGCCTGCTCCACCATTCAATAAGAGCAGGCCTGATCTTTTCGTGATTTATGTTCCATCTCGCCCCAATGCCCCTTAACAAGAATCTATCAACCTCTTTTTAATTACTCAGTGAGCCCAGTGAGCTCTCTGGGGCAGCGAGGTCCGAGGATGCACTGCCCTCTGATTGGAAACAAGTCTCCTCATCTCTGTTCTGAAAGGGTCAACACAATTTTAAAGCAGTTCCCTCTAGTTCAGGAATCACCCACAAGAGGAAACTTCCTTTCCACATCCTCCTTATCAAACCATTCAGGATCTTAGACACTTCAGTCATGTCACCCCTCACTCTCCCAAACTCCAGCTGAAACAAACCCAGCCTGTCCATCCGATCCGCATTTTATTTCTGTCACTCCGGGTGTGAGTGGGTGGAAATGTTGTGTTATGTTTATTTTGCAGTAAATGTGTTGCTTCACTGTGTGGGGTCTCTAAGAGTCAACGTGAGCCGTACTGGCTTTCCTGTCTCACTGTTGTGCATATATCTTCCATCACAGTCATGTTTCCATCCCTCCCTACCACATCTAACCAAAAAGAAAGGCAGCGAAAGATTGAGAAAAGTTGTTAGAAAATTTGTTGTCGCCTAAAAATTACTTGGTCTGTTGGTAGAGATTGCATTGTTAATTGTGGTAACCAGTTAATGAAAAGTTACTGACAAAATATTTTAAGAGGAGATGCTATTGGTGATGGAAATGCTGTGGTTGGTATAAGAGAGGGCTAGGGTGAATACTGTAATGATGAGAAAGTTGAGCAAGGTAAGATTCTTTTAGTTTTGTCAATAAGAGGCAGAGATTGCAGCTCTGACAGTGTTGGAGCTGTTTTGATCTTGCAGGCATTATAATAATATTTATTTGATGTGATGTGGGTGTCACTGTCTGGGCCCAGCATCTATTGCCCGTCCCTAGGTACCCTTGAGAAATTGGTGGTGAGCTGTCTTCTTGAACCGCTGCAGTCTACCTGCTGTGGGTTGACCAAGAAGCCATTGGGATGGAGATTTCCAGTATTTTGACCCAGCAACAATGAAGGAATGGCGATATATTTCCAAGTCAGGGTGGGTTAGTACCTTGGAGGGGAACTTGAAGGTAGTTCTCTTACCATCTAGCTGCTGCCCTTGTCACTCGAGATGGAAGTGGCCACGGGTTTCTCGAGTGTTGTTAGGGCTGCATTCATCCCCAATGGGGAGTATTCCATCACACTCCTGACTTGTGCCTGGTAGGTGTTGGACAGGATTTCAGGAACCAGGAGTTGAATTACTCTTGTCGCCACTGTGTTTATGTGGTGAGGCCAATTCAGTTCCTGATCAATGATAATCCACAGGATAATGTTGATAGTGGGTGTTCAGTGATGGTAACACCATCGAATGTCGAGGGATGGTGGTTCGGTTATTTCTTATACGTGATGGACATAGCCTGCGTTTATATGCCATGTATGTTACTTGTCTCTTGTAAGCCCAAACCTGGATATTGTCCAGATCTTGTTGTACTTGGACTTGGACTGCTTCAGTACCTGAGGAGTTAATTATTTATTAACGTTCAATAACCATGAAATTATGCAAATTCCTTTTTTCTATAAAATGTCATGGACTGTATCTTGTGGTCACTCTCATATTCACTATCATTACCTGTTTATTTTCTTCCTAATTCAGACACAAATGTTTCAACATCGATCAGAATAAAATTACATAAATTAAAAACACGTTTCTACAAGTAAACTAATTTAATGAAATACATTATTTCTGTATTGTGTGAACGTTGAGAAAAAATAATTTCTTTTCAATAATGACTGAATGACTCATTTATTGTCCTCAATCCATCAATCTAGCTATTATATTTTAGTCTTCAGTTTACCGATCTTAATGAACATCTAATCAACATCAGAGCAAAGTGCTTTTAAAATATTGAGTCAATTTATTTGTTCCGAATACACCATTTATGAAGAATGCTGTTGACTGTATTGTGCTATGATTCCATGCTCGTAATCGACTTATTTCCTTTGTAATGTTGACACAAATGTCTGAATATTGATGACATTAAAAGTTGCATGGATTACATATTGTACTTCTACAGAAGAAAAGCTGAGACAGCAAGTGCCGAATTCAGGACTATCTGAAAATGTTGAATGACAGTACAGTTCTGATCAATAATCACTGCATATCGAATGCATTTTCAAACCATTATGCCGGCATTCTAATGCTCAGTTCCCCGACACTAATTATTATGTCATCAATACCAGAGCAAACTCACTTGGAAATATTGAATCACAATGTGTCAGCTTTCTAAAGTAGATTACCGATTTATTGTTATTCCAACAATCACACAGTAATTCAGTTTAGGATTTGTAACAATTGATGTTAGATTCACATTTCAATTTAAACCATTATTTCTTAGTGGCAATTTTACAAAGAAAAATGGATCTTCTATGACAGGTCAATGCAACCATGAACCAAGCAATGATTCCTCATCCAATACTCACAGGAAATATCTGATACTTTCTCATTTGAATGTTCACAGAAATCATTGGTATAATTTTCAGCCTTAAAAAATGAAGAGACATCTAATTGTTTTATCTCTAATAATTAATATTCGCTTCTACATATTACAACATGAGATTTCTCATCATTTTAAGTTTGCAGTGACCTGTGATAAGAGTAATTGTTCCTTATATTTAACATTTAATCATTGATCAAATGCAGCATATTCAGCTTTAGGTGTGGAATTAAGTCTCAGTTACGGAGGCATATTGCATGGTACTGCTTCCTAACGGTAGCGAATGCTGATTTCTTTATTTTCATACAGAAATCCTGGTTGATTTGCTGTTGTGGGGATGCCCTGCCCCATCTCGAACAGAAGGGCCCATTTTGGCTCTTGTCGGACAAACAAAAAGACACAACCTGCATTAGAATTAAAACACAAGATGGTGGAGGGGAGGTAAACAAGACTAACAGACTGTTCCAGCCTAAATTAAAAAAGAACATTTTGTACAATCGTACTCCAAGTCCTTAAGTACGCCATTCCAGACAGTTATATTCCAGACAGCGATAAGTACATGTCAGATACAGAAAAACGACAGACCCTGACCTTCATTGATGAAAGAATAATTGTCCCAGCAAATAAATAGACACCAGCAACAGGATACAGCGCAGTTAACGCCCTAAGCAGCTATCAGCGCAACAGATAGCATTCATTTGTCAGGTATAGTTACTATTTTAAAGTTGCTCAGAACATTTTTTAAAAAGCGCCTAATTACAAATTATTCAGAATCGTAGATAAGGCAGAGTGAGAGGTCAGAAGGAGTGCAGCAATTAACATTGTAATTTGAAGAAATAAGATATGTAGAGATTATAACACCGGTGAAACACCATGAGACAATAGAAAGAGGTTGCTATCCATAACAATGTCCATCTGAGATGAGGTGTTCTACAGGATTGGGTGTCTATTATAAGGAGGGAAAAACTGTAACCATGTGGACATTGTAATACAGAAAGTGTGTAAAAATATTGTTTTTTTACTGCACACGTTACAGTGTGTCATGGATCTCCCTTCCGAGATTGGCTTGGGGGAATGATCCCTGCATTAACTGTTACCTGCATGAGCAAGCAGGGTGCCTGAGTTCACCCTGCCTCCTGAGTCCTCATTCCCTGTCAGCAGAAAAAACTCCTACAGCTATGATGGCATTTCAATTCAATACAAATATTTACTATGTGTGAAATAATTACTTTCAGAGCGACATCATTTTCATGCTAAAATTGTTTTACATTTTTGTGTGCAAGAAAATAATGAAGGCGCATCCATTTGTTCTTTAGGTCAACTAACACTGAATCATTGTCAATACTACACTGGGAGGTGGGGGGGGATAACGATTCTTCAGCTCAAATGTTACATTAAATGGCTGTTTCCTTTTTTCAAATCATGTGACCTCCATTTCAATTAGATGAGAAGAAAACAAAATGCTTTGGAACAGTTGAGATGGTTTATTTTTCTTCCAACGTTAGTTGTCAGTGAACAATAATCACACAATTATCAGTCATTTGGTACAAAATGACTTGCTGTACCAAATGTCATTAACTCGACCATTTGTTCACAATCATACTCACTTTCCCGGCCTCATTATTTTCTTCCTAATTCTGACATAAATGTCTAAACATTTATCATGGAAAATGTTGCATTAATGAAATAGACAGGACTCGTAAAAAAAAACAAAGTTTAACTGTGTTCAATTGTTTCTGAGTGTTTTTTTTAATTATTAAAGCAACATTTTAGATTTTAATTTTAAGTTTATTAATATTAATTAATATGCAATCGACATCAGAGCAAAGGGCATTAAAATATGAAGTCAATTTATCTATCAGGATTCTAGAAGCAATAATCAATTACCCATAATTACACAGCACTTTAACTTAGACTTTGTAACAAGCACAATGTGTTTTTAATATCTGCTATATTTCTTAGCATGAATGCTACAAGATAAAAACCTGTTTGGTCAGGCCAAGACACCCACATAAAGACCAGTAATTTTCCTTGCAATATCCTTTGTAAATATCTGACATTTGCTCATTTGAAAGATCACAGTCATCTCAGCTATTGAACTTCAGAGAACACCAATTACTTTACACTACAATATTTCTCTTCATTTCTGCACATTACTCAGTGGAATAGAAAGGTGAGGTGCCTCATTATTCTTAAATTCGCTAATATACGTTTTAAAAAAAGATTTGTTGCTAATACCTAATATCTAATAATTGCTCAATTCAGTAAGGGGTGTAAATGTGGAATTATGGTTCCGTATAATAATTAATACAAGGAAATTGCAATGTATAATCTCTCAATCGTCATGAATATTGCTTTTCGTTTTAAACTTGGAAACACTTTTGAATTGTTTTGATTGTAATCACTTCAATGTTAACATTTTCTCTTTTTCTGTAGATCTTAATTAAAATAGCACATAGAATTTTATGCTTCAGTGCAATAAATATGAGAAAAGATCAAGTACTTCTCAGTAAAATAAACAAATGCCACTTGCTATTATTTATCAAATTTTATTTACTGGTCAGTTTATGAATTGTGTGAGATTTGTTTTTAGCTTTTCAGTCATCTATTTATAATGAATGTGACATTGAAATAGTGTGAAAATATCAGGGTGTGTTCATTTGAAGTTCAATTTGCATATCTCTCACTTATCCCGTTGATTGCATGATGGTTTAAGAACATTTAACTCAGCAATCCTCGAAAAAAGCAAAAACTGTCTGATTTTAAATCAGATCATTCGCACCCAATTATCACTCTGTTCCTAATTCATGCAAATGTCTTAATTTTATAGAACCCAAATAGAACTAAACAATACACATAAAGCAACACAAAGACTTTCAATACCATCTGACGATTGTTCAGTAGAATAACCTGAGTAAGTACCTTATTGCTCCTGAAACCAATGACAACAGTAGGCATTTATTTACTATTCCATGCAACATGTGCATTTGATATCTTCTATTTCAGTTCAGTAATTCAAAATGATTTATGTTGCTTAAAACAATGCTTCTACTTTATCACGGATATTGACTATAATACAATCATGCAAACAACAAAAGTTTTGTCATTCTAAAAATCTTTAAGTTTACTTATTTTAAATTGGTGTGCAAGAGATGTTTCAAATTGCAACCACTTTTGTTGTAAAATTCAGCAAACCTAAATTTTGAATTTGGAAAAGTCTCCATTTTTGCAAAATGGAAGTAGTTTTCAGTTTATATAACACATTAAATGACATTTTTTTTCCAAATCACGTCCTCTACAAAATGATTATTGGTTTCATTTAATTGTAAGAAAAGAACTGTTTTGAACATGTTAATTCTTTTTGGTTTTTCTATTCCAACATTATTCATCACTGTACAATCATGAACAATCATTATAATTCCTTCAAGTACCAAGCGTAATTGACTGCATCATTTGTTCACTTTCATACTCACTTTCATTATCTATTGACTTTCTTCCAAATTCTGACACAAATATCTGAACTCTGATCATAATATTAATCATCTAAATTAAAATGACATGTCTCCACGAGGAAACCATTTTATAGAAATTCATATTTCTTGTGTTATCTTCATTTTTTTAGTAAAGAAAGAAAACCTTTTTCTATAATCACTGAATGACTCAGTTTTTCTTCAATTCATAAAGCTAGTTACTATATTTTATTCCACAATTTACCAATTTTAATAAATATCTAATCAGCATTAGATAATTGCTCATATAACAACATTATCAAGCCATTGTCATGATAATAATTGCACAATTATTTAAGAAAATGTTTTGAACAAGTAAAGTGTGATTCACATTTTAATTTGACCAATTATTTCTGATTACCAACACTGCAATATGAAACTTTATTTTCAGGTCACGTTTCTCACGATGGATCCAAGGGCTTTCCATCCAACATTAATTATGAATGCCTAATGTTTGCTTATTTGAATGATCTCCGTAATCACAGACTTTAAATTCACAGACCTGCAATTACTTTTCACTGCAATAATTCCTGTTTGTTTGCACATATTCCTCAGTCACATAGGAAAACGAGATTTCTCATGATTTCTAAACTCATTGATCGAATTGTATAATTCAGTTGTTGCTCATACCTAATAATTATTCAATCCAGTACGTGCTGTGAATGTGGAATTACATGAATAACTCTTTACATGAATAACTATCGTAGTGTGCAATCTCTCAATCATTGTTAATATTAATTCTTATTTTACCTGCGGAAACATAGTTGAATTCATTTCAATATATTTCACTTTGATGTGAACATTTACTGTATTTCTCACCATAATAAGATTTAAGTATTTTTCATGACACAAAATCATGTAAAATTCCTGTGTCTTGTTCAGTCAAATGAAAAAGAATTAACATTTCTGTATTGTTTCATTAAACAATAACAATGCATTTTGAATTTTTCGAAGTTGAGCATTTTTGCAAAGAAGGGATGTTGTCTTCAGCTGAATAGTCGCATTGAATGACAAATACACAGAATCTGCTGTTTTTTCTCTACGAGTTCCCAAGCAACCAAATTAATTAATTCTGATGGTTCTAAATTCATGGAAAGTATTTGATAATGTTGCAGTCTTAAAGATGAAGAAGTCAATGTGATTTTACTATTCTTTTTATTGGAAAGAGCTTAATTCAAACATGTCAGGCACATAAATTGCTATTCTGTATTGTTACAAAGATGAAAAGCAAGTCAATTTCTTCATCAGTGAAATAAATAAATGTCACTTCCTATTATTCATTAGTTAACTAATTCCAAAATTTGTAATTAAACAATGCAATTCACATGAATATTATTGTGCCCTTTGATCATATTAATTTTCTAATTATTGTTCATTCATGATTTGTCGGGGTTTCTATTCTTTTGTTTTCCATTCACCTATTCTTATTGAATGTAAGATTGATACGCTTTGGCAACATCAGAGAGTGTTCCTTTGGAATTTGACTTTGCACGTCTCTCAATTATCTCACTTCTTGCATGGGGGCTGAGCATTGAGAACAGAGGATCAGTGGTTAGCACTCGTGTCTTACAGTGTTATGCACTTGGGTTTGATTCCATCCTCGGCCACATGTTTGTGTAGAATTTGCATGTTCTGGTTTTCTCCCACAATCCAAAGATATGCAGGTTAGGTAAATTGGCCATGCTAAACTGCACGTTCTGTTCAGGGATGTGTAGGTTAGGTGCATTAGTCAGGGGTAAATGTCCAGTAATCTGAGAGCAGAATGGTGCTGAGTGGATTATTCTTTGGAACGTCAGTGTAGACTTGCTGGGCTAAATGGCCTGTTTCCACACAGTAGGGATTCGATAAACTTAGAATTGTGTTTCGCTAAACAAAACTGACAATTTTTTAACCGTTGCATTTAAAACTTATCTTTAACAGTCAACTGTTAATCTTGTAAAATATCTCAATGTTACTGAAATCAATGTTCAAACGAAATACTGCACATAAAGCCACACAAAGATCTTCATGACAATCTAATTACTGTTCAGTGGAATAATCATAGTAAAATTTTATTGTTTAGGAGGTCAATCACCATTATCAAAGAAAGGATATGGTTATCATTCCCTACAATAAATGCAATCATAGTCCTCTGGTATTTCAGTTCAGTCGTTATACACCATACTGGTTGTTCAAAACATGGTTATTCTTTATTCTGAATGGCCAAGGATTCTAACGGCAAAAGATGTTGTTCGATCCTATTTGTTGCATGTTCTCAAACAGGTTTTCACTATAAATATTGCAAAAAATGTGTTAATTTGGTCTTGTACAACTGCTGATGCTAACATTTTCAGTTCATTTTCATTAACCATATTGGAGAAAGTGAGGAAGGCTGTAGCATTGGAAAAGGGAAGGCACATTCAAAAAGCAGGAGTATCAACCTGTCGGGCATTCGGCCATCATCAAAAAAGATTCCTGATGAAGGGCTCATGGCCAAAACATCAATTCTGCTTCTCCTCGCATGCTGCCTGACCTGCTGTGCTTTTCTGGCTCCATGCTCTTTTGACATTAGAAATATTTGACTGAATGTTCAGAGATAATACTAAAGGTTGCCTCTGTCAATTTAGTTTACTATGCTTTCTATTCACTGAAGTTTTCATGTTAATTTCTCGTCTTTTTTTCTTAAATCTGATACAAATTTCAAAATACAGAACACATTAAAATTCAATGAATTATAAATTTGATTTCTCGACAAGAAAACCAATGGAAGGCAATATACAATTCTTGACCAGCCTATACATTTGAAGGAAAAAACAATTCTTTCCAAAAAATGTTTGCACATCTGTATCTTTATTTCAATTCAATAATCCTGCAAATCGTTTATAATTGCCAGTTGATCTCTCTGAATGAGTACCTAATCAATATCAATGTAACCAGCTGAAACATTAACAACAGATTGATAACTGGGTGTTAAAGATCTTATTTGAAGAGAACAAATGTATGGAATTTACTCGAATTTCACCAGGAAACATTCTTGAATCATAATACAAGAAATGAGATAAGTGAGAGTTGTGCAAACCTTATTTTTAAATGAACAAACTCCAATATTTTCAAAGCATTTCAATCTTACGGTCAAAATGAACAGGTGAATGGAAAAATAAAAACAAGTTTCTGACAATTCATAAATTGAACAACAATTACAAATTTACTTTGATCAAAGGACAGAGTAACATTTAGATGAATCACAACATTCAGTTACAAAGTAGGCAATCAGCTGACTGACAAGTAATAGGTGGGAGCATTTGTTAGTTTACTGAAGAAGATATCAACTTTTTTTCAAATTTATAGCACGATGTAATAATGTTTAATGTGTTTCAATTGTTTGGACTTGCCCCTTTGTGACAAAAAAAGATCAATCACATTACTTAGACCGTAATCGTAATCTTTAATTTTGCAACATTTTCAAATATTCTCCAGGAACTTATAAGAGACAGAATTAGATACAGGTATCTGAAAGTAAAACGTTATTATGAAACTTTACATAAGCTGAAAAGGCGTAAATCAAAGAAGCATTAATTTATATGGGAAATATATCCCCTTTTTTCATAAACGTGAAAATCCTCGTCAGATTTCTTTCAGTTAGAGAAAACAGGGGCAGATGTAAGTCTTTGTAAAAGCAAAGTGAATAAAGTGAATTTTCCAACACATATTTCTTGGTAACTTGACTCAAATAAGTATCAGATTTTGTGATTATTGATATAAAAGATAAAAGCAGATCTAATGTTGGATTGAAAAGCTATTCAATCTGTGCTTAGCTACTCTCTCATCAACATTCAGAGCAGCTCTTGATATATTTGTGTTGAAGGTGTGATTTGAAACCTTCCCTCATGTCCAGTAACAGAGACACTGCCACAGCTCCACAAGCTCCTTTCGTAATGTTCCCACTCAGGCCGGCAGGACTGCAATATTATGTTTCATGTGGTTTCTCAAATGAAAACTAATCAGCTGTTTATTGTTGTAATTTGAATGGAAATTAATTAGGTAGTTTCTGTGTGTAATGGACTGGAAATTAAACAATATTTTACAATAACAATACAATGATAGTCTTAAATAAACAGGAATCTCATGACAATTCTTTGAAAGACAAATTGACAAAACTGCGTGATCATTGTACTTCGATTTAAAAATGCATCAGTCATTCAATGTGAATATTCAGCTGAAGACAATTTCCCTTCCTTTCAACAATGTACAACTTCCACAAATTCAAACTGAACAGTCATTGAAAAAGGAAGGAACAAGCAGATGGTGATTCTATTTTCTTCACATAAACATGTGATTAATATAAGTAAATTATATATATGTAAAAAGGAAACTCTTATTGTGGTTCGAAATACAATAAACGTTAGCATGAAGTGAATTATAATCAAAGTCAATTCAACTGTGTTTTCTCAGTTAAAATACAGTTCAATATTCAAAGTGATTGAGTGATTGTACGCTGCAATATCTTTAGATTAATTCAGTGCTGAGACATAATTCCACATTTATACCCCTTATAGTGAAGCAATCTTGTGCCAGGGATCTGAGGGAATAGGGGAGCTCCTTAATGAGTACTTTGCTTCAGTATTCACGAGTGAGTGGGACCTTGGTCTTTGTGAGGACAGCGTGAAACAGGCTGATATGGTCGAACCAGTTGATGTTAAGTCTGAGAATGTGCTGAAAATATTGAAAAATCATGTGGATGGAAATGTCGCCTGAGCCAGAAAGGATATAAATTAAGTTGTTATTGTAAGGGAGGCAAGGGATTACTGTGTCTTGGCAATGATCTTTGCATCCTCACTGTCCACTGGAGTCATATCAGATGGTTGGAGGGTAGCAAACGTTCTTCCCTTATTCAAGGAAGGCAATTGAGATAATCCTAGGAATCATCGATGAGTCAATCTTACATCAGTTGTGGGCAAATTTTTGGAGAGGATTCTGAGAGACAGGATTGATGATTATTTGGAAAAGTATAGATTGATTAGAGATGGTCAGCATGGCATTGTGAGCAGCAGGTTATACCTCACAAACTTTATTGAATTATTTGAGGATGTGACAAACACATTGGTGAGGACAGAGCAGTGCAGGTGGTGTATATGGATTTTAGCAAGGTGTTTGATTAGGTTCCCCATGGTAGGCTCATTTAGAAAGTAATGAGGCATGGGATACAGAGAAACCTGCCTTGTTAGATAATAAATTTGCTGGCCCATAGAAGACAGGGTGAGATTACATAGATAGTTTACAGCTTGGAGCATGGTGACCAATGGTGTTCTGAAGGGATTAGTTCTAGGATCTCTGCTCTTTGTGATTTTTACAAACGACTTGGATGAGGAAGTGGAAGGGTGGGTCAGGAGGTTTGCCAATGACACAAGGGTTGGTGGAGTTGTTGATAGTGTGGAGGGCTTTTGTAGGTTGCTAGAGGACATTGACTGGATGCAGAGCTGGTCTGAGAAGCGGCAGATCGAGTTCAACATGGGAAAATGTGAAGTTATTCATTTTGGAATTTCAAATTGAAATGCACATTTTCAGATTAAATTAAGGATTCTTGACAATGTGGAGGAACAGAAGGATCGTGGGGTCCACGTCCATAGATCCCTCATAGCTGACATGCAAGGTGATAGGGTTATTAAGACGGTGCACGGTGTGTTGGCTTTCATTAGCAGGGAGATTGAGTTTAAGCGCCACGAAGTTATGCTGCACCTCTATGGATCCCTGGTGAGACTACACTTGGATTATTGTGTTCTGTTCTGATCTGATCACCTCATTAGACATTGGATGTGGAAGCTTTAGAGAAGGTGTGGGTGAGATTTATCAAGATATTGCCTGGACTGGAAGGCATGTCTTATGAAGAAAGGTTGAGGGAGCTGGGGCTTTGGTCATTGCAGTGAAAGAGGATGAGAGTTTACTTGATAACTTTGTGTAAGATGATGAGAGGCATAGATAGAGTGGATAATGAAAGACTTTGCCCCACAAAGCGGCATAATTTTAAGGTGAATGGGGGAAGTTGTCGGGAGATGTAAGAGATAGTTTCTTTATAGATAGTGGTGGGTGCATGGAATGCACTGACAGTGGTGTTAGCAGATTTAGATTCATCAGGGACATCTAAGCGACTCTTGGATAGGCACATGAATGATAGTAAATGAAGGGCATGTTGGTTAGTTTGATCTTTGTGTAGGATTAAAGGTCGGAACAATATCGTGTACTGTGCTGTACTGTTCTATATTTTATGGACGGAAATGAACATTTATATATCAGCAACATATAGATTTTCAAAACTCTATTAGCATACTTAAGAATTACGATAAATTTCATCTTGTTATATGACTGAGCTATCTGCAGAAATGAACAGGAATTGTTGCAGGGAAAAGTAATTAGGTTTTTCTAAATTTATAAGGCTGGGATTACACAGATCGTTCAAATGAGCAAAAGTCATATTTTTAACAGTACGTGTTGCATCAGAAGTAATGGATTCTTTTGTCGATGTGTTGATTGGAAATAAAATGGATTTTTATATTACTGTATAGGTACTAGGGAAGATTGGATTAAATTCAAATATAAACTTCACTGTAGTTGTTAGTAAGACTAAACTAAACCATATAATAATTATTGTCATGTGCATTCCTTAATAATTGCTGTTAGAATCCTGAAAAAAGGATATACTGTACCATTTTTCAAACAGTCAATAAATTAAATTGTGAACCGCAGTATACTTGTTACCCAGACCAATTATTATGCAATTATTGTAATGGTAATGACTTGATATCTAATACTAAAACCTAAACAGATACATTGGTTCAATACTTTGTCAGCATGTTGCTCTGAAATTGATTGGGTATTTATTAAGATCGGTAAAGTGAGGGATCAAATCTAATAGCTCGCTTGATAGAATTCAAGGGAAAAATGAGACAGTGTATATTGAACAGCATTGTATTGGTTTAAAAATGCAGTTGATGCAAGAATAATATATTTTACTCCATTGTGTTTCTTGGAGAGACATTTTTTTTAAAAATTGACATGATTCAATGTTGAGACACTTGTGTCAGAGTCTGCAAAGGGGAGAGTGAGAGAGAAGGAAATTTTTAAAAAGCAGAAAAGAAAGGAACTGGAGATCAGAGGAGCTCCAACTGTAGTGTCTCACCCTGCTAACATCTTATTGGGTGAGCTGGAACGCAGACTAGTCAAGCAACAACCTGACACAGTCATACGCACAGAATCATAGCTTACAATGTCCGAGACACCATCGTCACCATCCCTGTATGGCCTGTCTCACCGGCAGGACATGAATGTAACTGAAATGCTGGAACATGCAGGGTTATGGACTAAGGTCTGCAGAATGTGATCAATGTGATTTATTTGACACTTCTCCAGAATATTAAACTCCAGTCCAATTTGAAAAGTTACTCGCATCATCAGACTTTAACTACAAATATCAGAAAAAAAAATATCAGAAAGTTACAGCACAGATCGAGGCCACTTGGCCAATCCTAAGTATGTGCTGGCTGTAATAGAACTCCCGAGACTTTACTGTTTTTTATACTCACCATTGAAAGCAACAATTTCAGACTGTACTCTGCCCTTTATGCTTTTATAATCTATTTTTAACATATTTCTTTGACAGCTGCACACTTTGTTTCCTTGTTTTTTTCCCAGCCCTAACTATTCCCCGTGGCCTTCCGGGACGACCATTTCTGCTATTTAGTCTATCGTGCCTTTCCCCTTGTGACAGACTATCTTTCTGTCCTTGTCTCATCCTCACCTTGCTCACAAGCTGAGACATTTCTGATGGCTCCCAGCCCTCTGTAAATGTCACTGTGACCCCTGGGTTAATGGCGCGAGTTTTGAATTCTTGTCATCCAGAGATTATCAGAAATCTTTCCGATTGCTGTCTCCCCCAGATTTTATTTTGAAAAGCAGAGCATTTGTGTCAGAGTTAAGTTTTTGTGAGCCTTCCTCCACAATTCCGAGCATTTGGATGTAATTTGTGACCCTCCCACAGATGTGTAACGTCACTGGATTGGCCATGCTAACATGGCCGCAGTGTGCAATTTAGGTGGGTTGGTCTAGCCATTGTTAATGTGGGGTTATGGCGGTAGGGTGGGTGAGCAGGTCGTTGCAGACTCGATGGGCCGAATAGACTCTTTCTGCACCCACGAGATTCTGTGATTCTAACCAGTTGTAATTGTTGTCCCATTTTCCTAATGCCAGGTTCATTCAACTCAGATACAGGATTCTGTGGGTGCTCACTCACTCCTTCCCTTCATTTTTACATCAACTTCACACTGTATGTGAGGGTGGGAATGGATTTGTAAATATAAATACTCCAACCGAAACCCCTCACAGGGGCAGGAACTGTTTCTGCTACTATCAGCACTCACAAGGAACAGGAAAATAAAGGTTCAGTCACAAATCTTACAGGAACATAGTGGTTATAATCACCAGGAAAGGCTGAATACCTCAAAACGCTTTTCTCAAGATAACAGGAGGTTCAGAGACAGCCTGGTACAAGTAAAAAGCTTTGTGTCTGTGTTTTCAGAGATTTGTGGTTGAAATCATTGATTTCGAAGCATGTTTCATTGCCCCAGATCATCAAAGGTGCTATCTAAATGTGCATCTTTCTTTCTATTTGTCTGAGTTAACAATCAGATGGACAGGTCAATGTCTGAGTGTCTTACCAAATCCCTGATTGAATCTGTCTCCCCCCACAAACTCAGGTGTCTCACCACTCACTGGGTCACAGAGAAACTCTGCCGTTTCAATGAGAACTGTCTTTGCTGTCACCTCTCCTCATGCTTCTGCCTAATCCCCACTTCCCTTCATTAAATCCCAGCTGCCGCTAGTCGTCCCACTTGGGCATGTTGAAGAGCATGACAGGAGAAAGGACTGAAACCGAGAGTTCAATAGCCAGAATGAAAGAGGAAGAAGGAAATAAACGATGATTGTGGATCCCAGGGAATACAGACTCCAGGATCAGTCCTTGTGGACATTCCCGCAGTAATACGAGACAGCATTCCATGATGAGAGTTAAACTGGGTGGCAGGAGAGGGAGCCACTGAACATTAGCAGGTTTAGTTGAAACACAGGAGGTTTGTTCAGTCAGTTAGACATGGATGTTAAGTGAGCAGTGAGGGGAAATTTTACCACAAGCTGCAGATGGATAACTTTCATTGGAACAGGAGGAGGACATTCAACCCCTCAACCCTGCTCTGCAATTCATGATAATCATAGCTGATGTGTGACCTAACGTACAACTTTCAAACCCCTCTAATTTCATCAATAAGCTCCTCTGCAACACACAAGATGAGTATTGGAAAACTAAACATCTGCAAATGCTGGGAAATCAGAAAACAAAATCAGAAATTGCTGGAAAATTTAGTAGGTCCGGCAGCATCTGTGGAGAGTGAACTGTTCATGTCCAGTGACCGGTCAGGTGACCAGCTGCAGCTGACCATTCTGCCTGTTCTGGAACACTATATGGAACAGGTTCTGGTGTGAGGGTAATGAGACTGTCAATAATAATTAAGAAAACAGAATGATGGGCTCAATTAGAATTCGCTCACCCCTCCCAGTGGGACACTCACCGACACAGTCACACTGCGGAAAGGCCGCTCACCTATCCGACATATGGGAAGGGATTTATTCAATCTTACAATCTGCTGAGGCACCAGAGGTGGCACAGTAGATTTAGACCCTTCACCTGTACCATGCGTGAGAAAGGATTCATTCAAATCTCTCACCAGCAGAGACATTAGTGAATGCCCACCGGGGAGAGGCCATTCGCCTGCTCAGTGTGTGGGAAAGCATTCACTCAGTCCTCTGACCTGCTTAAACACCAGCGAGCTCACTCTGGGGAAAGGTCATTCACTTGTTCCCAGTGTGGGGGGAGATTCACTCAAATGCAGCACCCGCTGAGACCCCAGTGAGCCTACACACGGGGAAAGGCCATTCAGTTGGTCAGTGTGTGAGAAGGGATTCAGTGATTCATCCTGCCCCCTGAGATCCAAGTGAGCCCACACAGGCGGAGAGCTCATTCAGATGCTCAGTGTGGGAATAGGGATTCAGTGATTCATCCTGTCCCTGAGACCCCAGCAAGTTCACACTGGGTAGGAGCTGTTCACCCCGCTTTGTGACAAGGGATTTGCTGTTAACCACATTAACTGGGCTGGAGTTGACTGAACTTACATTGCCACTTCCTGAACCTCAGGATGTCTCTCTGGGCAGTAAGTCTCCACAAACAGCACTGTGACAATAAGCAATGACATACTGTTTTGATTTAAATTGTGATTGTAGCACTCCTGCTTCATAGCACGAGGTACAATGTTGGAGTCCAGCCTTGGTCCAGCCTTTCAGGAATAAAAGGATGACTAGGGTAGGTATCGGTCCAGTCAAGGATTGTAGTGGGAAGTTGTGCGTGGAGGCGGAGGAGATTGGAGAGACAATAAATCAATACTTTTCGTCAGTATTCACTCAGGAACAGGACACTGTTGCTGGTGTGAATATTGAGTCACAAGTGATTAGAATGGATGGCCTTGAAGTATGTAGGGAAGATGTTTTGGGAATACTGGAAAGGATGAAAATAGGTAAGTCTCCTGGGCCTGATGGCATTTATCCTAGGATCCTCTGGGAAGCTAGGGAGGAGATAGCAGAGCCATTGGCCTTGATTTTTATGTTATCATTGTCAACGGGAATAGTACCAGAAGACTGGAGGAGAGCGAATGTGATCCCCTTGTTCAAGAAGGGAAGTAGGGATAGCCCGAGTAACTATAGGCCAGTGAGTCTGACTTCAGTGGTGGGCAAAGTCTTAGAGAGAATTGTAAGGGATAAGATTTATGAACATCTGGAGAGGAATAACGTGATCAAGGATAGTCAGCATGGTTTTGTGAAGGGCAGGTCGTGCCTCACAAACCTTATTGAGTTCTTTGAGCAGGTGACTAAGGAGGTGGACGAGGGTAAAGCAGTAGATGTTGTGGATATGGATTTTAGTAAGGCGTTCGATAAGGTACCCCATGGTAGGCTAATGCAAAAACTACGGAGGTATGGCATTGAGGGTGCATTAGAGGTTTGGATTAGGAATTGGCTGGCTGGAAGGAGACAGAGGGTAGTAGTTGATGGTATAGGTTCATCTTGGAGTGCAGTTACTAGCGGTGTACCACAAGGATCTGTTTTGGGACCATTGCTTTTTGTTATCTTTATAAATGATCTAGAGGAGGGGCTTGAAAGCTGGGTGAGCAAGTTTGCGGATGACACAAAAGTCGGTGGAGTTGTGGATAGTGAGGAAGGATGTGGCAGGTTACAGCGGGATATAGACAAGTTGCAGAGCTGGGCAGAAAGGTGGCAAATGGAATTCAATGTAGCTAAGTGTGAAGTCATTCACTTTGGTAGGAGTAACAAGAAGATGGATTACTGGGCTAATGGTAGGCTACTTGGTAGTGTGGATGAGCAGAGGGATCTTGGTGTCCATGTACACAGATCTCTGAAAGTTGCCACCCAGGTAAATAGTGCTGTGAGGAAGGCATATGGTGTACTAGGCTTTATTGGCAGAGGAATTGAGTTCCGGAGTCCTGAGGTCATGTTGCAGTTGTATAAGACTCTGGTGCGGCCTCATCTGGAGTATTGTGTGCAGTTTTGGTCGCCATACTATAGGAAGGATGTGGAGGCATTGGAACGCGTGCAGAGGAGGTTTACCAGGATGTTGCCTGGCATGGTAGGAAAATCGTATGAGGAAAGACTGAGGCACTTGGGGCTGTTCTCATTGGAGAAAAGAAGGTTTAGGGGAGATTTGATAGAGGTGTACAAGATGATTAGGGGTTTAGATAGGGTAGATACTGAGAACCTTTTACCGCTAATGGAGTCCGCTGTTACAAGGGGACACTGCTTTAAATTAAGGGGAGGAAGGTATAGGACAGATGTTAGGGGTAGCTTCTTTACACAGCGGGTTGTGAGTTCATGGAATGCCCTGCCAGTAGCAGTGGTGAACTCTCCCTCTTTATGGTCATTTAAGAGGGCATTGGATTGGCATTTGGAAGTTATTGGGCTAGTGTAGGTTAGGTAGGATTTGGTCGGCGCAACATCGAGGGCCAAAGGGCCTGTACTGCGCTGTATTTTTTCTATGTTCTATGGTCAACGGCTGGCGTGCAGTTCCCATATTCTTGCCATGACAGTGTGAGTCTCCTCCGGATGCTTTGTTTTCTTCCCACTGTCCAAAGATGTGCAGGTTAGGTGGGTCGTTTGTGCTAAATTGTCCATAGTATCCAGAATTGTGCAGACTGGATGGATCAGCCTTGGGAAATGCAGGGTTACAGTGATAGAGTGCTCTGGGTGTGATGTTCTTCGGATGGTCGTTCGGGTTTGATGGGCCAATGCTCTCCTTCCACACTGTAGGGATTCAATTCTATGATTGAGAAAAAAAGGCAACACAGCAGAGTGTCCTTGGAGAAGGAGCATGTGGTGTGCATCAATGCTCTGGATGTTTTTAGATAGAGATGGGTACCGCAGGGGATATAGTGCTTTATCTCCACCGCTGCCCCCTCCCCACAACTCTACTTTGATTTAGTCCCTTCTCACTCTGTCACTTGTAATGGTTTGCTTTGCCCATAATGGGCTTTGTTTGGAAATATTCAATTGGTTACACAAATGGTTTACTGCTGGTGATTATATGTCTTGATTAGAGTGGTGCTGGAAAAGCACAGCAGGTCAGGCAGGATCCGAGGAGCTGAAAAATGAATGTTTTGGCAAAAGCCCTTTTCCAGCACCACTCTAATCTAGGCTCTGGTTTCCAGCATCTGCGGTCCTCACTTTTGCACTGCTGGTGATTATATGTTAACCAAAAGCAAAATGATGTAATGATGATTTTGATGGTGGGAAGGTGTGATAACATTTCTGGGTCGGAGAAATGGGGAAAAAGTGTGCTTCACAGCTCACAGAACGAAAACTGAAAATCAGTTTCATCAAACCAAAGGTTCAGACAGGGAGGGAATATTTCCCTGGAGTTTGAGTAGCTGGAAAGTGATGGTGTCCGGGAATAGACAGGATTTTGTTTTACTGAGGTTGAAAGCTTTAAAACTGTTATATTCAAACAGTTTACGTTACTTTAATTTTATTTGTTGTGCAAAAAACTTTTACAACATTTTAAAAACAAAATTTACAAACCTTGTGTTAAAGATAAATGTTAAATAAACTCCATCAAACCATCCCTCACTGAAAACTGTTGTGGAAGTGTAATCTCCTGGAGAACCCCTGCCCACTTCTTCCTACCCGGGCTCGATGACTATATACATACCTGGGAGATAGCAGCAGGAGGAGATCATTCAGCCTTTCAATCCTGCTCCACCATTCAATGGGAAACAGCTGACCATCCAACTCAGTCTCCTGTTCCTGCTGTGCTCCACTCCCCTTTCGTGACTTTACCTCGAAGAACTATATCTAAGACCTCCTTTGTTTTCACTGTGGGTGAGCACAGGGGTAATATGATGCGCTGTCTCCTGGAGGATGCACTCAGCGTCTCTTATCATCCTGCAGTAAAATCAACTAGGTTTCAACAACTAGAGATAGAAACCATTTCAAGGATATGGGCATCCCTGGCTCAGCCAGCATTTATTCCCCATCTCTCGTTACCCTTGACAAAAATGATAGTGAGCTGCTGTCTTGTACCATTCACAGCCCATTTGGCGCAGAGGGACCGACAATGCTGGGAGGGAGAGTGTGCAGGATTTTGGCCAAGTGATTCTCTGTCTTTGCTTCTTCAAATGCTGGTTAACTTCATCACAATCTGCACATGATTTTGAGTTTTCAGTCTGCAAACCTTCACCATCTAGCACCCTGTATAAAGGAATATGTACAGATTAGAATTTCAGAACAGACAATTCTAGTTTCTCTGGAATACCTTTTTCCCCTTTCTTCCCCAAAAGCCTAACCCTTCAGTCCACTTACTCTCTCCCACCCATTCTGACTTTGCTATTCCTCGTGTAAACCCTCCCCATTCTCATGGAGTTAATGATTAATAGATACATGCCACCACTTCCCATCCCTGGCTAGACGCTGCACCCTTTCTGGGTTGACTTTCTTTCCCTTCAGTTGCTGCAAGTCAATAATTTAACAGCAGAATGAAACAAAACGGAAACAGAAAGGGAGGTGGCAGATCCTGAACAGAAGGGGAACCTTAAGTCTGGGAGAATGGGTCAGATCCTTATTTGTTCCCCATTAGTTGATTCCCACCATTACAATGAATTGGGGATGGAGAGTGGTCCTACATGGGAGACGTAACACTTTGACCCCTCCCCCCCTCACAGATCAATAGTAGAAGCAGATGCATTCCTCCTCCAGCCAATCACAGTGTGAAATACTTTCTGTAAAGCATACTTAACCAAAGCACATGCTCCAAAACCCGCCCACATTCTGTACATGTACTGTGCTGGGTTTCCCCACACACGTGTGGTCCCTGCTTCAGGGAATGTGGGAGTTGTCGGCCTCATGAAGCCAGTGGAGCCCTGTCTCTGGAAAGTGAATAAAAAATGTGGACTGGAGTGTGTTGTGTATCGGGTCCCCATTCAGACACACAGGACATGTGCACTGTCATCGGGTTTTACTGAGACACCTGCTTCCACAACCTGATTTTCTGATGTAAGGAATATTGATTCAGCCAACTGGAGCGTGGGGTTGTCAACAGGAGGAGCAGATTTTAAGCAGAGGTGGCTCAATGGTTAGCATTGCTGTCTCACAGCGTCAGGGACCTGGATTTGATTCCAGCCTTAGGCGACTGTGTGTAGTTTACACGTTCTCCCCGTGTCCAAGTCTAGCACTATGAATGACAAAGATGTGTCCCTCAGCTTCCACAGAATCAGTTTGGGTAGAACTTACAAATGGGAAGGAGAAGCAAATATTAGTGTGTCATATATCGAAACCAAACGGCTACAGAAAATCTCAGCATCACATGCTCTGGAAATTAGATAGGCAAGTATTGTGGATACCGCAGTCTTACTGGATTGTCTCAAGTTACATCTAAACTGCATTAACTAAGTGATTGCTCAGGCTGTGTAAAATAAATCCCGTAAGTGTATATGAGTTCGGTTGAAGAGTATGTTGTGAAGCAAACTAGAGAGCAGGTTATTTCGGATTTGGTGTTCTGTGGTCAGAAGGACGAATTAATAACCTTGTACTGAAGCAGCTTTTAAGGAATAGTGACGTTAATAAGGTGGATATTACACGGTGTCTGCATACAATATAGAATTCTCGATCATTCTGGCTAAACATCATGACTGCCTGGAGGCTAGAGGGTCAAGTTTGCTCCAGTGAATTGGGAAAGTACAATATAACATGCAGTGGGAGGCAAGCAATGTTTGCTCGAGTCACAGAGTCAGACAGCACGGAGACAGACTCTTTGCTCCAAAATAGTCCATTCCGACAAAATGTCCATCCACGCGAAGCCCACTTCCCTGCCATTGCCCTGTATCCTTGTAATACTTTCCTATCCGTGTATTTGGCCAAATGACTTTTGAAGGTTGTGAAAGTAGCCAACTCAATCTCCCACTGGCAGCTCATTCCATATGCGCAGTAAGTTCCCTGTGTAAAACTTTCTTCCTCAGGTTCCCTTTTATTCTTTTCCCTCTGGCCTTAAACCGATTCCCTCTTGTCTGTGATTGCCCTACCCTGGGAAAAAAAAGACTGAGTTTATTATTCTGACCATGCTTGTCATGATTTTGCACACTTATATCAGATCCCGCTAAGTCTCATAGACGCTAAAGTAAAATGTCCTGGGTTGTCCAACCTCTCCTATAACTCAGATCATTGTGATGGCAACATCGTTGTAAATTTGTCCTGCACTCTTTCCAACTTAATAGCATCTATGACTCGAACAAACATTATTTGCCACCCAGTGAACAAAACTGAACATTACCTTAGCAGTATGGCCTCACCAGCATCCTGGATAGCTGCAACGTAACTCCCTAATTTCGATACTCAGTGATATACACTGATGAAGGCTAGTGTGCCAAAATTCTTTCTTCACTGCCCTGTCTACCTCTGAATCATCTTTCAGAGAACCATGCACCTGAATTCCAAGGTCCCTCTGTGCCACTACACACCTTAGGACCCAATCTTTCACCATGAAACTCCAAACTTGATTTGATTTGTCAAAATGCATGAACTTTCACTGATCTGTATTAACATCCATTTGCCACTTCTCAGCCCACTTCCCCAGATAATCAAGGTATTGCTGCAATTTCTAAATTTCTGATAACCTTGCTCACTCTGCATGATGCTGCCTATTTTAGTGTCATCTTCATACTTAAAAATCATGCCTATACATTCTCATCTAAATCATAGATATATGTAACATGTAGTGGTCCCAGCACTAGCCCCTGAGCCATTCCAATAGTCACAAATCTCCAGTCTGACCAGCATTCTTCCAGTAGTACCCTCTGCTTCCTACCATCAGGCCAGTTTTTTATCGGATTTTCCAGTTCCCCCTCAATCCCATGTGACCTAACCTTCCAGAGCAGCGTACCATGTGGAAGCTTACCGAAGGCTTTATTGGAATCCATCTAGGCTATGTATACCACCCTGTCCTCCTCAAGTTGCTGGTCATTTCATCAAAGAACTCCAACAAATTTGTGAGTCATGATCTCTTATGCACAAAGCCGTGCTGAATTTGATGAAGGGCTTTTGCCTGAAACATCGATTTTCCTGCTCCTCGGATGCTGCCTGACCTGCTCTGCTTTTCCAGCGCCTTTTTAATCTTACTCCGAAACATCCCTTGTCGTTCCAAATGCATGTATATCCAATCTCTCCGAACCTTCTCAAGTAACTTACCTACTAGATTTTAAGTTTACTGGCCTTTAGTTCCCTTTGTAGCCTTTCTTGAATAATGGTTTATCTTTGTAGCCTTTCTTGAATAAGGGTTTAGCATTTGCTACCCTCCAGTCATCCAGGACCTCAGTCGTTGGCCAGCGATGATGGAAAAAACCAACCAGGGTACCCGCAATTTCTTCTCTATCCTTCTGCAGTGTTCCTGAATATATCTGGTCAGGACCAGGAGTTTGTAGAAATACTGCAAAGTCTGAAAAATATGTCTATGTATTTCAGGTACAAACACCAAAGAAAGGGAAAGTGACTCAATGATGGTTAACGTAACAAATTAGAAAACATTAATCATAGGAAGTGACTTCAGAAGAATTCCAGATATTGTGGAAACCTGAGAATTCTCAGAAATTAACGATCCAGACAAGAAAGGCCATGAAACTGATTAGGAAATCAAAAAGAGAACATACATGGTAACAAACAGGAACACAAAGAGTGCATCAATCTGCGATCTATATTTCAAAGGAAACAAAATGAAAGCAAGGTCAATTGTGGAAATTTGTAATCGGGAGAGGAATGCTTATTGTGGGGGACAGGGAAATGGCAAAGAAAATAACCAGTTACTTAGCATCAGTCTTCATGCAGGAAGACCCAGAAATACCAAGTGATCATATCGGCCTTCTACAGCTAAAGACATAAAGTCAATTCATATCAGTAACAAGGTAGTACGTGAACATAGAGCTGGATTGAGCATTGCTAAGTCTGACGAAACAGATGTACTTCCTATCAAAATGTCAGAAAAAATCACCAATAGAAGTATTAATTGCACTGTTGATGACTGTGTTTTATTTTCCTGTACATTCTGCAGAAACCGAAAGTAATTGTAGATAAGTGGAAGTTAGTAAACGTGAGACAAACATTGTAGATTGATGGAAGGGATCCAAACAGCTACAAAGGGAAAAAGACATAGTTTGGAGAACTGCAGACCAACTAACTTGACATCTCTAGGGAAACTGTTGGAATCTATTACAAGGATGAGATTTTTGATACTTAGAAATTAACAGCAACAATGGAGAGAATCAACATGCATTTCGGTTAGAGAAACTTGATAAACTTTGGAATCATTTGAAGTCGTTTCTTGCAGCATAGATAATGGGGAACCAGTTGAAGTGGCATATATTGAATTTTCAGAAAGGTTTCTATAAGAACTCAAACAGTGAGTTTGTAAATGCAATGAATGTGAAGGGTATTTGGAGGAATATATGTCAGTGGAAAGTTAAAGTTTGGTCTGCCTTCATTTAAGGGAGTCAGAACATTGATGTAAAGATATGTTGAAGCAGTTTCACAGCGTGTTGGTGGGACTGTACCTGGAGTATTGTGTACAGTCTTGGTGACTGAATCCTAGAAAAAAGAATATACTGACCACAGAGGAAGTGCAATGGACATTCTCCAGATTAATCCCTCAGATGGTGAGATTACCTGATGAGGATACTCGGCCTGTGTTCTCAAGAGTGTCAAAGAATGAGAGGTGAGTCACAATGAAATTTAGAAAATTCACAAAACATATGATAAGTTGGAAATTAGCAGAATGCTTCCCTGGCTGTCTAATCCACATTCAAGGCAAATAATGCAAGGATCTGGGACAGGAGAAAGTGAGGTCTGCAGATGCTGGAGATTAGAGCTGAAAATGTGTTGCTGGAAAAGCGCAGCAGGTCAGGCAGCATCCAAGGAACAGGAAATTCGACGTTTCGGGCATAAGCCCTTCATTGCTGAAGAAGGGCTTGTGCGGTTCACGAATTGCATTGCAGTCAAATCGTATTTAATAAACACGTGTTATTGGAGAACGGCCTGTATATTGAATGGAGGAGCAAAATTGATGGGAGGAAGGCACTACAGCAGTTCTCACTTTATATTTCACAATGTTAATTATGATATTAACATTGTACGGGGAAAGCTGCATTAAGGAGACGTTTGGCCATGAAACAGCATGGGGAAATGTCGATGTGTCGAAAAGCCTATTCATTTCACAATGCTTCTGTGAAATCACTGCAGGGTCAACAGGACAATGTTTCCCATTCCCTTTTCCGATACTGAGGCTGGTGCCGGGAGTCCTGTCCAGTTTTATACTTTAAGGTCTCGGAGCAGTTTGATACAATTGAGTATCTTGCTTGGCCGATTCAGAGACTACTGAAAAAGTTTATCATATGTCAGTGTGTCTGGAGTCACTTTTAGGCCAGACCAGGAAAACACAGGAGATTCACTTCCTGAAAATACATTGGGGAAGGAGATTGATGTGTACAATCAACATTGGAAACAAGATCACTATTACCGACACCAGATTAGATTACATTACTTACAGTGTCGGAACAGGCCCTTCAGCCCAACAAGTCCACACCGACCCACCGAAGCACAACCCACCCATACCCCTACATTTACCCCTTACCTAACACTACGGGCAATTTAGCATGGTCAATTCACCTGACCCGCACATCTTTGGATTGTGGGAGGAAACTGGAGCACCCGGAGGCAACCCACGCAGACACGGGGAGAATGTGCAAACTCCACACAGTCAGTCGCCTGAGTCGGGAATTGAACCCGGGTCTCAGACGCTGTGAGACAGCAGTGCTAACCACTGTGCCGCCCACGATCTTAGGTCTCAATATTTTATTAATTATTTTTAACTTCCACCAGCTGCCGGGGAATTAACCTAGTCTGGATTAGTACTCAAGTGACATTTCCACAACAGCGCCATCTCCACATGGGGATCTAAGGCAAACCACACTGAGCAGATTATTTCTGTGCAGCCTGACAGCTCTGTGAAAAAGAGCTACCACCAATTTGATTATGAGATGGTACTGAGGGGGTGGTAATTTGTCAGATTGTAATTATTCTCCTCTTAGGGAATAGGGCATCGTTGAGTAATTTTCCACATTGCCAGAGAGATGTGAGAGTTGGAGCTGGAATGAAACAGCTTCCCCAGTGACACGGCTTGTTGTGCAGCACAAGGTTTCAGTCCTGCTACAGGAATGGTGTCAGTTCCCATTGCCTTTGTCGTATCTACTGTGCTCAGCTGTTTCTCATGTCACGTGCAGCGAAGCGAATTGGTTGAAGACTGGCATCTGTGATTTTGCGGGAATCATGAGGAGGGTGAGGTGGATCATCCACTCAACGTGTCTGGTTGAGGATAGTGCAGAAACCACATACTTGACTTTTTCACTTATGTACAGAGCTGTTCCGATATTTAGGATGAGGATATTTGTGCAGTCGTTTCCTCCAGTAAATTGTTTAGTAGTCATCGGCATTTATGCTTGGATTTGGCAGGACAACAGAGCTTAGATCTGATCTGTTAGTCTTGAGATCATTTCCCCCTCTCCATCAGACGTTAGTCCTGCTGTTTAGAATGCAAACAGTCAAGTGTGGTAGCTTTAATGGGTTGTCATCAGGTTTAGGTGCACATGATTCCGACCCTGACTTGTTCACCCACATTCGTCACTGTTCCATGGATCGGCTTGATAGTGATGGTAGACTGATGAATTTTCCTTGGGAAGAAGTCACAGATTGCTATTTAATACAATTCTCTTTCTGCTGCTGTTGTGGTCGACAGCATCACATGATAACTCAGTTTGAGTTGCAATAGCTACAATTCAATTCTACTGCCTGTCCCCCAGTTCACACAGAGACCCATTCACCCATCAGCCCTGTATTATATACCTAACCTGGTTTCTGATGCGGTAACACTTGCATTTTCATGTTCTCATTCTGCTGAGAGCCTCTCCCTGGTGTCACACCTTTAATTTGTTAATTTAACTCAATCCATTTAAGGTAATGGATTTCTCTTCCACAATGTCAACTTCTGTATTTGAAGTGAATGTGTTTCCCTCAGTTTTTCTCCCTGACCAGACATGATGCCAGACATATGTAGTTTCAGAGTCAAGGAACTTGTGCACCATGCGTTATTGTTCAATCCCCAGTGTACGGCACTCCATGTTGGACAGGATGTTTGAGCATCTTTGGCGTACTCCTTTGGAAATTGTACAAAAACAGAAATTGCTGAAGATGTTGTAACATCTTCTGGAATGAATGCAAAGTTAAAATATCAGATCCAGGGACCCTCTACAAAGCTCCCAGTGTCTCCAGAAACTTTTGTATTTTTATTTCCAGTATCCATAGTTATTTGTTTAGGGAAGATTTGTTCTGTGCTTATTCATTTCTGGAGAAACTCAGTAGGTCTGTCAGCATCTGCAGAGACAGAGAAACGGCGTTAGCATTTCAAGCCCAGTGTGATACTTCTTCTGAACTGAAAAGGATTGGAAACTGGGCTTTTTAATCCCTTGCCAGAGATGGGGGATGGGTGACAGGGAAAGAGGGCGTGGCAAAGACAAGCAGGCTTTTAGCAGTGGTCAACGAGAAGATGATATAAAATGGGTTTAAATTAAGGTGTGAATGGGGGAAAGAGGTTCAATCTACTGAGTGCAAGATAAAGAAGGCACTACCACACAATGTCACAGGAGGGAGAATGTTGGCTATATGGCATTACATAGATCTGTCCATAAATACGTTTTCATTGTCGAGATCATCACCCCCTTTAGACAAAGGATATCAGGTGCTTGACTTCTTATTGGCAATAGTAAGCGTTTCTTGCTGCCTTAGTTTTGTAATAGGGAGAAAAAACAAATCACAATATGAAGTTTGAGCTGAGTGTTGTTTACCTGTCATGTTTAATATAGTGTCAAATTTGCAGTATTTATCTTTAAATGCTTGTTCTGTATCAGGTGGAGTGTAGAAGGTTACGGGCTGACATTATAGAAGTTTCTAAAATCATGAGAGGCATGGATAGGGTGAATAGCCAAGATATTTTCCACGGGGTGGGTGAGTTCAGCCATCGTAGGCAGAAGTTGAAGGTGAAAGGGGAAGATTTAAAATGGACGAAGGGGCAATGTTTTTACACCGTGTGTGGTGTGGGTAAGGGAAGAACTGCCAGAGGAAGAGTGGTAGATACCAGTACAGCTTCAACACTTAAAACTCATTTGTACAAACATATGGATGGGAAACATTTTGAGGCATATGGGCCAAATGAAAGCAGATGGGACGAGCTTAATTTGGAAAACCTGGCTAACATGGGCATTTAGAAAAGCTTCACGCAGAGTCAGTGTGGGTTTGTGAACGGGAAATTATACTTTACCCCGTAAAATCATGCAAAGTGTTTCTGGAGATGCCTGAGAATGTAACAAGCGGACTTGATCAAGGGGATCTGGAAGACACCAGGATATCCAGAGATTTTCCACAAGGTATTACAAAACAAAAGTTCTTACACAAGACTGACGCTCGTAGGATGATGGATAATATATTAATATGGGATGATGATTGGTCAACACACAGCAATCGGAGAATCAGGATTAATGGATCTTCATGATAAAGGTGTATCTACTAGAGTACCACAGCTATCAGTCCGATGGCATCAGTTATTCACACTCTATACTGATAGTCTGAAGGATGGAGCTGAGTGCAATATACATCCGGGTTGTGGATGACACTGAGATCCAAAAGGCGGGCTGTTATTTAATGGAGAGGACTTCCAGAAAGGGACCATACAAAGAGATTGGACTGTGTCTGAAGCATAAGGTCAGCATGCTGATGCAGCAATTAACTAGGTTGCTTCATTAGACGTGTTCCTGGGATGAAAGGGTTGTGTTACTGAGAATGTCAAAACTGTTGAGGTGATTATTCATTGGTGTTTAAATGAATGAGGAGTGATACTGCCGAAAAATACAAGGCACGGAGAGGGCTAGATAAGGTAAAAATTGAAAAGTTGTTACCATTCCTGGGTGGAGTCTCGAACTCGAGGACTTCGATACCGAATATGGAACATCGATTTCTATCTGAGATGCAAAGTGATGTCTTCTCTCAGAAGGTAGTGAATGTCTGGAATTCCCAAACCCAGAGAAGTGTGGATGGATACAAGGAGTCGGCAAGAAAGTGGAGTTAGACCTGAAGTAGATCAGCCATGTACATATTAAATGACAGGGCAAGGTTAATTTCACATGTTATGCTTTTGGAAAGTAACTGGTTATTTTCCTGGAAGTTGTGTAATGTAATGCTTCATCCGGATGAGCAGAATATTTCTTTGAGTTAACCCTGGGTGGGGTATGGGGGCTGTATTCATATCGAATCTGGGACATGACTTACATCTGGAGCAGAAATTGTGGAGGGGAAGCTTGGAAACGGGGATTGGGGGTGAGTGTCACTTCTTGACCCAGCCTGGAAGTTCCAAGTACATTTTCAAAACTATACCTAACCATCGGAGTGGCTCGATCTGCTCCTGTGTAGCAGGTCTGAAGGTTTGAATGGAACATCAGAATGTAGGGCTGCGGGACACGAGGGGGGCATTCGGCCCTTTGACACTATTCCACCAGTAAATTAGGTTGTGGCTCATCTCATGGCGTTCCCAGCTGCAATTTGCTCTCCATGCACCATTATCCCTGATTCACCTGTCTATGGAAAATCAGATGAATCCAACCTCGATGTAATATAAAGATTCAGCCCTCCGAAACTTCTGGAAAGGAGAATTCTCACATGAATGAATTCCCACTTTGTGAATTTTTTTTCAATCCAGTTGTGACTGAGGATGGAGGGTGTTACTGCTTCCTTTTCTCTTCCCACTCCTCCACTGCTCACAACAAATGTTAAATGTAACCAGGTTGGTGAAATGGCTGATGATAAATGTCTTAGACTAGGTCAGATTCAGTGATAAGAACAAGTCAGGCAGATTTCTTTAGACAGCCACAAGTTACGAACAGCACTAGCGGAGGAGTATGGTGGATTTGTGGATAGCACCGCTGCCTCACATCACCAAGGAGCTGGGTTCAATTCCAACCTCGGGCGATCCTCTATATGGAGTTTGAACATTCTCCCCACGCCTCTGTGGGTTTCCACCCAGTGATCCTGTTTCCTGCCACAGTCCAAATATGTGCAGTTTAAAGTGGATTGCCCATAGTGCCCAGGGATGTGTGGGTTAGTTAAGGGAAATGCAGGGTTACATGGATAAGATTGGGGGCATGTCCAAGTGGGGATGCTGTTGGGTGGGTAAGTGTGGGCTTAATGGACGGAATGTCCTGCCTCCACTCTGTAGAGCTTCTATGACAATGACAACAAGTTTGGGAGATACAAACACCCAGTGGGTATATATCTAATCCTCTCTCCTCAAGGTCTCGTATGTTTTTTTTTTCTCTCTCTCATTCTAAGAGGAACCTTTAAAAGCCTTCCTAATATAAGAACTTCACCCCAGGAATACGTGCAATGAAATATCTCTGAACTGCTTCCAATGTAATTATATCCTTTCTCAGATAAGGAGACACAAAAGACTAATCCCACACTCAGAACATAATGTTTATAATTGTTTTCTCAAAGTGCTGTGAGTCTTTGGAACACTCTTCCCCACAGAGCATTGGGGGCAGAGATACTGAATATTTTTGAGGCACAGATGGAAGGATCAAAAATAACATCAGATTCAATGATTATCGAGGAATGGGCAGCAATGTGCAATGTAGGGGGAAATGTAGACAGTGGTATCAAATAACACGGCTTCAGAACCTCCAGCAATATAATGCAAAATGAAATGATAATATCGATAAAATGTTAAGGGGGAATACTAGACGGCGGGGATCCAGAAGGTCTGCTTTGCTGGGCTCTGCATCAACACACGGGCAAAGTGTTTCTCTAAGCCACCCCATCCCAGCCATTTACGTAAAATTCAACACTAAAAGAGTGATTGAATCTTTACTGATCCCGGTTTGTCAAAGGGCAATGACAAAACATGGGGAAAGGATCGAGTAAGTCCCAACAAGCGGTGCACCCGTCAGCACCGAGCATGCGTGAGGCCGCTGCTGCAACCCCCTCTGCTCGTTTGATGGACCCAGTTACTAACCAGGCCTTGGTCACTGAGTTCATCAAGTTACCTGAAATGATTGAAGCCATGATTGAAGAACAGTTCAGCCGTGGCAAGAGCCGCTCTCAGCCGTGCTCCAGAATCATGAGCAGCAACTTCACAGCCTTGGAAACAGAACCGACGATGTCAACGGCCGAACTTCAACGACAGAGACCGTGATCGATTCCTCTCGGGGGAGGATCCTTGCTCCTGAAAAACAGGTCTGCACCTTAACTGAATAAGATGACGACCTCAGGAACAGGGGTAAGATGAAGAATATTCACGTTGTCGGTTTGCTGGAGCGGACAGAAGGTGGTCAGCCGGTGAGTTTTTTCAAGAACTGGCTGCAGCGATTCCTTCACTTGGAAACTGAGGAGGGACGGGTGAAGAGTGAGACAGTTCATCAGATTACGGCGCGGAGGTCAGACTCAGACCAACGCCTTCATCCTGTCCTTGCACGATTACTTAGTTATGGGGACAAACAAAGACTGATGGAAGCTTTATAACCCAGGGGAAAGGTCCAATGGGTTTAATTCACGAGGGCTCCAGGATTATGTTCGTTTAGGACTTTTCAGCGGCGGTGACTAGGAAAGAAAATCTTTTGATGATATCAAGAGAAGAGCAAGGGAACTCGGGATTCAGTACCCCTAACGGTTCCCAGCGGTGCCCCGTATTGCTTTGAATGGATCCGTGAACCCGTCTGACTCTCCAGAGAAAGCGAAAACTTTGTGGACATTTTAAAGTAAGTTGGATATTTAGATAATCATGTTTCTCTCTTATAGAAATTTTGTTGGATTTTTCTGCTATTAACCAGTGTTAAATTATAGCCGGGAATGGGTAGAGTACTCAGTTTTAACTTCTTCATTAGTATTACTATTTTTTTTCCTTTCTTTGCTTGTGTCTGGGGTGCAGCTCAAGCTGGAGGGAGTTACAAAGCTAGTTGTGATGACTAAGTGTCGACCGAAGGGCAGTTCAAGCTTGGTTTTTGTTGTTAATTGCCCTGGATTCCTTATTGATAGCGGGCAGAAGACAAAGTTTTGAGACATGTAAGCGTCCCCAGTGGGCGGTGAGGAGCAAATTCCACAATCGAGTGTCATTGGCATTTTGGATTTTATTTCGTTCTTTGGTTTTTTTATGTGTTTAGCTTTGGAACGTTTTGAGAGCTTGTTAGTTGTATTAGTTTTAGTTTGTACAGTTTTTAGGCTCTATGCGTCTTTTTTTCCATTAATGATCAGCGATGTGTAATTTGATGTGAAACTCTAGAGTTGAAATGTTGCTACAGTGTGTTATGGAAAATGATGTGCTTAAATGTTGTACCTGGAACATTAAGGGGAGCCATCTGCCAGTCAAGAAGAAAAATGTACTTTCTAATCTTCAAAAAGAGAGGGTGGATGTGGTCCGATTGCAGGAGATGCACCTTGACAGCAAGGAACATTTGACGTTACAGCAGGGCGGGTTTGATCAGGTTTACTTATCATCTTTTAATACTAGGAGTAGGGGAGAATCCATACTAGTGAAGAAGAATCTTCAATTTAAATTATTGAATTGTATTAGACATTCACGGAAGGATCAGCATCCCCAGAATCTTGAACTATGGGAAATAATACAGTATTTTGAATGTTTATTGCCCCCGGCGCGCCCTCTTAAAATCCTAGTAGATGCATTTTCCAAATTCAGTTATCTTGCATCGTGGCAGATTACTAGAGAAGGAGATTTCAACTGTCTTATGGCCCCACGGTGGACAGAATGTCCAAAGGTCCCCCAATACCCTCACTATAATGAAAGCAATTAGTTCTCTGGCAGAACTCGAGCTGGTGGATGTCTGGAGGCAGATCTACCTCACCAGTAGGGATTTTATTTTCTCCTTTAACCCGCAGAAATGGCACACGAGGGTTGATCTCTTCCCCGTCCCTGCTACAATCTTAGATTCAGTGGCATCCTCCACAATTGGAAATCTTACCCCAACATACCTGCCCCAGAAGTAAGATAGAAGTCACGTAAGATTATGTTGTATGCATTTGAGGATCTTATGTTTTTGTCAAATCCCACAGTTTTGGCGGCTCACATCATGCAATGCATTAATTCGCTTATCATCTTTTCGGGCTATAAGATTAATTTTACAAAGTTTGTGGCCATCCCTATGGGAGGTCTCAGGGAAATACCTGATGTTGAAGGCAAATCCTGGTTTCCTTTTAATTGGTTCCGGGGGTGGTTTCCCTATTTCAGTATATTCATTACATCTGTCTTTGATCATTTATTTAACATGAACTATGTCCATTTGTTTGACAAAATTAAACACGACCTTCAAAGATGGGATGCACTTCCAATATCCTGGCTAGGTCGGATGGTTGTTCTTAAAATGAATGTCCTTCCTTATTTGCTATACCCCGTGTGAATTATTTTTTGATGTTTCCTAGACAGATATTTATGAGACTTAATGGCTGGTTTAGCTCTTTTATTTGGCACCATAAGCGACTCTTTATCAAGCTAACCAAATTGCAACTACCCCACAGATTGTGGGGAGTAGATTCCCAGATTAAAATCTATCAATTAAGCTCTTTATTATCCCATGTTAGTGTCTGAGCCACTGAGGGCACTGCGGTTAGATATTGAACCCTCTCAGAGAAAGTGAACCCTTATTAGTCTGTTTTTCTTAGAAAAAATGGCATTGTGGAGTATTCTCATATCCCAATAATTATCAATCCTGTTAAAACATGAATGACAATGCTTCAGATCGAGGGCAATACAGCCAAAACCATGTTTCTTACCCCTACAATTGGTATACCGAGTTGTCAACCGGGGATAATAGATTCCATGTTTAAACTGTGGGAAGCCAGGGGTGTAACTTGCTTGAGTGATTTAGAATTGATAGAATTCCTACAGTGTGGAAAGAAGCCCTTGGCCCAACAAGACGACTTCGACCCACCCAGACCCATTTCCCTACCATCCTATATTTACCCTGACTAATGCTCCAACCTACACATCCCTGAACACTATGGGTGATTTATCAATAGCCAATTCATCTAACCTGCACATCTGTGGATCCTGGTGCTGTGAGGCCACAGTGCTCACTACTGAGCCACCACGTGTTATTTGAGGGAGAATGAATGACATCATTTGATCAAATAACTCGTAAGTATGGACTACCTACTGAAGACGTCTTCTGTTTTTTTTCCAGATCAGAGAGTTGATTTTTAAAAAATACAGTTTTAACAGACTTACAGATGAGATAGAGCGAAGTGGGTGCTTATTGCTTAGAATGCACTCTCTGCCAGTACCCTTTATCACTAGTTGGAGTCTGTCCCCTCAGATGAGACTGTACAGCTTTGTGATGCCTGCGAGAGAGAGAGTTGGGGGTTCAGAATACCTCGGAGAGATGGGAGGATATTTGTGAAAGTGCTCGAAGGATTTTGATCTGTAATAGGACCGATTCCATGCAGTTTAAAATTCTTCATAGGGTCGACCTGACACAGATTGACTCTCAAGATGCAAAATGGGATTATCTTCAGCCTGTAGTAAGTGCAGAATGACTACAGACACTCTTACTCATTGCTTGTTGTCCTGCTGCAGGCTTCAGATATATTGCAGCACTGTGGTAACTCTGATAGAGTAGGTATTGGGGACTGAATTGGAATTGGACTTTCTCACCAGTATGGTGCATCAAAAAACAGAGATTTATATAAGACATGGCAGCATTTTTTGGATTACCACGATGCAGGTTGATCTGTCACATTAAGAAGGGTTTTTATATAGCCATGACGATATTGCCTAATGAATTTAATATCAAGCGAGGAAGAATTATGAACATAAAAATGCGTATCAGTTTATGCTCTTGAAGAAAGAGAGCTATCGTTTTGTTATGCTGAGCTGTACTATTTATTCATTATTTCTAATTAATAGAATCCCTACAGTGTGGAAACAAGCCCTTGGGCCCAACAGGTCGACTTCGACCCACCCAGACCCATTCCCCTACCATCCTATATTTACCCTGACTATTGTTTATTTTTGTTTTTCTTCTGTCCATTTAGTGTTTTTAACTTGCTTTGTATGTACATGTACATACGTGTAATTTTGTTCAGTTATTTGAGTTGTGTTGTTAATGGGTTACTATAATATTAAAAATCTCTTTTCAATAAAATTACTTTTTAAAAAAAATAAAATGGTAACATTGATAGAATAGAGTCCCAAAGAACTCTCATTAGAGAGACCATGTCGAGGTGACATCCTCAGTGCTTGGGAACCTCCTGTGAAACACTTCTGTGATGTTTCCTCCGGCATTTACAGTAGTTTATATCTGCCACTCCCGGTTGTCAGTTCAAGCTGTCCGCTGAAATGTCTGCAACACAAATTCCCAGCTCAGTGAACAGAACCACAACAATGAACACCCGAGCTACAAATCTTCTCACAAACTATATACACTTCGATAAGATCCCCTTTCAGTTTCCTAGGCAGTAAAGAAATAAATTCTAACCTGTCCAATTTCTCGCCATAACTTAAACCTTTTAGCCCAGGAAACATCTCTGAAATTTCTTCTCCACTCTTCCTTGTTCAATAATATCCTTTCTAGAGCAAGGTGAACAAAACTGAACACCATACTCCAACTGCAGCCTTACTAATATCCTGTATAATTGCAACATAACGTCCCAACTTCTATACTCAATGCCCTGATGTGTGCCAACAGCCTTCTTCACTGTCCTGTGAATCTGTGACTCAAATTTCATATAACCATGCACCTGATCTCCAACGTCCTTTTGTTCCACTACACTCCTTAAGGCTCTCTCATTCATCATTAAATTCCTACCTGGATTTGACTTTCCAAAATGCAAGACGTCACCCTTTATCTCTGTTAAACTCCACATGCTATTTCTCAGCCCACTTCTGCTGCCGATCAAGGTATTGCTGCAATTTCTGGTAATGTTCCTCATTGGATCACTCCTATTTTAGTGTCATCTGCAAAGTTACTAACCTTACGTTGTGCACCATCGTCCAGATAATTGATATAGATCACGAATAGCAATGGGCCCAGCACCGATCCTTGAAGCCCTCCAATTGTCACAGGACTCCAGTCCGACAAGCATACCTCCACCATAGCCATTTGCTTCCTAACGCCAAGCCAACTGTGTCGCCAATTTGCCAGTTCACCTTGGAGTTCATGCAATCTAACCTTCCAGAGCGGCCTACCATGTGGAACCTTATCAAAGGCCTTACTGAAATCCATATAGACTATGTCCACCACTCTGCCCTCGTCAACTTTTCTGGTCACTTCCTCAAAATAATCAAACAAAATTTGTAAGGCATGACCTGCCACGCACAAAGCCATGCTGACTGTTCCAAGTCAAACTCTGTCTTTCCAAATGCATGCACATCTTATCTCTCAGAACCTTCTCAAGTGGTTTACCGAAAACAGATGCGAAGCTTGCTGGTGCATACTTCCCAGGTTTTTCTATGCAGCCCTTCTTGAATAAGGGCACAACATTTGCTCCTGCCCAATCTTCCGGGACTTTGGCCCCTGACCTGTCTTCTCTAGCCTCTTGCAGAGCTCTTGGATATATCTGGTCAGGACCAAGAGATTTATCTGACTTTATGCATTCTAATATGTCCAACAGCACCTCTACTGTGACATTAACGGTACTAAGATATGACAACTAACAACCCTCCCCCCACCCCAAAGGTCAAAGATCTTCATGTCTTTCTTCGTGGTAAATTGAGGGGAAATTGAGGGCCTCGCCCGTCTGTTGTGGTTTTATACATGAATGCCCACTTTGGATTTTAAGACGTCCTATTTTCTCTCTCGTCGTTCTTTTTCTTTACTATACTGAAAGCACACCTTTGGATTCACCCTAATTTTCTCAGCCAAGGCTATGTGTTCACCCTTTTCGCCCTCCTGATTTCCTTCTTCAGTAAACTCCTGTATCCCTTGTGTCTCTCCAGAGATTCCATTGATTCCAGCTGCTTGAAACTGAGCCCTCCTTTTTTCTGGCTAGAGTCTGATTATCTCTTGTCATGCAGGGTTCTCCCTTCCTGCCTCACTTTCCCTTCATACTCACAGGAACATATAGACCTTGACCTCGAGCTATCTCACTTTTAAAGGCCTCCAACTTACCAGAGACCCTTTTGCCTGGAAACAAGCTTCTCCAATCAACGTTTGCAAGTCCCTGTCTACTTCCAGCAAAATTCACCTCGCCCCAATTTAAAACTTATCCCTCCCATAACTATTTTAAGTGGTAAATGCTCCCCACTTTACCTCCGTCACCTATCCTGCCCTATGTGCCAACAGTAGGTCGAGTTTGTCCCTTCCCAAGTAGGACCCTCTACAAACTGCTTGTGGAAACTTTCCTGAACACACTTAACTAATTTCTTTTCATCTTACTCCTGAATCCTTTGCAAGTCCCAGTCTATGTTAGTTTAATTAAAACACCTATTACGACAAACCTATTGCTCCTGCAAGTCTCCCCAGTCTCCCTGCAAATTTGTTTCTCTAATTCCCATTGATTATTTGGAGGCTTATCGTGCAACCACTATAACATCACCAACCCCCTCTTACTTCTTTGCACCATCCACAAAACCTCACTGGACATTATCTCAATTATTACATCTTTAAATACTGGAGTAGTATGTGCCTGAATCGGAACTATTGGTTTTGAAACTGTTTCAATTTACATGTCTACCTCCCAGCCATTTTCACACCCACAGCACCCCTTGTCAAGATGCAATGGAGATATAAAGCTGTAAATGGATACATCCCGTCACTGCCAGCACTGTCTGCAAGTTTCCCCACACTGGGCAGGGGTCTAACAGTGTCACCGAACAATGCAACAGTATGTGGTTATATATGAATGAACCAATGCTGTCTGCACACCTCCTGTGACTGCTTCCTGTTCCTGTGTCCCAGTCTCGAGCAGTTGAGTGACTGCCTCCTGTTCCTGTGTCCCAGTCTCGAGCAGTTGAGTGACTCCCTCCTGTCCCTGAGTCCCAGACTCGAGCAGTTGAGTGACTCCCTCCTGTTCCTGTGTCCCAGTCTCGACACGTTGAGTGACTCCATCCTGTTCCTGTGTCCCTACCTCGAGCAGTTGAGTGACTCCCTCCTGTTCCTGTTTCCCAGTCTCGAGCTGTAGAATGACTGCCTCCTGTTCCTATGTCCCAGTCTCGATGGGTTGAGTGACTACCTCCGGTTCCTGTGTCCCAGTCTCGAGCACTTGAGTGACTCCCTCCTGTTCCTGTGTCCCAATCTCGAAGAGTTGAGTGACTGCCTCCTGTTCCTTTGTCCCAGTCTCGACCAGTTGAGTGACTGCCTTCTGTTCCTTTATCCCAGTCTCGAACAGTTGAGTGACTGCCTCCTGTTATTATGACCCAATCTCGAACAGTTGAATGACTCCCTCCTGTTCCTGTGTCCCAGTCTCGAGCAGTTGAGTGACTCACTCCTGTTCCTGTGTCCCAGTCTAGAGCAGTTGAGTGACTGCCTCCTGTTCCTCCTGTTCCTGTGTCCCAGTCTCGAGCAGTTGAGTGACTCCCTCCTGTTCCTGTGTCCCAGTCTCGAGCAGTTGAGTGACTCACCCGTGTTCCTGTGTCCCAATCTCGGGCAGTTGAGTGCCTCCAATTCCCGTTTCCCAGTCTCAAGCGGTTGAGTGACTGCCTCCTGTTCCTGAGTCCCAGTCTCGAGCAGTTGATTGACTCCCTCCTGTTCCTGTGTCCCTATCTCGAGCCGTTGAGTGACTCCCTCCTGATCTTGTGTCCCAGTCTCGAGCAGTTGAATGACTGCCTCCTGTTCCTGTGTCCCAATCTCGAACACTTGACGGACTCCCTCCTGTTCCTGTGTCCCTACCTCGAGCACTTGAGTGACTCCCTCCTGTTCCTGAGTCCCAGTCTCAAGCAGTTGAGTGACTGCCTCCTGTCACTGAGTCTCAGTCTCGAGCAGTTGAGTGATGCCCTCCTGTTCCTGTGCCCCAGTCTCGAGCACATGAGTGACTGCCTCCTGTTCCTGTGTCCCAGTCTCGAGCTGAACAATGACTGCCTCCTGTTCCTGTGCCCCAGACTCGAACAGTTGAGTGACTGCCTCCTGTTCCTTTTTCCCAGTCTCAAGCAGTTGAGTGACTGCCTCCTGTTCCTGAGTCCCAGTCTCGAGCACTTGAGTGACTCACTCCTGTTTCTGTTTCCCAGTCTCAAGCAGTTGAGTGACTCCCTCCTGTTCCTGTGTCCCAGTCTCGAGCAATTGAATGACTGCCTCCTGTTCCTGTGTCCCAGTCTCGAGCAGTTGAATGACTGCCTCCTGTTTCTGAGTTCCACTCTCGAGCAGTTGAGGGACTCCCTCCTGTTCCTGTTTCCCAGTCTCTAGCAGTTGAGTGACTCCCTCCTGTTCCTGTGTCCCAGTCTCGAGCAGTTGAATGACTGCCTCCTGTTCCTGAGTTCCACTCTCGAGCAGTTGTGTGACTCCCTCCTGTTCCTGTGTCCCAGTCTCGAACTTTTGAGTGACTGCCTCCTGTTCCTGTGTCCCAGTCTCGAGCAGTTGAGTGAATCCCTCCTGTTCCTGTGCCCCAGTCTCGAGCACATGAGTGACTGCCTCCTGTTCCTGTGTCCCAGTCTCGAGCAGTTGAGTGACTCCCTCCTGTCACTGAGTCTCAGTCTCGAGCAGTTGATTGACTCCCTCCTGTTCCTGTGCCCCAGTCTCGAGCACATGATTGACTCCCTCCTGTTCCTGTGTCCCAGTCTCGAGCTGGAGAATGACTATCGCCTCTTCCTGTGTCCCAGTCTCGAGCAGTGAGTGACTGTCTCCTGTCCCTGTGTCCCACTCTTGAGCAACTGAGTGAGCCTCCTAATCCCAAGTTTGTGAAAGTAGATGTCCTCCTCTTGTTACTCACTACCAGGCTCCAATCTCTCTGTGCTCTACTGCTGCTCCTGTGGAATGGAGTAGAGAGCCTGAATGGCCGCTTCATATTCCTTACAGCTTCTCTTGACTAAAAGCCTTTCTCCTGTTTCTGTAAAACACCATCAAATTCTGAATGATGTATTTTTGTCAGTAATTGAGCAAACAAGCTGACTGACAGAATTCAGAACCTGAATAGCCTCTTCCTGTTCCTGTGTGAGACACTCAAGTGGCAACAGAGTCTCAGTGATGTACAGCACGGAAAAAGATCCTTCTATCCAGTCGTCCATTCTGACCAAATATCCTAAATTAATCTCGTCCCCCTTGCCAGCACTTGGCCCATATCCCTCTAAACCCTTTCCATGTACCCATTCAAATGCCTTTTAAATGGTGTAACTGTGCCTGCCTCCACCATCTCTTTTGGGTACTCAGTCCATAAACACAGCAGTCTCTCTTTCAAAGTGTTGTGCCTCATTTCCCTTTATAAATCTTTCCCCTCTCACCTTAAACCTTTGTCCTGTAATTTTTGACTCGCCTATCCTAGGGTAAAGACATTGACTGTTTACCTTATCTATGCCTCTCGTGATTTTATAAACCTCTTTAAGGTCACCCCTCAGCCTTAACACTTGAAAATAGCCCCAGCCTATTCAAATTCTCCCTGTAGCTCAAACCCTCCAACATCTGCAACATTCTTTTAAATCTCTTCTGCACCCTTTCAAGTTTGACAACATCTTTCCGACAGCAGGGAGACCAGAATTAAAGTAAATATTACAAAAGTGGCCAAACCCAAGTCCTGGACAGGGGCAACATGTCTTGCAAACACAGAGACTCAAAGCACGTACCAATAAAGGGAAGTTCACCAAGTGCCTTCTTCACTACACTGTCTACCTGTGACGGCACTTTCAAGGAACGGAGAACCTGCACCACCAGGTGACACAGTAGCTCAGTGGCTAGCATTGCTACCTCAGAGCGCAGCGATCTGGGTTTAACTCCATTCTTGAATGACTGCCTGTATGGAGTTTGCACATTCTCACCGTGTCTGCGTGCGTTTCTTCTGGGTGCTATGTTTTCCTGCCACAGTACAAAGATATACAGGCAAGTGTAGATTGGCCATGCTAAATTGCCACAAGTACCCAGGGATGTGTGGGCGAGGTGGATTAGCCATGGGAAATAGAGGCTCAGAGGGACAGAGTAGGGGTTTCTCCAGTAGGATACTGTTTAGAGGGTCGGTGTGGCCTCGATGGGCTGAATAGCCTGTTTCCTCACTGTAGGGATTCGATAATTTCAATTGAGTTCGCTTTGAGTGGCAACTTTTGACAGAACCCTACCTATATATCTTGCCCTGATTTGTCTTGCCAAAATGCAACACCTCATATTTATCTAAATTTAACTCCATCCGCCACCCCTCGGCTCACCTAATCAACTTTCCCTTTGTTCGGAGATATCATTTTTCACTGTCCACTTCATCACCAAATTTGGTAATCATCTACAAGCTTACTGACCATACTTCATATACTCAAATGCAAATGATTTGTATAAGTGACAAAAGGCAGTGGACACACTATTGATCTTCGCGTCACGCTGCTGGTCACAGGTCTCCAAGGTCATTGAACAAATATCCAGTGTCACGCCCTGTCTCCGATATTCCAGAAAATGTTGGGTCTAAATGGCGAGCTCTCCCTGGATCCCAGGCAGTCTGACCTTGCTAACCAGTCTACCATGTAGAACAGTTTGGTTTTCTTACTGAATTCCATAAAGACAACATCCACTGTCCTGTCTTTATCAATCGTCTTCATTACTTCCTCAAAACATTCCACCGAGTCAGTGAGACGTGATCTCCAATGTTTAAAGCCCTCTTCAGTCCTTGTCTTTCCAAATGCATATACATCCTTTCTTTCAAAATCTCCTCCAACAATTTAGTCACCATTGACGTCAGGCTCACCGATCTATATTTACCTGTTTCTTCCTTCCTTTCTTAAATGATGACACTACGTTCGCAGCCCTCCAGTATTTTTGCAACTCACCTGTGGAAATCAATGATACAAATATATCAGCAAAATGCAGAGCCATCGTTTTCGTAACTTCCCACAAATGCCTGAGATACAACTGATCAGATCCCAAGGATTTGTTCACCTTCATGTGTTTTAAAATGTCCAACACGTCCTTGTAATATAGACACTTTTCAAGATATCACTGTACATTTCCTCATTCTCTCGCTCTTGTAACTCCCTCCACATTAAATACTGGGGAGAAATACTCGTTTCATATCCCTCCCATCTCTTGTGTTTCCACACCTAGGTAGCCTTACTGATCTTTAAGGTGCCCCATTCTCTCCGTAGTTAATCTTTTGCCATGAAAAGATTGTAGAATTTCTTCGTTAACCTTATTTCTAAAGCAAACATGTATTCACATTTTTCTAGCCCGATTTCCCCATTGAGTATACACTTACTGCCCTTATCCACTGAGGATCCATTTGATTTCAGTTCTATTTACCTGACATATGCCTCCTTTCTTACCTTGATCAGAGCATCAATATATCGAGCCACCCAGCAATCCCTTCACCCACCAGCCTTGCCCATCTCACTCATGGGAACACGTTGGCTCTGGACTCTCTGAAACCAAGTTTTGATGGCCTTGCATTTATCAACCATCACTTTTCCTGCAAATCGAGTATTCCAATCAGCCTTTCACAGGGCTCGACTAACACTTTCAAAATTAGCCTTGTTCAACGTTAGAACTTTATTGTTTACATCAGGTCTTCCCTATTCCATAACTAGTTTAAACATAATATTTATGCGTAACAGACTTGAAATGTTAAATAAAGACTTCCTGCTCCTCTGTAACAGGATAGAGAGACTGCATGGGATCCTCCTGTCCCTGTATAATAGCCACAAGACATTAAATGACACATCAACCCCTGGATTACGAGAAGCCAATAAACTGTATCTGATGGAGGGCCATCCCTTCTCAGTTACAGAAACAACGAACTCTCGGTGCCCTCTCAGTGACATCTCATACAGCTGCAGCGACAAATCCTTTTATTTTTAATGATTTGTTGGCAAAATGTGCTAATATTCCAGAGTTCCACCTTTTCAAGTAGCAACAGGCTAATATTGGCTGAATGGCCTTCTCCTATCCCTCTGTAAGAGGCCCAGAGGGACAGAATTGCTTCGGCCTGGTGCTGAGCAGCAGTCTCAGTGCTCTGTCTCAAGGTTATGAAAGGATTTGAAAACAGGGCATTAAAACCCGGCGTAGCCTGACACTGGTCAATAAGTATCATACAGTAGAAATTTGCCCATCTGTCGTTTTTTTTTATGTAGCCGATCTGTTATTTTATAACTGCTTTCTTTCATAAACAGAGTGGAACACATATAGACTCATGCAGTGTTCTGTTAATAATCTTGTATGCAAGGAAAAAGAAATAAAAATTGAAAGATTTATGGTCCATCTCTCAGCACCCTCATCCATTCCATTCAAAACTAGTAAATGTTCCCTTTTATAGTGATATGAAAAGTGATGTATGGAACTGGTTAACTGATCCTATTTGTTCAGTGACTGAGTTTAATGCCAGTCTCGATGGATACTAATTATCCCAATGGAGGGTTTCCATCTTTTAATGATAATTGGGCGCCGTTCAATGTGTTATTCCATAACATGAGCGGGACCATCACCGACAGCACTGACAGGGATCAGCAGATCCAGAGAGAGGGGGATGAGAGATCAGAATCTGAGAACATTAGACTGGAATATTCCAACAATAGACAGGAGTTTATCCAATTATGTTTTGCGTCTTTCTACATATTATTGGTGGCCATTATCATTGCGGATCTATTACGCTCTTCTCATTATCCGATATTTTTACTGTCCCTTCCTGGCTATCGTTGGTGTTCCTAGTAAGTGTCACTGTCCATTTTTTCTATCAACTAGTTATGACTGTATTACTGTTCTTTCATATATTCTACACTTCTATCCGCTATTATTGTTCCTGTTGAAACTCTGAATCCAGATATTTACTCTACAGACCACTACTAACTACATCAATGAAGGTGTTCAATTACTGCCTCCCTCAGCTCTGGCAATGTTACTCATGGGTCTCTGTGTTGACCTACTCAGTTGCAACAGATAACCGCAATATACTGTATCTTTGCCTTTGTTATTTAAATATTAAGAGCATGGACGTCACTGCCTACTGTTCTGGTTACAAACTCGACTTCCTTCCAGTGTTACCATCCCATCCCTGGCTAATATCTGCGGCTGAAGCAGACGAGTCACAACTGTGGGTGATCCCTTTGACCATGAGCTGATTCCTGACACCATGCCCTGTCCATTTCTAACTTGAAATACTCACCACTCCACAATGTATCTCATTGGCTTATTCCATCGCTTGTTTGAACTTTGAGTTATAAAATACAGTCTTAATGAAGTTAATGATCTGCTGCTGACGCTCCCGGCTTCAAACCTGTTGAAGGAAATCTGATTCGAACACACGCCAAACTCCCATCATCTGTCATTCATGTTCACGCGGATATATATTGCTATTTTTATGGCAATGTCTTTATTTTAACATTTTCAAACACTTTACCTCATCTGTCCATGAAAATTCTCTCGTTCTCTCTTTGTCGATTAAATAAAAGCCTGACAGTTGATCGTAATTAAAATAGTTTCCTCCATGTGCGTTCCTTCTCAAACATTGAGTTTCACATTCATCCACGTCAATCCGGCATGCGCACACACTCTCCCTCAGTCTCTGATGAACACACACACAAACACACACACACACACACACACACACACAGGCAGATAGAGCAAACCTTCCCATTGTAGGCAGTCATCTGATGCGAGTATAGTCAGCATATGATAGTAAAGTTTGCAATGCTCTCCATACTGGGCATATACTGCAGTTTACTGAGCAACACACTAGCATGGTCTGCACAGCCCTCCATTCTGGGCTGTCATCTTGTCCCAGTTTATGTTGTTTGTTGTGTTCTGTGAAGCAGATTCAGAATTTGATGTAACAAACCATTTTAGCTGATCTGACAATGCCTTTATTCAATGTTCTCATTCTTGTAATTTTACTCTCGAAGATCTCACTTCTCCAGTCAGTCCCACTGCTGTGTCTTTTTTCCCCATATTTCCACAACCTCCTTCCAGTTAATTAACTGTCTGTTTCTGTCTTTAATGTGAATCTCTCAGTCCTTCTGTATCTTGCCCTGGCCTTGGATTTTGGCTCCTAGTGTATCGAGTGCTGGCATTGTGAAGCTCAGAAACAGTGAAATGGTGTGTGTCAGGCTGTCGTTCACTTCCCGGTATGTCCCATGTGATGGTCCATGGACAGGCGTGTTTCAGAGGTTATGAGACACATCCTTGTAACTTGGTCTGTAGCTGTATTTGTCCCTCTCAGGTGACCTTGCGATCAGTAATACGAGGAAGCCCATTGAGTAAAGGGCCAGGCATGTAAATTGTGTGACAATGCTGTCACTTTTTTTTTAAAAAAAAGGTTATTTTCTTTTTTTTAACAAGGGGTCTTAAAGGCCAAACTGCCGACTGAAAATGGCTAAAGTAAATAACTTACGAGACTTTTAGGGATTTTAATAAAGAGTAGTAACAATGGCCAGCTCACATAGACCAGGCTTTCTAGTTTTTTTTCCTTATAGCTGTAAGTCACCACGTGCTTGGGTCCCAGAAAGGTTGGAAGCTTTAGTAAATTATCCCTAGCTGCTATTATCTCTGAAGCTTCACTTGATGCTGTTTCCTCCTGGATTGGAGAACTGTATGTCTGAATGCTCCTTTTTACAATGGGGTGTGTTTAGGTGATGTTAGTATATTGGAACAGTTCATTTGTAGAAGATACTGTATCCATTATTTGGTTAAGGTTTCCAATAGTTAAGTTATTCTAAAATCCTCTTCATTTTTTATGGCTTTTCATGAGAGTGTTTAAATACATTGTGTTTTACTTAATGGTGAGTGGTTTGACTAGTAGCATCACATCTGCAACTCCCACTTCACATCTACCTTTAAAATAAGAAAAAGTTGGCATCCAAGCTACCTTCTTAAAATAGTTTGAGACAGTCTGGTTGGTCTATAGCAAACTGGAGACTTTTGTCTGGTTCGACAGCGATAATACCAAATTGGGTTTAGAATTACAATCTCTACAGTCTGCAAACAGGCCATTCGACCCAACAAGTCCACACCGAACCGCCGAGGAGTAACCTACGCAGACTCATTCCTCGATCCTATTATTACACATTTACCTCTAACCCACCCATCCCTGAAAACTGCAAACAATTTAGCATGGCCAATTCACCTGACATGCACACTTTTGGATTGTGGGAGGAAACCAGCGAATCCAGAATAAGCTCATGCAGACACTGAAGAGTACGCACCAGGAGTCTATTGGATTCAAAGGTCGTGTATGGTAGCTGTTAGGGTCTTTTGTTGCTAATGTTGAATTCTGTTGGTTTAAACACTGTTTTGTGAATAAACATTCTTTCAGTCACTCAGAGTTCTCTGGGTGTGGACGAAGTGAAGTTGGAGGTTTTACAAAAGGTAATGAAGGCAAAGCTGTAGGAATTGACAGACAAGCTGGACTTGGGGTTGTGTTTGTCTGTGGGAAAATGAGAGATAATTACAGCTATAGCTCGTCAATTACATTTGGTGGAACCACCATCAGAATCTTTGGAAATGGCGAGAATTCAATTTCAAATGAGGCACCGTGAACATGAGAAGGAATTGAAACAGTTTGAATTATGATAAAGCGTAGTAATAAAAGAACAGAAAATGAACAAGAAAGAGAAAAAGAAAGAAGAAAAGCAGAGAGATTTAACTTCAAAGGTTAGTAATTAGAGAGGAAAGTTGACATAGAAGGCGGTGATGAAAGTAGATGGTAGGCTGGATGAGGAGGATAGTGAGGATGAGCAACCCTATAGTCGCCAAAGGCTTGGTGGGGATCTGTTTAAATACATCCAGACATTATCTAAATTTGATGAGAATGATGGGGGAGCCCTTTTAATATCATTTGAGAAAGTGGCTAAACAAATGCAGTGCCCAGTGAACATGTGGACTTAGTTGATTCAAACAAAGCTGATAGGTATTTGCATCCCTCTTGGAGGAGGTATCTGGTGAGGAGGAGGCGGTGAAGAAAGCCATCTGAAGTGCATATGAGCTTGTTCCAGAAGCCAACAGATAGTGTTTCAGGAATCTAAAATACCGTCCGTGGTTAAACGCACATTGAGTTTGAAAGAATCTAACAAAGTAATTTTGAAAGGTGGTAAGAGTATTAAAAACAGAGCAAAGTTATGGCTCTCTTAGAGAGATTCTTATTTTGGAGAAGTTCAAAAATTCACTTCCTGTAGTTGTGAAAACTTGAGTGGAACAGCAGAGTTACAATGGCAAGGTTAGAAACTGTAATGGCTGATGATGATGATGATTGAGTTCAGAAATCAAAGCTTGGTTTCTGTGAGGGATTGAGAAGAATGTGCGAGATCTTCTTAAAGCATATCCCTGTGAGAGTAAGGTTTACTGGCATAGGCCAGGAGTAGCAGGGAAAGAGGTTACAGCATTAAGAGGTACAGAAGTATGCAATTCTTTTGTGCTGAGACATGAGGAGCTATGTCATTCAGAGGGAGTATTGGAGAGATGAGGAGTGCTCCATTATGTAACGTCTGGTTGGAGTGTCCAGTGAAAACATCAAAAGATTTATTCCACAATCGGGAAGGAGGCCTTCAGCTTGGCGTTGGCGTTACAACATTTCAGCATTTAAATTGCGAATAACATACCCGAGAGAAATCTTTATCAGTGATTGACAATCATTGACCCCTTAAAGTTTTTTGGAGAAGTTTAGGGAGAAGAATACCAGTCTGTTTCGATTGAGCTTATTATTGCTGTCATTCAATTTGAAATTATACAGGTGACAGGGCGAGAAAGTTTTGACACGTTGTGAAGACTTGGATGAAGAAGGACAAAGGCACTCTGTGGCCGGAGTAAAATGACTGAAATCGAATCGAGTTGGGAACATTTGTATGATCAGAGTCAATGTAATATATATATGCACCTCTTCCTCCGCTACATTGATGACTGCATTGGTGCCACCTCGTGCTCCCGCGAGGAGGTTGAGCAATTCATCAACTTCACCAACACATTCCACCCTGACCTTAAATTTACCTGGACCATCTCTGACGCCTCCATCCCCTTCCTGTACCTCTCCATCTCCATTAATAATGACCGAATTGACACCGACATTTTGTACAAACACACCGACTCCCACAGCTATCTGGATTACACCTCTTCCCACCCTACTTCTTGCAAAAATGCCATCCGGTATTCCCAATTCCTCCGCCTCCTCCCTATCTGCTCCCAGGAGGACCAGTTCCGCCACAGAACACACCAGATGGCCTTCTTCCTTGGAGACCGCAATTTCCCTTCCCACGTGGTTAAAGATGCCCTCCAACGCATCTCGTCCATATCCCGCACCTCTGCCCTCAGACCTCACCCCTCCAACCATAACAAGGCCAGAACGCCCCTGGTGCTCACCTGCCACTCAAGCAACCTTCGCATAAACCAAATTGTCCGCCAATATTTCAGCCATCTCCCAACGGACCCCACCACCAGGGATACATTTCCCTCCCCACCCCTTTCCGCCTTCCGCAAAGACCGTCCCCTCCGTGACTACCTGGTGGGGTCCACGCCCTCCTACAACCCACCCTCCCATCCTGGCACCTTCCCCTGCCATTGCAGGAATTGCAAAACTTGCGCCCACATATCCTCCCTCACCTCCATCCAAGGCTCTAAAGGAGTCTTCCACATGCGGTCTCCTCTACATTGGGGAGTCTGGACATCTCCTAGCAGAGCACTTTAGGGAACATCTCCAGGACACCCGCACCAATCAACCACACCGCCTGTGACCCAACATTTCACCTCCCCCTCCCACTCTGCCGAGGGCATGGAGGTCCTGGGCCTTCTTCGCCGCTGCTCCCTCACCACCAGAAGCCTGGACGAAGAACACCTCATCTTTCGCCTCAACCACAGGGCATCAATGTGGACTTGAACAGTTTCCACATTTCACCTTCCCCGACCTCACCCCAGTTCCAAACTTCCAGCTCAGCACTGTCCCCATGACTTGTCTTACCTGCGTATCTTCTTTTCCACCTATCCACTCCACCCTCCTTCCGACCTATCATCTTCATCCCCTCCACCACTCACCTATGGTACTCTATGCTACTTTCTCCCCACCCCCACCCCCCTCTCACTTATCTCTCCACCCTTCAGGCTTTCTGCCTGTATTCCTGATGAAGAGTGTTTGCCCGAAACGTCGACTTTACTGCTCCTCTGATGCTGCCTGAACTGCTGTGCTCTTCCAACACCACTAATCCAGAATCTGGTTTCCAGCATCTGCAGTCTTTGTTTTTACCTGTATATGCATTTCAGTCTACAAATAGAGGACGATTAGGAGGTCTAAAACTAATCCATCTTTATATATTGATGGATTATTTTATTAAAGGAGGAGTTGTGAGTACACTCTCACTGTAAAGAGGTTATTTTCTCTTAGGATGTTTTTGAAGAGGTTATAAAGGCAGAGGTGCAGAACTGCTGTCTCAACACAGTTTAAGTAAATAACTGAGGAGACCTTTAGGTTTCATTTTAAATGGTGGTAACAGTGGAAGGGCAGTGCCCAGCTCTCACAGACCAGGTCTACTCGTTTGGTTTTTCGCTGCAGCATTCAGAAGCTGTTGGGGATCCCAGAAGGGATGGGAGTGTCAATACGTGATCCCCAGCTGCTTTTCTCGTTGAGATCTCTTTTTGATGTTGATTTCTCCTGAATTGGAAAATTGCATGTAAGAATCTGTATTTGAACATATCTTTGTGTCAAGCGGTGTATACCAAGAACGTACGATATCTATTGTTGTGTAAGTGTTCCAATATAAGCTATCCTAAAATGTTTTTTTCTTTGATTGGATTTTAATAGATTATATTATATTTTGCTTAATGCCGAGTGGTTTGACCAGACACAACATATCTGGAACGCACACTTCCCATCTATATTCAAAATAAGGAAATCTTTGGGTCTAAGCGGCCTTCTTAAAATATTTTGCGGGGATCTGGCCTGGTCCACAACACTTGTAGCCGAGGGGTTTTTGGTTGACTCCTGTTATTGAAAAGTTGGTGGAGGTGCTGGGGAATGGTTTGCTGGAGGTTGTGCTGTGAGCTGCCTTAGACATTCAGGGAGACCTGAGGATTTGCTGACCCAACTCGGGATGGAACATGGGGACTGTAGTTACAGCATCTGGGTCTGTAACATGATCAACAAACGGAGCAGAGGTTGCAGAGACTGGAAGCTCTGAAACCACGGAGTGAGTGTGCGTGGGGAAAGCGATCTGCTGTATCCACACCTGGTTTTCCAGGAACAGCTTCCCAAGCTCCACCTAACCTAGGATCAAAGTGTGAGGGGACGCTCATTGAACAAGGAGCTGGTCACAGAGCAGTGTCACCTCCTTCAACACGACCTGCACCTTCACAACAGGGGGAGGACGGTGCTGCAAGTGGCTTTTAGGGTCACAGTTTCATTCAGCTTCTATGATTTGGAACTTTCCAGGCAGGACTAGGTGACATATCCATCATTTCCCAGTATCTCAACATCAGTGTGAACCATTCGGTGATGGCGGATATATATGGTGGATGAGAAGCATTGTCTCTCCCTCAGCGGGGAGCTGCAGGGTGTATCCAGTATAGTGGGATTCCCGATGGTGTACATTGCATCTGCAGAGTACCCTTTTCAATGGTGAGAGGTAGAGGAACTGAAGGAGATCTCTCTATCTCTCTATTAATGTTACAGTGTACCCATGCACAGTACATTATGTTGGTGAATACCCACTGTCCTGGAAGCAGTCCTGGCCTCTTCATTCAGAATAGTCAGCCATTTCCCATCGTCATCGGGTCCCCACGTAGAAAAGAAATAATTATATCTTGGATAAAGGCCGTCCCCTTGATGCACGTTTCAAAACACCATCCCCACCACCAATCAACCACGTCAAAGTATTCCATGTGTACGGAGAGCAATGGGGTCACTTGGAGTGTCTGGGAGCAGACGATCAGGGATGGAGCAAAACCTGCCATGTCTGAACGGGTCTGATTAAACCCCCCAGTACACAGTATCATTAAGTCCTGTAATCCCTGTCCATTTCAGTAACATACTGCCTTCCATTATTCCTGTAAATGAAATGACAGGTTATATCATGTTAAATTCCACCTGCCAAACTATTATCTATTGCCTTTACCTCTCTGAATCTATTTGCAGACTTTCCACCATCTCTTGGTAATTTATCTCTTGCTTATCACAGCGACAAAACCAAACTCAGCATCTGTATATCTGTTCCATCCTCCTGATCACTAATATAGACTGTAAATAGTTGAGAACCCAGCGCTGGTCACTGCGTGACCTTAATGGTTACATTCTGTCCAACTGATTGAGACTCATTTATCCTGAGTGCCTGCATCCTGTATGATACCAGTCCGCCCCCATTCCTGGGCAACACAGTCCAAGAATTGAATAAGAACAAGGAGAATTTGTGAGGAATCCAACCGCTCGATGAAGCTGATGTCAACGTGGCCTCTGTTCCAATTTCTTGCCATCTCTCTATCCTAAAACTCTAGTCTCTTGTTGTAGATTGCGACACATGAAAAAAAATCCGCTGCACATCTACGCATTCAATGACTTTTAGCATTTTACAGATCAGTGAGATCTCCTTTCATTCTTATAAACTCGAAAGTATAGGCCTAAACTGCTCACTTTCTCTTCATAAGACAAACACTTCAAATATGGAATCAATCTAATGAAGCTCTTCTGAATTGCCTTCAATGGAAATACCTCATTCTGCAGGACACCCAAACTGGACTCCAGTTGCAGCCTCACTAATGCCTTGCATAGCTCCAGCAACACTCCCTCCCTTTCTACTCTATCCTTTTATAAGTAAACACTGGCATTATGCTTGCATTTCTCATTTCTTGCAGTAACCGCAAGCAAGTTTTCTGTGATATGCAAGCAGACACCCAGCTCCCTCTGCACCTAAGCACTTTGAGTTTTCTCTCCATTTAGATAATAATTTGTCTTTCTATTATACTGGCCAACTTGAATAGCCCCATATTTATTCACTTTAATTTTCCTTGCCAAATGTTGGCCCATTCATCCAACCTATCCATATAGTTTTAAATCTCTTGCATCATCATTCCGAAGTAATTTCTTACCAATGTTAGTGTCATCTGAAAATGTGGCATCACATTTTCTATCCCATCAACCGAGTACAGTAATACCATCGATCGCAAATGTATGAGGCATGAGTACTGAAATCAATGGCACCCCACAAATTGCATTTGCCAAAAGAAAATGGCACATTTATTCCATCTGACTCCATTTTATTTGTTATCCAATCCTCCATCCAAGCTAAGAAATTACTCCTAAACCCATGTTGTCTGATCTTACCACTTACTCTTTGGAGAAGCAACATATCCTTCAGGAAGACAGATATGTTCCATCTCCAGGATTCTCACGACACACCTTGTTTGTGACATCTTCAAATAACTCAAGCAAACAATTCAGACATGGTTTAGCCTACGTATCTGCTGTGTTCAGCTGTTTCTTCATGTCACGTGCATTCAAGCAAATTAGTTGAAGACTGGCATTTGTGATTCTGTGGGCATCATGATGACGGTCAGTTGAATCATCGACTCAATACCGCTGGCTAGGATGTTACAGATACTATTTCCTTGTGCAGAGCTGATGCATTGATAGAATGGGAATAATCGTGGAGCACACTCCACCAGTTAGTTGCTTCCACGTCTATCACGATTTTTGGCCGGATGTGGCAGGCTGCAGAGGTTTCATCTGGGTGTATTGACCTTGTGACAATTTCTCTCTCTCGATCATAAGATTAGGTTTCATTTGGGTTTGATAGGATTCATTGTCGCATGTATCTAAGTAGAGTGACACTCTTTGTTTATATACAGTTCTGGCAGATCATAGTGAGAGTTGGAGCTGCCTTTTTTTAGGGACATGGAGTGGCGGAAATTTAAACGTCTACTTCAGCTGTCTGTTTTTGAAGAGCCACAAAATAGCCAGAAATTAAATTAATTGCTTCAGCATTAGTGAAAAAAGTACATTTGAGAAGGAAATAATTCCAAGGCAAAAGAAAGGATAATCTGATTCGCAAGATTCTGAAACATGTCAACCTAGTGATTAAGAAAGTTCTTGTATTGAAAAAATGATGAATTGTAACAGAACACAGATGAAGTAATGAAATTGTAGCATAAAAACTTTGAAGAATCACGACAAAAGGTAACTTATTCTGATCTCAGTCAGGATTCTTTTCATCCACAAAAACAGCAACTCAGGTCATCTTTCAAAAGGGAGCTGCGCCTTTGAAACTAGTTACAATAGTAATAAGTTCGAGTTAAATATTTGGTACATAATCATGGACAGAGATTTCAACGTATTTATAAAACCTTAAAGAGATGCCTGGCATGTCTTGTCTAATTCGCTAGGAAAAAGATTAACAGTAGAAATAATAATAATATTACGATTTTCGAATCAGAATCAACTTTTTTAATGTAAAACGTGATAACGGAATTAGTTGGCCTATATACATACGGTGTCAGGAAACCACTCTGCACATATTGGACAAAAACTGACCTGTACAAAGTAATTGAACTGTAGAGTTTCAAGTCAATATATGGAAAGATAAATTCTTCCATAACAACTAATCTGTTACTTTTGCTCCTATCCAGTATCATCTTTGTAATCCTTTCCTCTACATCTCTGGAACTTCTCCAAGGGCAATAGAGACCTGTCAACAGGGTGACCTCTCCGTTTTTGTTTCTAACCTCTTCCCATGCTACCTCAGTACACGAGTCCTTATCAAGCATCCTTTCTACCAACGTAATGGTGTCTTTGATTTACAATGCCACCCCACCCTCCCCCACCACAAACCCAACCCCTGCCCCACTTTTAGTACCTTCCTTTTTCTGAATGAAGCATCTAAACCCCGGACCCTCCAACGATCAGTCCTGTCCCTGCTCTATCCATTTCTCCAAAATGGCCACAACATGAAGCTGTACAACTGAACAATTTGGAAACAGGGAGCGATTGGAGGGATGTTAAACGCGGGTAAGTTGGATAGATCAGAAGACAGCGTGAGGGGAGATAGACAGGAACAAACAGAAAATGGAAGTTTTATTTAGAAATTCTCACTGACTGCAAGGCCTTTATCTATTGCCATACGGTTTAAGACTGCGCGGATACTGGCTGTGGTCCCAGATCATTTATCGCCAACAATATCACAGGGCTGAGTTGCTGTCAGTTAAACAGAGTCCAAAAGGCCAAGTGTTTTTTTTTCTACAGTGAGAAGGTGATTTAATTTAAATAGACTGGGTGAACAACAGCAGGAATTCAGAATCCCCTCAGTACTGAGATAATGCGCCAGACAATTTCAGTGAGGTGGATCACTGGCAGAGGGGAAATCAGCATCTCAGCTGTGGGCCAAATAATGATTGATATAGACTGCACAGCACTTCCGTGATTTTGTAATACACATTTCAATTTATATAGCTCAATATCAAGAGCGTATCTTAGTTTTTTGTACTTCCCATAGTTTAGTACGGACAGAAAATAATTTTGTCCTCGTATTTTGTGTTCAATAAACAAATTGTACTCCTCATTCCTCACTTTAGATGTATCCTTGAATCTTTTCTTCATATGAGCTATAAAGAGAAATATTTCAACACTGATGACTGAGGAATATTATTGCCCCTTCCTCCTGTCTGAACTGCCATGTCCTCCGATTCTCTCTGTTTTCTGTCTTCTCCACAATGCCATGGCCACACTCGAATTGAAGTCCAGTAAATGACATTTCATCACAGTTCACTAACATCGATCACATCAATAGCACAGGCCTGGAGATCCAAGATGGCGGCGACTCAGCAAGTCTGAGTCTACAGAGCCCTTCCCAAAACCTGGGAAAAGTGGGTTTCCTGCCCCCACCACACTTGCCAAACCACCCAAAAAATTTCTTTAATCTTAATTAGCTGCTGAATATTATATTTAAACAATCTAATACTGAGTGGATAATGAGTAAATCAAAGGGACCCCGCAGCTCTCAGAAAACAAAGACCCCTCCCCCACCCTCCTCTCCTCCGGCTGCAGCTGATGTAAAAACAGGCCTTATAGAGATGATTGCTAGATTGGAATCGACACTCGTCAATTTCATCGCAGAATCCCGACAGAGATGGAATGCATTCGAAGAAAAGCTGCAGAAACAGAATCACTCTATCGGAGAATTGCAGGGCCGAGTGGAGGGGGCGGAACTAAAGGCCACGACCTCCGAGGCTGCAGCTCAAACAGCTACAGAACAGGTGCGAACCCTCCAGCAGAGAATCAGGGCCTTTGAATTCTACATGGATGATATTGGCAACAGAAATCGGAGAAAGAATATTCGGTTGCTGGGCCTTCAAGAACAAGAAGGGAAAGGACAGTTAGCAGCATTTCTGGAGCGATGGCTGCCCCAGCTTTTAAACCTGGGGGCTGAAACTGATCGGGTAAGGGTGGAGTGGGCCTACCGGGTCGCAGTACGCGGATCTGGCCCAAACCAGCGCCCACGCCCGGTCCTGTTCCGGCTGCAGAGTTATAGGGAGAGGCAGATACTCCTGGATGCCTCCAGAAAGCTTGGAAAGGATCCTAAAGCTATGATTCATGAAGGATCCAAGATTATGTTATTTCAGGACTTCTCCCCGGCTTTGGCACGAAGAAGGAAGGCGTTTGATGAGGTGAAGAAATGTTTAAGGGACTTAGATATTCAATACACCTTACGCTACCCAGCGACGTTATGCTTTACCCACGAAGGATCCGAGTATAATTTTAGATCATCGGAAGAGGCCAAGAAACTTTTAGACTCGGTTAAATAAATCGTAAGAGACATATTATGTTGGCTTGCCTCTCCCACACTCCGTGGGGAGAAATGGATACTTTATTCTACTTTACTTTTGCCTCTGGGAGCGGGGTTGTCTTCCTTGCTATGTTATTATACTTAACTGTAATCTGTTGGAGTTGTAATTTTATAGTTATGTGTGTTTGTACGTGGCATTGATGCTAGCAGATATACTCAGGTATGGGTGGGGAGGGGTGGGGGTGCGGCGCTCACTGTTAACTCTAGCTCGGTATTATATCTAAATCCTATTAAGGAGCGCCCGGGTTGAGGGTGGGACACTGTTTGGGAGAGGATATGGTGGAACGTTGGAAAGGTAGTAAGGCCCCCTGAGAACAAGGGGGAAGATCTCCATTCAAACATGTTTAATTTTTTTTTGTTCTTATTGTTTGGAAATAGCTTCCTTTTTATCATACTGTTATGAGTGTATTAGAGAACATTTTCTCTTATTTGAAGGATGTTAGCGACTCAACTATACACACTGGATGATTGTGGATTAGTTGAATTTTGATGATTATATATTTAAGATCTATTTTTATATTAATGTTTGTGCTTGAAAATTCTGCTTATTTTTGTAAATTTGTCAAAATGTTAAATTCCCAATAAAAATATCTTTAAAAAAAAATAATAGCACAGGCCTTATCTGACTCTCTCTGAACCTGGAATAACAATCTGAATTGCATTTGTCACGTTCAATTCTCTGTTAACATAACCATGCCGGAGATCCAAGATCAGCAAGTCTGAGTCTACAGAGCCCTCCCCAAAACATGGGAAAAGTGGGTTTCCTGCCCCCACCACTCTTGCCAAACCACCCAAAAAATTTCTTTAATCTTAATTAGCTGCTGAATATTATATTTAAATAGTCTAATACTGAGTGGATAATGAGTAAATCAAAGGGACCCCGCAGCTCTCAGAAAACAAAGACCCCTCCCCCACCCTCCTCTCCTCCGGCTGCAGCTGATGTAAAAACAGGCCTTATAGAGATGATTGCTAGATTGGAATCGACACTCGTCAATTTCATCGCAGAATCCCGACAGAGATGGAATGCATTCGAAGAAAAGCTGCAGAAACAGAATCACTCTATCGGAGAATTACAGGGCCGAGTGGAGGGGGCGGAACTAAAGGCCACGACCTCCGAGGCTGCAGCTCAAACAGCTGCAGAACAGGTGCGAGCTCTGGAGCAGAGAGTCCGGGCCTTTGAAATCTACATGGATGATATTGGCAACAGAAATCGGAGAAAGAATATTCGGTTGCTGGGCCTTCAAGAACAAGAAGGGAAAGGACAGTTAGCAGCATTTCTGGAGCGATGGCTGCCCCACGCCCGGTCCTGTTCCGGCTGCAGAGTTATAGGGAGAGGCAGATACTCCTGGATGCCTCCAGAAAGCTTGGAAAGGATCGTAAAGCTATGATTCATGAAGGATCCAAGATTATGTTATTTCAGGACTTCTCCCCGGCTTTGGCACGAAGAAGGAAGGCGTTTGATGAGGTGAAGAAATGTTTAAGGGACTTAGATATTCAATACACCTTACGCTACCCAGCGACGTTATGCTTTACCCACGAAGGATCCGAGTATAATTTTAGATCATCGGAAGAGGCCAAGAAACTTTTAGACTCGGTTAAATAAATCGTAAGAGACAATTTATGTTGGCTTGCCTCTCCCACACTCTGTGGGGAGAAATGGATACTTTATTCTACTTTACTTTTGTCTCTGGGAGCGGGGTTGTCTTCCTTGCTATGTTATTATACTTAACTGTAATCTGTTGGAGTTGTAATTTTATAGTTATGTGTGTTTGTACGTGGCACTGATGCTAGCAGATATACTCAGGTATGGGTGGGGAGGGGTGGGGGTGCGGCGCTCACTGTTAACTCTAGCTCGGTATTATATCTAAATCCTATTAAGGAGCGCCCGGGTCGAGGGTGGGACACTATTTGGGAGAGGATATGGTGGAACGTTGGAAAGGTAGTAAGGCCCCCTGAGAACAAGGGGGAAGATCTCCATTCAAACATGTTTAATTTTTTTTTGTTCTTATTGTTTGGAAATAGCTTCCTTTTTATCATACTGTTATGAGTGTATTAGAGTACATTTTCTCTTATTTGAAGGATGTTAGCGACTCAACTATACACACTGGATGATTGTGGATTAGTTGAATTTTGATGATTATATATTTAAGATCTATTTTTATATTAATGTTTGTGCTTGAAAATTCTGCTTATTTTTGTAAATTTGTCAAAATGTTAAATTCCCAATAAAAAATCTATTAAAAAATAAAAAAAAACATAACCATGCCATTTGTCTGTTACAACCCTACGTTTCTCAGACGCACATTCCCCTCAGATCATAAACTATAAAAATTGTCTCAATGTTTAATTGAAATTATGATGTTTGATCAATAGCTCCAGGATGTATAGTCAGAGATGCATGTTATCGTTCTGATGAACTTATAGCATTACCCCTGCATCCAAGACAGATTGAATGATTACACTAAATTTATCTACCAGCCTCAAGATTTGTTCCATCAGTCACCCTCACATAGCCCATCCAGAAAATGACAGTTTGAATCATTGTTTTGAATTTGAATATAACAATATTGAATTGAAAGGCGTTGGCTGGAGCTATTTGTTCAGTGACTGTGATTGATGTCAGTCTCCGTGGATCCGAGATGTATTGCTGGAGGGTTTGCCTCTTCTATTAATTAAGGACTCGGTTCAATGTGTTATCCCAGTATGGGCGGGAGCATCATCGACTGGACTAACAGGGATCAGTAGCTCGAGAGATGGAGGAGGAGAGATCAGAATCTGAGAACATTAGACTGGGACGTTCAATTAATGGGTCAGAATGTGAGAACCTTCGACTGGAATATTGCAACAGACAGGAGTTTATCCTTGGGTATTTACTACCTTTCTCGGCCTTGGATATCATTAGCATCACGGATCGAAGATATCCTTTGGATTATTCAAGGAGGTTACTATCCCATCCTCGCTATAGTTGGTGTTCCTGGTAAGTCATTCCATCTGACCATTAAACTGAGTTGAACTGAATTGCTGTTCATATTCAAATTTAAAAATTTGGAAGTCATCATTTTCAGATCCAGTCAAAAAATTTATTCCTTACTGATTAAAACTAGCAAACAACTTACTCAACAATACGCGAGGAGAAACCAGACTGTTCTGAAACACCATTATCTTTTTTCTCCATTCATATTCACATTTCTACATATTCTCCCCACTCACCAATCCTACCCAGGACCACTATCAGGATATTTCAGTCACATTCTCAGCCTCAATGCAACTGCTGAATAATCCATCATTTGTGCCTTTAGTAAATCCAGATTTAACCGTTTCAAGTCCCTTCTAACTATGCTTACGTCACAACATATTTGCACTTGAGATGGGTAATTTGTCCTTTCCACAGAATCTGTCAGATGGGCAGACAGTGCATGGTGGTCAAGTCATTGACTCATCATCAAGCGGCACAGAATAATAATCTTTTTGTGTCTCATGAAGGAAGTTGATGGAACGCAAATTAAATCATCACCACTTGTTTTAAACAAAAGCCTATCTGTTTGCCTCATGTCCTGTAGAGCAGGCAATGGGTTATTCTTCCATGTTCAGGTCTCTGTGTGACGGCAAACCCACATCGATGTGGTTTACTCTTTATTATCCTGTGCAACAGCTGAATCAGCCAATCAGTTCAAGATCAGCATAACACGTTGGCCTGACCAGGGCTGCACACATCCCATGAGAGCAGAACAACAGGAAAGATAGCTCCCTTCCTCTGCCTGATTTCCATTTTCCTGCAAGTAATTTCCATTCAGGTAGGTGACCATTCCCTGGTTCAAGTGAATTCTTTCTGATTGTGTCTCCCTCTGAACGCGATATATATCTCCATCGGCACCTCTGGTGATGACTGACGCAAAGATGTAAGAAACTTCAAAATGCCATATCATTCGCAGTGTAGTGAGAAGGAATGGCTTTTTATACCTCAGGAAAGAAGCTGAGACAGCTAAGTGAGGGAACAGCATTAGTGTGATCCACCCTAGAGTGTTGTTGAGATAATATTTATGGTAATGTGCACAGATTTTCTCTCCTTTATAAGGAATAATCCTCTTGGCAGAAAGAGTGTAATGGAGATTCACTAGACTCATTGTTGGGATGATTGTACCATCGGGAGTGCCTGAGGGTTAATCTGTAGCACTTTGAAGGAATAAGAGGTGATTACATTGAACCTTAAGTGGATGGACAGTCACTCATTATATTCCAAACAGAACTAATACGGCGATAAGTTCCATGTTTTCTTTACTTAGTTTACATGATTCTCGATGGCTTAAAAGACTCTGAGAACGTTCCTCTCACTCCACTCCACTCCCCATTTCGATTGATAGAGAGAGGGCCAGTCTTTAACTAAACTCTTCCAACATTAATACAGTGTATTTGGTGTGTATTCATACATAGAACTTCACGTTATCCACCATCCCGACAGGAGCCACAATACCTTCACTCTAAAAGAGTTAACTATCCCCACCAGCTTCTGACCCCCACGGATAACATGGGTCTGCCTTCCTGGAGATGGAAGATGCCTCCTTGAGACTTGGCACAAAACATTTGGCTTCCTTCCTCACTGCCGGCAAAATATGTTACAGTATAATGTGTCCCACAGGCAATGGAGCCACGAGGAACATCGTGAGCCGTCTGTGAGTGCAGTATCTGCTCCATTTTCTTTCCAGATGGAGCATCAGTGACACCCTCCTATTCCTGTGGAAGTGTCTCGAGGGGTGAATGATCACCTCCTGGTTCTATAGAACACGTTTATGGGTCTTACTGAACTCTGCCTGTTCCTGTTTAACAGCTCAATGTACTGACCAGATGCCAACTCTTCCTGTGGAACAGGCAGGAGGATTGAATGGGCTGTCCCTCTTCTTGTTCAGTCATTTCGATGGACTGAATGGTTTCCACATATCCATGTAACCAGCTTGAGATGCTGAATGAGCTCCTCTTTTAACTGTGGAAATGTGCAGTGTCTGGCCATGCTGTTACATAAATGTTACCGACACTTTAACAGCACAAACCTGAATGTTGTTTAGGTCTTGCTGAATATAGACACAGACCGGTTCAGGAGCTGAGGGGGGACAAATTGTTCTGAATATTGTGTGATCTTCAGTGATCACCCTGCTTCTGATCTTGAGATAGATGGGGAGCCCCGGGAATGGGGGCATACAGGCGTTGACGAAGGAGCTGAAGATGTTTGTGCTGAGCAAGTTAATTTGAGGATCTCCTGAAGAGATGTCCCGGGACTGAAAGGATTGTCGGCCACCGACCACAAACATCTTCCTTTGTGCTCTGAAAGACCCCAACCAGTGGGGAAGGTTAGACCTGATTCTCATTAAGCTCAAATAAGTAGGTGGTCCCGATAACATCCTCAGTCAACTACAGCCTTGATCTCAAGGCCATTCACTCTTTCCTGAGCCCCTGTGTTCACCTCTTGTTCATATCAATGGGTGATGGTGCACGTGTAGAGAGTGTTTTCCTCTCACAGAGGGTAATCAATGTCAGGAATTATCTGGACTAGAGAGTAAGTGGAGCTACATCACTGAAAGTATTTAAAGAGGTGGTACATGAATCTTTGACCTATCAGAGAGTTCAGGATTGTGAATAACTGGCCATTAAGGAGGAGGTAATGCTAACAGTAGGTCAGTCATGATTGTATACAATGGCTTGACTGGCCGAATTAACTATTCCTGTTCCTTACGTTTTCATTTTCTGTAATTTCAAAGTAAACGGCTGTAATTTTCCTGGATGTATTGTTATTGCATGTTGTAATCAGAGAGAGCAAAGCATTTTTGAGTCATCTCTGAGTGAGGCTCTACCATGCACTATGATCTGATTAAGGTCTCAGCAGCACTTTTCTGTCAGTGTATCATTTCCCTACATTCATTTGTCTTTCAAATATCTTACATAGACAATTTTGAACAAATGGAAATATCCAAACATCACAATCTTCTGTGGAAGGGAATTCACACCTTACCAACCCTTTGAGAATCTCTTGTTTGTGTTCTGACCAATGTTGGAGGGTCATTCATGTCTTTTCCCACTCCTCTATTGGTGAAAAAAAAATTTAAATGTAACCAGTTGAGTGCTGTGTCCAATGATATCGGTAGCAGACTGGGTAATTTACTAGAAAAATCTGGGACACATAAAGTTGAACTGTGAACAAATGGTAAAATGATAGTGTCCCAAATGTTTTCTGACTTTGAACTTATTCTGCTCACACAAATGTCTGGGAATGCGGATTTCTTCCTGGAACAGTTGGATTTGGCTGAAATCCCTTTTCTTCGAGCTGTACAGAGATTCCTATGAATCCTCATCAGGAATCCTCTAAGAGTGGTAAAGATGACTCAGGATTTTTCTGCTCTCACGCCTTGTTTTCAGGCAGAACACAGTAAGAGAGAGAGAGAGAGAGACCAATTGGCTGCTGCTTCTGAAGCAAGTAATATTCTTTTCCGTCTCTGTGTAGAAAAATACAAGAATGTCAACTGAAAACCAAACTGGACCATGTGCACCTCCATGTACATTCTCTGGAATGGATGATAATAGACTGTATGTTGTATGCAGCATCATTGCTTTTGTTGTGCACAGTGCCTTTCATTAGCAAAAGAAAATAATGTGCCCGTTTTATGATTTAATGAGATGTTTATATGCATCTGCGTAATTTTTAAAAATGGGTTGATATCGCCATAATATTTGTGTTAATGCCAATGCATCTCATTCAAAAGAATATTATCTAGCTTTAGTCTTCTTAACCAAGAGAAAATATATATCCAGCTGAACGACCTCTCTGAAAATCGTGGCTCAATAAGATTTCTCATCTAAGATCTAAACAAATAATCCTCAAGAACAAAAGGCCTTTATTTCAGGAAGGAGTAAAGGGAAGCATCTTGGACATCTTTGAAAGGAATTTTATCCGGTTTTATTTTTAGTTTAGAGGATCAAAACTGCCCCCAGTGTATCTGATATGGTCTCAGCAATGCCCTGTACAGATACAGTGAAATATTCCTAATTAAACCCAATACCCGTTGCCACAAACAGCATCATTCCACTTACCTTCCGAATCGCTTGCTGCATCTGCAGATAGACTTTATATGATTCATGTACCAGGAATATGAAAAACATCTGCATCACAGAGTTCTCTAATCTCTCTCCGTTTAAATTGTTCCCGACTGCAATAGATAACTCACATTTTATTATTTCTGCTGAGGGTATGCTCACTAACCTTCCCTGTCTACATCATAATGCAGATTCACTACCTCCATTTGAAGATCTATTAAATGATCATTTTGGTGTACAAGTTCAGCCTTGATCCATTCAGTCCCTTCATCCAGATATTTGACATAGAGTATTGCTCATTGATGATCCTACAGTGATCTCTGAGTCAAAAATAGTTACAGTTTTGTTTAAAAAATCATATATCTCTACTATTTACTGTTAGTGACAGCATCCCTGTTCCTGTGCAGCACTTCAGGCGGGTTGAATGGCCTCGTCCTGGGCTGTGTAATGTACTCAACGAGCTGAATTACTTCATCCTATATTCCTGTGTAATTCTTTGTAGGGATAGAATGGTCTCCTCCCGTCTCATTGTAACGATCCAGTCTGGCTGAATGGGATGGTCGTCTACCCTGTAATCGCATTGAGGGGTGGATTGAGGGAACAACACACGGGGTAGGCACAGCAGTATATCTCTTAACGGCCGGGAACGTGGATTGAGGGAACAACACATTGGAAAGGACAACAGTTGGCCATTTTGCGGCACCATTCAGAATGCTCATGGCTGATCCGAATGTGTCTGACCATCCGTCTCCTGTCTGTTCCCAGTAACCATTGACTCTCCTGTCCGGCAAAGATTAGTCAAGCTAAAACTAAAATATCTTAATTAACAGAGTTTTCACTTCTCCCTGAGGATGAGGACACCACAGATAGCCCAACAGTGAAAGGAAAGGGACATCCTTCTTCCATTGTGGGACACATTTTTTAAAAACTGTGCTAAGCTCACATCAAATCACTGCCTCTTTTCGGGTATAGTGGTACAATAACTAGGAATAGACATCAACCATTCTGCCCTCCAATCCTTTCCCACATTACCACTGACTCTTTCAAGTCAAATATGATGCTGCTGCTGCCTCAGGAAGAAAATACCTGAGTGCATAACTCCACACGAGCATTAAAAAAGGAGCAGAATTAGGCATTTCTAATGTGTTCCTCAATATCATTCTCCTACCTTCTCTCGAGGATCCTTGATCTCCGTGTAAGTAAAAAAACGTATTTATTTGTGTCTTAATGGCACTACTGTCTGTGTCTTAACGTGTATTTATATGTGTGTGTGTATCCATGTGCTTGTTTTTTTTGTGTTTGTGTGACTATGTCTGTCTGTCTTTGTCTTAGCCTGTGTGTCTCTATCTGTGTTTGTGTCTATTTGTGTGTGACTGTTTATGTTTTTGTGTGCTTCTACGTGTGTGCAAGCTTATCTCCTTGTTTGCATTGTGCATGTTAGTATATTGGGATATTTACCAATACGTCTGTGTATTTCAATGCTGCATCATTGTGCAATGAGATATCTGCTCTTCTGCGAGTGAGACAGATGAGGTTGGAACTGACAGTAGGTTTGAATTGAGAATTGTTCTTTACTGAATATTGCTCCTTATTCGGTTGGTGGGATGTGGATGTTTCAGAATCTCCACACAAAGCCTCCTGGTCCTCTCTAGCTGTCTCTAGGATCCTCCCCACATATCAGGGTAGGGAGATGAGGGAACGGATATCCGGCACTCCATCACCCGACTTGGCCCTTTCTGTCCTATTCCAGGCTGTTACTCATGGAATGGGAGAAAGGGAGAGAATAAGTTAGGGTGGGAGTGGATGGCCCTGCTGTTAGTGCTAGGGTAGGTGAGGTGTGACATGGTGAGGTGGCCGGAGGGAGTCTGTCCATAGTGTTGTATGAATGTAGTGCTATTGCATCAGGGACAGAAAATGTGGGGGAGGGAAGGTGCTGAATTCAACAGCGGGAGTGGTCGTGCTTGAGCCTTATTTGGAGATAGAGCGTGAGCCTTGGTTGAGGGTAGGTGCTGTAACAGATATACAGTGAGTGTGAGGAAACAGTGAGAATATACGGTGACACTTATCCTGACAGAGCGGAATGGATATTGATGCTTGTCCTGTATTGCTGGACATGTCTGCAGATCATCTCAGCATCGAGGTGAGCCACCCCGAATGCCTTATCCAAGTCTATCACTAGTAACTGCACAGGCCCTATCCATCAGATTCCACAGAATCAGTTTGGATGGGGCTTACAAGTAGCAAGGAGAAACAAACTTGTTGTATTATATATATGAACCAAAACTGTCGCGCAAATGTTTTGCATCAGATGTTCTGGAAATTAGATATGCAACTATATGCAAAAGAAAGCTATGACATACTGATATTATCGCTGGGCTTAACCTAGAGACCCAGGTAATGTTCTGGGGAGATGGATTCAAATCCTGACATGGCAGATTATGGAATTTGAATTCAATAAGTATCTGGAATCAAGGGTTTATGATGATCAGGAATCCATTGTTGTTTGTGGAAAAACTCGTCTGGTTCACTAATGTCCTTTAGTGAAGGAAACTGGCTGTTCTTACCTGGTCTGGCCTGCATGCCAGGTCCAAGGCTGTTGACTCTTAACTGCCGTCTGCCATGGCCTGTAAATGCTGGCTATCCAGTGAAGCCCCCATCCTGTGAATGAGGAACAAATACTAGTGGGTTCTGCAGTAATAATAGATGGTGTCAAGTTGCATAAACTGAGTTAACTAAGTGACTGTTAATGTTGTGAAAAATAAATTCCATAAGTGTATATCAGGTAGGTTGAAGAGTATGTTGTGAACCAAACTAGAGATACATTATTTCGGGATTGGTGTTGTGTGATACTGATCTAGGATGATCAGCCATGATCATATTGAATGGTTGTGCAGGCTCGAAGGGCAGAATGGCCTACTCCTGCACCTATTGTTTATTGTGTGGCCAGAAGGACTAATTACTAACCTTGCTCTGAAGCTGCTTTGGAGGAATAGTGACATTGATATGTTGTATTTTACACGGCGTCTGCATTCAATATGGAATGTTTGAACATTCTGGAACATCACGGAAGCCCAAAGGCTAGAGTGTCAAGTTCGCTCCAGTGAATTGGAGAAGAACAATATAACATTCAGTCGGAGAACAATGGTTGTTAGACTCATAGATTCTTACAGCACGGAGATAGGCTATTCGGCCCAAACTGGTCCATTCCGAACAAAATATTTCCCTGTATCCTTCTAATCCTTTCCTACCTGTGTATTTGTCCAAATGTATTTTAAATTTTGTGAATGTGCCCGCTTTAACCACTTCTGCTGGTAGCTCATCCTATATGCATACCACCTTGTGTTTAAAAGAATTTGCCCCTCAAGTTCCCTTTTACTCTTACCCCTCTAATCTTAACTTGATGCCCACTAGTCCGTGATTGCCCAATCCTGGGGGAAAAAAGACTGAGTACATTCACTCTCTCACTGCCTCCCATAATCTTTTACACTACTATCAGATCCCCTTCAGCCTCATACATTCTAAAGTAAAAACTCCTAGCTTGTTCAACCTTTCACTATAACTCAGACCATTGAGTCTTGGCAACGTCCTTGTAAATTTCTTCTGCACTCTTTCCAGTTTAATAACATCCTTCCTCGAGCAAAGTGAACAAAACTGAACATTACACTACAAGTATGGACTCGCCAACATCTTGTACAAGTACAACATAACTCCCTAATTTCGATATTCAGTGTTCTAACTGATGAAGGCCAGTGAGCCAAAAGCCTTTTTTAGTGCCTTGTCTACCTGGGACTCCACTTACAGAGAGCCGTGCACCTGAATTCCAGGGTCACTCTGTTCCACTGCACTCCTTAAGGTCCTGCCATTCACCATGAAACTCCTGCCTTGATTTGACTTTCTAAAATACAAGAACTTACACTTATCTGAATTAAACTCCGTTTGCAATTTCTCGGCCCACTTACCCACCTGATCAAGGTACTGCTGTAATTTCTGATAACCTTCGTCACTGTCCACGATTCCACCTATTTTAGTGTCACCTTGAAACTTATAAATCATGCCTGTACATTCTCATCTAAATCATAGATATCTGTGTGTGTATATATATATATATATATATATATATAGCTCCAGCACCGACCCCTGAGGCATTCTATTAATCACAGGCCTCCAGTCCGACAAGCATCCTTCCACGATTACCCTCTTCTTCCTATCATCAAGCCAATTTTGGACCTAATTTGCCAGCTTCCCCTCAATTCCATGCGATCTAAACTTTCAGAGCAGCATACCATGTGGAACCTTATTGAAGGCCTTACTGAAATCCATACAGACTAAATATACAACCATGCCCTTGTCAAAGTTACTGGTCACATCATCAAAGCATTCTAACAAACTTATGAGCCATAATCCCCTACTCACAAGACTCTGTCTTTCCAAATGCATGTATATCTTCTCCCTCAGAATCTTATCAATTAACTTACGTGCTACAGATTTTAGGTTTACTGGTCTATCATTCCCCGGTTTTTCTTTAGCGCCCCTCTTGAATAACGGCACAGCGTTCACTACCCTCCAGTCCTCCAGGACATCACCCGTTGGCTACGGATGATGCAAAAAAACCAACCAGGTCTCCCACTATTTCTTTCCTGTCCTCCTGCAGTGTTCCTGAATATATATGATCAGGAACAGGAGATTTATAGAAATACGACAAAGTCTGAAATATATGTTTATTTATTTCGGGTTAGAACACCCAAGAGTGAGAAAGTGAGTTTACAATGATTAGCATAATAAATTAAAGATTATATTAATCACATGAAGTGACTTCAGAAGAAATCCAGACATTGTGGAATCCTGAGAATTCTCAGAAATTTACGATCCAGAAAAGGAGGGCCTTGACACGGGTAAGGAAATCAAAAAGCGAACATGCATGCAAACAAGCAGAAAAATAAAGACTGCATAAATCTATGATCTATATTTCAAAAGGAAAGAGAAAAGCATAGTCAAATGTGGAAATCTGCAATCAGGAGAGAGCTGGCATTGTGTAGTTCAGAAATAATGAAATGATGTGTGTCAAGTTACTGTTCACTTCCTGGTATGTCCCATGTGATGGTCCAAGGACAAGCATGATTTAGATGTTATGAGATGCATCCTTGTAACTTGGACTGTACCTGTGTTTGTCCCGCTCAGATGACTTTGCGATCAGTAACACGAGGAAGCCCACTGAGTAAAGGACCAGGCATCTAAATTATTTGACAATGCTGTCACTTTTTTTAAAAAAATGTCATTTTCTCAATTTTAATGTAAGAGGTCTTAAAGGTCAAACCGACTCCTCAAAACAGCTAAGTAAATAACTTACGAGGCTTTTAGGTTTTTCAATAAATATTAGGAACAATGACCAGCTGGCACAGACCAGGCTTTCTAGAGTTTTCCTCGTAGCTGTAGCAGTCATCAGATGCTTGGTGTCCCAGAAGAGTTGGAAGTTTTAGTAAATTATTCCTAACTGCTATTTTCTCTGAAACATCACTTGATGCTATTTCCTCCTGGATTGAAGAACTGTATCCAAGAATGTATGTGTGAATGTTTCTTTTTGCCAAGAGGTGTGTTTATGGGATGTTAGTATATTGGAACAGTTCATTTGTAGCAGGTACTGTATCCATTATTCGATTAAGGTTTGCAATAGCTGAATTATTCTAAATTCCTCTTCATTATGTATGGATTTTCATTAGAGTGTTTGAGCATTAGATTAGACTTACAGTGTGGAAACAGGCCCTTCGGCCCAACAAGTCCACACCGACCCGCCGAAGCGCAACCCACCCATACCCCTACATTTACCCCTTACCTAACACTACGGGCAATTTAGCTTAGCCAATTCACCTGACCCGCACATCTTTGGACTGTGGGAGGAAACCGGAGCACCCGGAGGAAACCCACGCAGACACGGGGAGAACGTGCAAACTCCACACAGTCAGTCGCCTGAGTCGGGAATTGAACCCGAGTCTACAGGCGCTGTGAGGCAGCAGTGCTAACCACTGTGCCACTGTGCCACCGTGCCGCCCACAATTGTGTATTGAGCATATTGTGTATTACTTAATGGTGAGTGGTTTGACTAGAAGCATCACATCTGGAACTCCCACTTCACATCTACCTTTAAAATAAGGAAAGGTTGGCATCCAAGTTACCTTCTTAAAATAGTTTGAGACAGTCTGGTTGGTCTATAGCAAACTGGGGACTCTTGGCTGGTCCTAAATCGGCAATACCAAATTGGGTTTAGAAGTACAATCCTTACTGTGTGCAAACAGACCATTCGAACCAACAAGTCCACACCGACCCTCCGACGAGTGACCTACCAAAAACATTCCTCTGGGTATGCACCAGAAGACTATTGGGTTCAATGGTTGCGTTTGATAGTTGTTAGTGTCCTTTGTTTCAGTTGGTTTAAACAGTGTTTTGTGAATAAAGATTCTTTCAGTCACTATGAGTTCTCTGGGTGTAGAAGAAGTGAAGTTGGGGGTTTTACAAAAGGTAATGAAGTCAAAGCTGCAGGAATTGGCAGACAAGCTGGAGTTGGGGTTGTGTTTGCTTGTGAGAAAATGAGAGATAATTACAGCTAGAGCTCGGCAATTAAATTTGGTGGAAACACCATCAGACTCTTTGGAAATGGCTAGAATTCAATTTCAAATGTGGTACTTTGAACATGAGAAGGAATTGAAATAGTTTGAATTATGATGAAAAGTAGAAATAAAAGAAAAGGAAATGAAGTAGAAAGAGAGAAGAAAAGTAGAGAGTTTCAACTTCAAAAGTTAGCAATTCAAGAGGAAAGTTGACATAGAAGGCAGAGATGAAGGTAGACGGTAGGCTGGATGAGGAGAATAGTGAGGTTGAGCAACCCTATAGTCACCAATGGCCTGATGGGATTCTGTTTAAATACACCCAGGAATTATCATAATTTGATGAGAAGGATGGGGAAGCATTTTGAATTTCATTTGAGAAATGGCTAAACAAATGCAGTGGCCAGTAACTCTGTGGCTTTATTTGATCCAAACAGAGCTGGTGGGTATTTGCATCCCTATCGGAGGAGGTATCTGGTCAGTATGGGGTGGTGAAGAAAGCCATCAGAAGTGCATATGAGCTTGAGCCAGAAGCCGATGTACAGCATTTCAGGAATCTAAAAATGGGTCCCTGTTTAAACGCACATTGAGTTTGAAAGAATCTAACAACGTAATTTTGAAAGGTGGTAAGAGTATTAAAAACAGAGCAAACCTGTGACACTCTTAGAGAGATTCTTATTTTGGAGAAGTTCAAAGATTCACTTCCTGCAGTCATGAGAACTCGTGTGGAAGAGCAGAGAATTAAAACGGCAAGATTAGAACTGAAATGGTCTGATGATGATGATTGGGTTCAGAAATCAAAGTTTGGTTTCTGTGAGAGATTGCGAAGAATGTGCGAGACTTTCTTAAAACACATACCTGTGAGAGTAAGGTTTACTGGCATAGGCCATGAGTAGCAGGTAAAGGGTTTTCAGCATTTAGAGGAACAGAAGTATGTAACTTTTTTATGCTGAGACATGAGGAGCTATGTCATTCAGAGGGAGTATTGGAGAGATGAGAAGTGCTCCATTATGTAACGTGTGGTTGGAGTGTCCAGTGGAAACATCAACAGATTTATTCCACAATGGGGAAGGAGGCCTTGAGCTTGGTGTTGGCGTTCCAACATTTCAGCATTAAAATTGCGAATAACATACCTGAGACAAATCTTTATCACTGATCGTGACCCCTTAAAGTTTTTGCAAAAGTTTAGGGAGAAAAACACCAGTCTGTTTCGATTGAGCTTATTATTGCTGCCATTCAGTTTGAAATTATACAGTTGAGTGGGCAAGAAAACCTAAGTTTTGACACGTTGTGGAGACTTGGATGAAAAAAGACAAAGGAATTCTGTGGCAGGAGTAAAATGACTGAATCGAAACTAGTTGTGAACATTTGTATGCTCAAGAGTCAATGTCATATATTTGCATTGCAGTCTACTAATAGAGGAAGATTAGGAGGTCTAAAATAAACCCATCTTTGTATATTGATGCATTATTTTCTTAAAGGTGGAGTTGTGAGGACAGTATCCTTATAAAAAGATTATTTTCTCTTTGTTTTTTTTTGGTTACTTACAGTATGGAAACAGGCCCTTCGGCCCAACAAGTCCACACCGACCCACCGAAGCGCAACCCACTCATTCCCCTACATTTACCTAACACTACGGGCAATTTAGCATGATCACTTCACGTGCACATATTTGGACTGTGGGAGGAAACCGGAGCACCCAGAGGAAACCCACGTAGACACAGGGAGAATGTGCAAACTCCATACAGTCAATCGCCTGAATCGTGAATTGAAACCGCGTCTGTGGCGTTGTGAGGCAGCAGTGCAACCACTGTGCCACCGCGCCACCTTTAAAAGCAGAGGTGCGGAACTTCTGTCTGAAAACAGTCCAAGTAAGTAACTGAGAAAGTCTTTAGGTTTTATTAAAACGTTGGTAACACTGGAAGGGCAGTGGCCAGCTCTCCCAGACCAGGTTTCCTCATTTTGTTTTTAGCTGCAGCATTCAGAAGCTGCTGGTGATCCCAGAAGGGTTGGAAGCTTCAATACATGATCTCCAAATGAACAACAAATGGAGCAGACGCTACAGAGAAGAGAAGCTTGGAAACCACGGAGTGAGTGTGTCTGGGGAAAGGGATCTGCTGTATGCACCCCAGGTTTTCCAGGAACAGCTTCCCAAGCTACACCAAACACAGGAGCAGAGTGTGAGGGACCGTGACTGAACAAGGAGCTTGTCACAGAGCGGTGTTACCTCCAACAATACGACCTGCAGCTTCACACCAGGGGGAGGATGGTGCTGCCAGGGGCTGTTAGGGTCACAGTTTCATTCAGCTTCTATGATCCAGAACTTTCCAGGCAGGACTAGGTGGCATATCCATCATTTCCCAGTATGCCAACATCAATGTCATCATTCGGTGATGGAGGATGTATATGGTGGATTAGGTAAATACTTTGTTTCTCCCACAGCAGGGAGCTGCCATGTGTATCCATTATAGTGGGATTCCCGATGTTGTACATAGCATCTGCAGAGTACCCCATGTCAATAGGGAGAGGTGGAGGAACTGAAAGAGCTCTTTCTCTATTAATGTTACAGTGTACCCTTGCACAGTACATCATGTTGGTGAATACCCACTGTCCTGGCAGCAGTCACGGCCTCTTCATTCAGAAACAGTCAGCCATTCCCATCGTCATCGGGTCTCCACATAGAATGAAATTAATATATATTGGACAAAGGCAGTTTCCTTGATACACCATCCCCACCACCAATCAACCAAAGCAAAGTATTCCATGTGTATGGAGAGCAATGGGGTCACTTGGAGCGTGAAGGAGCAGATGATCAGGGATTGAGCAAACTCTCCTATGTCTGAACGGGTCTGAGTGAACGTCCCCAGTACACAGTATTACTATATCCTGTAATCCCTCTCCAATTCAGTAACATACTGCCTTCCATTATCCCTGTAAATGAAATGGCAGGTTATATCATGTTACATTCCACCTGCCAAACTATTATCTATTGCCTTTACCTCTCTGAATATGTTTGCAGACTCTCCACCCTCTCTTCATAAAGTAATCTCTTGCTTACCACGGCGACATCACCAAACTCAGCACCTGCATATCTGTTCCATCCTCCTGATCATTAATATAGACTGTAAATAGTTGAGAATGCAGTTCTGGTCACTGTGTGACCCTACTGGTTACGTTCTATCTAAAACTGATTTATCCTGAGTTCCTGCTTCCTGTATGATACACAGTCCTCCCCCATTCCTTGGTAACACAGTCGAAGAGTCGAATAAGAAAAAGGAACATCTGTGAGGAATCCAACCCCTCGATGAGGCTGATGTCAACGCGGCCTCTGTTGCACTTTCTTGCCATCTCTCCATCCTAAAACTCTAGTCTCTTGTTGTAGATTATGCCAGTAAAAAAAAATCCACTCCACATCTTAATATTTTACGGACCTTAATGAGATCTCCTTTCGTTCTTATAAACTCGAGGGTTTCGGTCTAAACTGCTCAATTTCTCTTTATAAGTTGTAGATTAGATTACTTACAGTGTGGAAACAGGCCCTTCGTCCCAACAAGTCCACACCGACCCGCCGCAGTGCAACCCACCCATACCCCTACATTTACCCCTTACCTAACACTACGGGCAATTTAGCATGGCCAATTCACCTGACCCGCACATCTTTGGACTGTGGGAGGAAACCGGAGCACCCGGAGGAAACCCATGCAGACACGGGGAGAACATGCAAACTCCAGCTAGCTGTATTTCAGGATGTCCAAGAATGTAGGAAGGCTGTGGAGAAGGTAGCACTGCCAGGAAATACTTGCAGACATAGAGATGGGCTCAAGTGCGTATACTTCAACGCAAGAAGCATCAGAAATAAGGTGGGGGAACTTAAGGCATGGATCAGTACCTGGGACTATGATGTTGTGGCCATCACGGAAACGTGGATAGATGAGGGACAGGAATGGTTGTTGGAGGTTCCTGGCTACAGATGTTTCAGTAAGATTAGGGAGGGTGGTAAAAAAGGAGGGGGTTGGCATTGCTAATTAGAAATGGTATAATGGCTGCAGAAAGGAAGTTTGAGGGAGATCTGGCGTTGGAGGTAGTATGGGCTGAAGTCAGAAATAGGAAAGGTGCAGTCACCTTGTTGGGTGTTTACTATAGGCCCCCCAATAGCAGCAGAGATGTGGAGGAACAGATTGGGAAACAGATTTTGGAAAGGTGCAGAAGCCATAGGGTCGTAGTCATGGGCGACTTCAACTTCCCAAATATTGATTGGAAGCTCTTTAGATCAAGTAGATTGGATGGGGCGGTGTTTGTGCAGTGTGTCCAGGAAGCTTTTCTAACACAGTATGTAGATTGCCCGACCAGAGGGGAGGCCATATTGCATTTGGTACTCGGTAATGAACCGGGACAAGTGATGGGCTTGTTAGTGGGTGAACATTTTGGTGATGGTGACCACAATTCTGTGACTTTCACCTTGGTTATGGAGAGAGATAGGAGCGCACAGCAGGGTAGATGTTACAATTGGGGGAAGGGAAATTGCGATGCTGTAAGACAGGATTTGAGGAGCATAAGTTGGGAGCATAGGCTGTCAGGGAAGGATGTGGTGGAAATGTGGAACTTTTTTAAGGAGCAGATACGACACGTCCTTGATATGTATGTACCAATCAGGCAGGAAAGAAATGGTCGTGTGTGGGAGCCTTGGTTGATGAGGGAGGTTGAATGTCTAGTAAAGAGGAAGAAGGAGGCTTACATAAGGTTGAGGAAACAGGGTTCAGACAGAGCAGTGGAGGGATACAGGATAGCCAGAAGGGACCTGAAGAAAGGGATCAGGAGAGCTAAGAGAGGGCATGAAAAATCCTTGGCAGATAGAATCAAGGAAAACCACAAGGCATTTTATGCGTATGTGAGAAACATGAGAATGACGAGAACGAGGGTAGGCCCGATCAAGGAGATTGTGTATTGAGTCGGAAGAGATAGGAGAGGTCTTGAATGAGTACTTTTCTTCAGTATTTACGAACGAGAGGGATCGTATTGTTGAAGAGGAGAGTGTGAAACGGACTGGTAAGCTAGAAGAGATACTTGTTAGGAAGAAAGATGTGTTGGACATTTTGAACAACTTGAGGATAGACAAGTCCCCCGAACCTGACGGGATATATCCTAGGATTATGTGGGAAGCAAGAGAGGAAATTGCAGTACCGTTGGCAATGATCTTTTCGTCTTCACTGTCAACGGGGGTGGTACCAGGGGATTGGAGAGTAGCGAATGTTGTGCCCTTGTTCAAAAAAGGGAATAGGGATAACCCCGGGAATTACAGGCCAGTTAGTCTTACTTCTGTGGTAGGCAAAGTAATGGAAAGGGTACTGAGGGATAGGATTTATGAGTATCTGGAAAGACACTGCTTGATTAGGGACAGCCAGCACGGATTTGTGAAGGGTAGGTCTTGCCTTACAAGTCTTATTGAATTCTTTGAGGAGGTGACCAAGCATGTGGATGAGGGTAGAGCAGTGGATGTAGTGTACATGGATTTTAGTCAGGCATTTGATAAGGTTCCCCATGGTAGGCTTATGCAGAAAGTCAGGAGGCATGGAATAGAGGGAAACTTGGCCAATTGGATAGAAAACTGGCTAACCGGTCGAAGTCAGAGAGTGGTGGTAGATGGTAAATATTCAGCCTGGAGCCCAGTTACAAGTGGAGTTCCGCAGGGATCAGTTCTGGGTCCTCTGCTGTTTGTAATTTTTATTAATGACTTGGATGAGGGAGTCGAAGGGTGGGTCAGTAAATTTGCAGATGACACGAAGATTGGTGGGGTTGTGGGCAGTGAGGAGGGCTGTTGTCATTTGCAAAGGGACTTAGATATGATGCAGAGCTGGGCTGCGGAGTGGCAGATGGAGTTCAACCCTGCCAAGTGTGAGGTTGTCCATTTTGGAAGAACAAATAAGAATGTGGAATACAGGGTTAACGGTAGAGTTCTTAGTGAGGTGGAGGAACAGAGGGATCTTGGGGTTTATGTACATAGATCCTTGAAAGTTGCCACACAGGTGGATAGAGCTTGTAAGAAGGCCTATGGTGTATTAGCGTTCATTAGCAAAGGGATTGAATTCAAGAGTCGTGAAGTGATGTTGCAGCTGTACAGGACTTTGGTTAGGCCACATTTGGAGTACTGTGTGCAGTTCTGGTCGCCTCACTTTAGGGAAGATGTGGAAGCTTTGGAGAGGGTGCAGAGAAGATTTACCAGGATGTTGCCTGGAATGGAGAATAGGACGTACGAGGACAGGTTGAGAGTTCTCGGCCTTTTCTCGTTGGAACGGCGAAGAATGAGGGGTGACTTGATAGAGGTTTATAAGATGATCAGAGGAATAGATAGAGTAGACAGTCAGAAACTTTTTCCCCGCGTACAACAGAGTATTACAAGGGGACATCAATTTAAGGTGAAGGGTGGAAGGTATAGGGGAGATGTCAGGGGTGGGTTCTTTACCCAGAGAGTGGTGGGGGCATGGAATGCGCTGCCCGTGGGAGTGGTAGAGTCAGAATCATTGACGACCTTTAAGCGGCAACTGGATAGGTACATGGATGGGTGCTTAATCTAGGATAGATGTTTGGCACAACATCGTGGGCCGAAGGGCCTGTTCTGTGCTGTGCTGTTCTATGTTCTATGTTCTATGTTCCACACAGTCAGTCGCCTGAGGTGGGAATTGAACCCGGGTCTCTGGCCCTGTGAGGGGGGCAGTGCTAACCACTGTATCACCGTGCCGCCCACATAGTACAAACACTTCAAATATGGAATCAATCTAATGAAGCTCTTCTGAATTGCCTCCAATGGAAATACCTCATTCTGCAGGACACCCAAACTGTACTCCAGTTGCAGCCTCACTAATGCCTTGCATAGCTCCACCAACATTCCCTACCTTTCTACTCTAGCAATTTACAAATAAACACTGAAATTATGCATGCATTTCTCATTACTAGCAGTACCCGCAGGTAGGTTTTCTATGATATGCAAGCAGACACCCAGATCCCTCTGTACCTGAGCACTTTAAAGTTTCTCTCCATTTAGATAATAATTTGTCTTTCTATTATACTGACCAACTTGAATAGCCCCATACTTATTCACTTTAATTTTCCTTTCCAGGTGTTGGCCCATTCACCCAATCTATCCATATAGTCTTAAAATCGCTTGAATTATCATTCCGAAGTAATTTCTCACCGATGTTAGTGTAATCTGAAAATGTGGTATCGCATTTTTTAATCCGGTCATCTGAGTACAGTAATACTATCGATCGCAAATGGTTGAGGCATGAGTCCTGAAATCAATGGCACCCCACAAATTGCATTTGCCAAAAGAAAATGAGACATTTATTCCATCTAACTGCATTGTGTTGGTTAACCAGTACTCCATCCAAGTTAATAAATTACTCCTAAACCCATGTTGTCTGATCTTACCACTCACTCTTTGGAGAAGTGTCACATCTTTAAGAAACTCAAGCAAACACTTCTAACCTGATTTATCCTTTGTAAAACCATGCTTACGCCGATGGACTGTGGTTTAAATTTGCAAATGTCCTCAACAATGGATTCTAATAATTGTTTTAAATTACAATAGTTTTATCTTTACGTTTTACGCCCTAATGCATACATTTGTTGTAAGTACTTCCCTTTCGAAAACGTTCATGTTTTCTTTGAATTCCTTTTGAATTCCTTTTGAATGGGCAAAAGTTTTTAAGAGATCTGCTCCAATTGCTGTGTAAGAGACATGTGTGGCTGACTGGGCTCATCATCCTACTGGGCTGATGTCTTTCTGGTGTTCCCAAGTTGTCACCTCCAGGGACAGAATGACCTCCTGCTGTTGATATTAGAGGATTGGGAGATTATGGAATCTTCCTGCTGCTGTGTAACATTTTGAGGGGCTGATGGGTCTTCTCATACTTCTGCATAACAGGTGGAAATACTGAACAGTCTCCTCATGTATCCCGGAGGTGGGACCGAGGGATTGATTGGTCTTCTCTTTTTCCCATATAACAGACATGTGTCAAAATTACCTCTTCCTTTCTCGTGGAAGAAGTCTCAGATAGTTTGGATCCTTATCCAATTCCCTTGCAATAGACTCGGTGGGTCTGAATTGCCTCCTGTTATCCCTGTGTAACAGTCTCCAGTCACTGTGTGACCTCTTCCAGTTCCTACGTTACAGACTTGAGGAGGCTGAATGGACTGATCCTGTTGCTGTTTAACTGGATACTGGTGCAGCATGGTCTACTGTTATAGGCTCGAGGGGCTGATTGGCCTCCTTCTGTAAATGTATGTCAGGCTCCGGGGTCTGAATAGCCTCGTCCTGTTTTGGTGTAACAGGGTCGAAGACCTGAATATCCTCCTGTTGTTCCTGTGTAACAGGCTGGAAAACGGAACGGAATCGTCCATTATCTGTGTAATTCACTTCATTTGTTAACTCCTTCTATCATCTATGTTAAAATAAGATCTTCTTTAATTTTTGTAAACTCCAATGGCTACTGGGTCAACCTGATCATCCTTTCGTTATAAGCCACCACCTTCATTGCAGGAATCAGTTGAGGGAACCATCTATGAGCTGCTTCGAGTATAACAACACCCTTTCTTCATAGAAGAGGCTAAATCTGTACACACGACTCCAGATGTGATCTCCCTCTACAGCAGCAGCACCACTTTCCCAGCCTATTGTAAGGTTACCACCCAGTTTAGAGCAGTCTCAGCTCTCTGGAGGAATACAGAGCATTGTTGGAAGATCATTGTCCTTCTCTACTCCATCAGCATAACGGGAGATCTGGAGAAATTAAAGTTTGAGAAGATCATAAATGATGTGGCGAGATGATCTCTACCATTAATCTCCCTAGAGACCACATCGCTCAGATTCCGCAGAATCTAGTCAGGTGGATCGCAAAAACAGCAAGGAGGAGCAAGCATTGATGGGAGTTATATAGCAAAGTGAAGGCTGCAATACAAATGCAGGACATGTTATAAAACAGGAAATGAGATATACACATTTGTGGGTACTGCAGTAATGATATATGTTTAAATTATATCTAAACTGTGTTAACCCAATTGAATGCTAATCCTGGGAAAAATGGATTTCAAGACCACGTGTGAGATGGTTTACATGAACATTATGTTAAGCACTGAGCTCGAGATCAGGTGATTTAGGAATTGGTGTTGCGTGATCAGAAGAGCTAATTGAAAAATTTGCTGGAAAGGACATTTTGGGAACAGTGACCACAATGTACTGTGTTTCTTTTATGCTGTTTGAGTACACGACAGTTTTTGTTTTATTTGAAGGAACTGTTATAAATCTGAGTCATGCAAGCCATCAAGGTGTGAGGTGAAAGTCGGGACTACTGATGCTGGAGATCAGAGGCGAAGAGTGTGGTGATGGAAAAGCACAGTCAGGCATCATACTAAGAGCAGGTAAATCGATGTTTCGGGCATATGCCCTTCATCAGGAATGAAGCTAATGGGTCAAGGGGGCTGAGGGATAAATGAGAAGGAGGTGAGGCAGAGGGGAGGTAAGTAGGGATTGCGGTAGGTAGATGAAGGTGGGGGTGATAAAGGGAGACAGACCGCCTCATCTACTGCATCCATTGAACCAAATGTGTTCTTTTCTACATTGGCGAGGCAGAAGGTCAACTTGTGGAACATTTCAGAGAACATCTCTGGGACAGCCACATTGAACAATTCCATCGCCTTGTGGCTGGGCACTTTAACTCTCCTTCCCACTCTGTCAAGGACATGAGGGTCCTGGACCTGCTCCATCGCCAAACCCGAGTCACCAGAAGCCTGCAGGAAGAAAGCCTCCTCTTCTTCCTTGGGACCCTCCAAACACAGGGGATCATAGTGGATTCCCCCATTTCCCCTAATCCCACCATATCCCACTCCAACCTTCCAAGTCAGCACCGCCCTTTTGTACATTCCTATGCGTCCACCTTCCTTGCTATCAATCTGGTCGACCCTCCTCTCCGAGTATCACTTTCAACCCCATCTTCACTTACCTATTAGATGAAAAGAAGCAGCTTATAAAAATGCCAAGTTGTAGTAATCCAGTGGATTCAGAGGAATATAGGACCCAGCAAGGGATGACCAAGGAACTGAGAAGAAAATTGAAAAGAGAAAAATCATGCAAACGAAAGAAAAACATAAAAACTACTAAAAAGCATCTATGAAGGTATGAAAAAAAATAAAAACAAGGTCAAATGTGGAACAGTTGGTGTGCGTTCAGGATAGTTTATTGCAGAGAACAGAGAAATCTCAGGGAAAAGAGACAGTTTATTTGCGTCTATCTTCATTGGAAGAATGTCCAGAAATTCTTCCAGAAATACCAAGTGACCATGGGACTTGTGTAAGTAAAGTCTAAGATTATTCTTATCAATGTTGAGGTCATGTTTGAAAAGGAAGCTGGATTGAATATTTATAAATCTGACAGACCAGATGTACTTCATACAAGGATATATGAGGAAGCAACATTAGACATGTTGATTGCATCACGAATTTTTACTTTATCTTCCGACACATTCTCGAAAGTCATTTAGCCAATCTGTATAAGGCAAAGGTTACAAGTATTATCCAACAGTTTAATAAAGGATGAAGATGGAGAGGGGTGAACTACAGAGCAGTTATCTTGTCATCCGCAGTCGGGTGTCTGTTGGACTCGATTACAAAGAACATGCGACTACACATGTAGAAGGTAATAACATAACTTGGGAGTGTGAGAATATACCGATGAAAGGAAAACCAGAAGTGGCAAACACTTTTTTGGAATGGTTTGAAGATGATTCTTGTGGACATAGGCAATGAATAACCAATGGATAACGTAGAGTTGAATATTCATGAGATATTTTTAAAAAACTCACACAGAAAACTCATAAGAAAAGTTAAAGCGAGAGGTATAAGGAAGAACATATGAAAATAGCAAAGAAAAAATTAGTCTTACATTTAGGTGATTGTAATTGGAATATAGAAGACGTCATGCACCAGTTGTATCGAGTGTTCATGAGAGTATTTTGTATTGTTCGGAGTCCCAACCTAAGAAATAAGATATTGACTACAGAGGAACTGCAAAAGGTATTATTCAGATTCATCCCTAAAACGGCAAGATTTTCTGATGTGGAAACTCACCCTGTGATCTCGAGTTTTGAAGCATGAGAGGTGGTTGCAGTGAAACTTAGAAACACAGAGGGGACTGAATAACAGGGACATGGAGAATTACAAGTAGGCGAGATCTGGGAGAATCCCACGAGATTCTACACGGACAAGTAGAGCAGAATAATCAGCAAACAGTTATTGTCCATTAGAAACCAAAGGGGCAATCTGTGTGTCAAGCTGGAGAACATTGATGGATTGTTACATGAGACCTTCACATCTATTTTACTTCAGAGACGGAGAAGACAAGTACAGAATTCAAGGAGATGGATGGGGAAACTCTTGAACAGATTGAGGTAAAATACGAGAAAGGATTTGAGGCTCTGTTCTGTATAAATTTGGACCTATCTCCATGTCTGAATGAGTTGTATCACAGGCAGCTGTTGGGGTGAATGGAGGAAAGACCCTGACTGAATATTTTAATTAGGACCTGACCATAGGGGAGGTGCCAGAGAAGTGGAGAACTGCTAACACGATTCCACTTCACAGTTCGGGTGGGAGAGATAGACCAGGGAACTATAGACGAGCGGGTATTAGGTCACTGTTCAGGAAACTACTGGAGAAAATAGGGAAGGAGAAAATTGAACTCCAATCAGAGTCGAAAGGTCTGATCAGGGATAATCATCATGACTTTATCAGAAGGAAGTGGCATCTAATGGATTTGATTGAATTAGTTTGAGGAGGTCGATTCTTTAGCTTTGTAGGAAAGCCTTTGACAAATTTTCAGCTGTGAAACTGAAAAATAATGTAAAATCTCACAATATAAATGATAACTTGACAAGTTACAACGAAAATTGTCTTAGTGGCAGGAGGCAGAGGGTAGTGAGAGAATGCTGTTTGTGTGACTGGAGACCAGTGTCTCCTGGTGTACCACAGGGATCAGTGATGTGTCCCTTATTGTTTGTGTTATTCATAACAAAAACAAATGTGAATGTGGAGGGGGCTAGGTGGAGAGGCAGGGAGGTGTGATAAGTAACTGACATAAAGATTGACCGGTTGGTTCGCAGTGAGCAGGAAGGCCTTAAGTTACAGGAAGATGCAGATGAAATGGTCAGATGGGCAGATCAATAACAGATACAATGTAACCTTGATAAATATGAGGTGATGCACATTGGGAGAAGGAACCAGGCAGGGGAGGACTCAATGAATGGCCACACACTGGGAAGCTCAGATTGTGCTTCTCCACACATCCCTGAATGTGACTGGACAGGTTAATGCTTAAAAATGTGTTGCTGGAAAAGCCTAACAGGTCAGGCAGCATCAAAGGAGCAGGAGAATTGACGTTTCGGGCAGATTCCTAAAGAAGGGCTTATGCTCGAAACAATGATTCTCCTGCTCCTTTGATGCTGCCTGACCTGCTGCGCTTTTCCAACCACACATTTTTTAAGCACTGATCTCCAGTATCTGCAGTCCTCACTTTCTGCTGGGCAGGTTAATGGACTAGTTAAGAATTGGACCTTGAGTATTGTGTTTCCTAATCATGGTGGAGATATAAGACCTATACAGGGCTTTGGTTCGGCCAAAATGGAATACTGTATGTAGCCACATTCCAGGAAGGATGTGATTGTACTGGAGAGGGTGCAGAGGTGATTCACCAGGATGTTCCCTGGGATGGAGCATATCAGCTATGGAGAGAGGCTGGATAAGCTCGGATTGTTTACTTTGGAGCAGAGAAAGATGAGGAGTCAGTGATTCAGAAGGATAAGATTATAAGCGACACGGACAGGGTGGATAGACAGCAGCTGTTCCTTTTAGCGAGTGGGTCAAGAACAAAGGAGCACACTTTTATAGTGAAAAGTTTGAGGTTCAGAGATGATTTAAACATTTTTTGCACATCGAGGTGTGGGCTTCTGGGATTACTTCCTGAGAGGGGAATTATCACGAGTAACCTCACAATCGTTAAAAAGTACTTGGACAAGCAGTTGGAAGTATCATAACATTCCAGGCTATGGGACTGCTGTAGAAAGTGGGACTAATATAGATCGTGCTGTACTTCTGTTGGCACAGAGTCTTTGCTCCTGTGAGTGTACCATGTGGAAGGTAAATTATTGGAGCATTTTAAGGCAGGAATTGATGGGTTTCTGAAGAGTTATATTCATAAGCGTTATAAGTGTGAACTGTAATAGCTTGTTAAATTATGTCAATGTGAGAAATATGAGAAAACAAGTGTAGTTTCCTTACAGTTTGGAACCAGAGAATGGAGAATGGGGAACAGGGAAATGGCAGAACTATGAAGCCACTACTTCAGTTCTGTCTTCACAAAACTTTCTAACAATACAAGGAAAGCCAAGTCTGATGTGGGAAAATGATAGAGTACGTGGAACATAGAACATAGTAAGTAAATGGTTTAGCTGAAATTGTTGTGGCTGAAAGTAATGGTCATAGACAACACTAACATAGATTTCTGAAATGGGAATTATGTTTGAGAAGCAGACTGGCTGACAAATGAAAGAGCAGCAATGGATGTAAAACATTTTCATTTTTAGGAAAGTGTTGGTAAAGCTCCAAGCCCAATTTGCAATATCAAATCTGAGTAGATTGGGGCTAATATATGGACATGTTTTGAGAATGGGACAGCTGGCAGTAAACAGTGAATAGAAATAAACAGACTCATCAAGCAACAGCCTGACATTGTCTGTAAGGTATGATTCTGTGAGTATGACTATGACCTCGACTCCCCATCACCTTCCCCGGATATGTCCTGTCTCATCAGCAGGATGGACACAGCAGAGGTGGCGGCACAGTGGGATGCAGTTAGAAGGGAATTGCTCTTGGAGTACTCAACAGTGACTCGGTATCCCATGGCATTAGTTTGCATTTGGGAAAGGACACCTCCTGCTAATTGCCAAGTACCAGCATCTCTCAACTGATGTATCAGTACTCCTCCATGCTGACCAACACTTGGAGGAAGCACTGAGGGTAGCATTCTGGGTGGGGTATTTCAATGTTCACCACCAACAGTGTCTCAGCTACAGCATTATTGATCGAGAAGGCTGGGTCCTAAAGGATATAACTCTAGAGTGGTTCTGCGGCAGGTGGTGAAGGAACCAACAAGAGGAAAATATACACTTGACCACAGCCTTACTAATCTGCCAATTGCAGAAGTATCTGTCCATGACAGTATCGTTAAGAGTGACCACCACATAGTCATTTTGGAGGCAAAGTCACACCTGCACATTAAGAATAACATTCACCATTTTGGGTGGTACTATCACAGTGCAAAATAGGGCAGACTTCGAACAGATCTAAGAGCTCAAGTCTGGGTATCCATGAGGTGCTGTGTTTCATTAATAGTAGCAGAATTGTACAGCCACACAACCTCATGACCTGGCATATCCCCCTCGCAACAATTACCCTCAATCCAGAGGATCATCATTGGTTCAATGGATGTGCAGGATGGCAGGAGCAGCACCAGGCAAACCTGAAAATGAAGTGTCAGCCTGGTGAAGCAACCAAACAGGACTACTCGTGGGCCAAACAGCATAAGCAGGAAGTGAGAGACAGAGCTAAGTGATCCCACAAGCAACGGTTCAGATCTAGGCTCTGCAGTCCTTCCACATCTATTCGAGAAACGTTGGAGACAATTAAACAATTCATTGGAGGAAGAGATTTCACAAATTACGCCTTCCTCCAAGATGGAAGAGCCCAGCACTTCAGTGTATAAGATAAGGCTGATGCACTCGTAACATCTTTCAGTCAGAAATGCTGAGTGGATGATCCATCTCAGCCTCCTCCAGTGGTCCTCAGCAATTCAGTTACCAGTCATCAACCAATTCGATTCAGTCCACGCGATATCCAGAAACGGTTGGAGATACGGGATACTCTATGGGGTCCATACTCTGACAACATTCTGGCAATAGTACTGGAAACTTGTGCTCCATAACTTGCCACTCACCTAGCCAAACTGTTTCAATACAGTTACAACAATGGCTTTTCCTGATTATGTGGAACATTACCCCAAGTATCTCCTGTATATAAAAAGCAGAACAAATCCAATCCGGTCAATTACTACTACATCAGTCTACTCTCGATCATCAGTAAAGTGGTGGAAGATCTCAGTGCTTTTAAGCAGCAACCTGCTCAGCAATACCCTGTCAATGATGCCCAGTTTAGGCTCCACCAGGTCCACCCAGCTCCTGACCTCATTACCTTGATTCAAACATGGACAAAGGAGCTGAATTCCAGAGCTGGGGTGAGAGTGACAGCCCTTTAATTCAAGGCTGCATTCGACCTTGTGTGGTATCAAGGTGCTTTAGCAACACTAGAATCAATGCGTATCGGGGCAAACTTCCCGCTGGTTAGAATCATACCTGACACGGAGGAAGATGGTCATGGTTGATGAAGGCCAGTCAACTCAGCTCCATGTCTGTAGGAGTCCCTCGAGCAGTGAACAGAAACTTCTTCAGGGCTGCTTCATCAATGACTTTCCCTCCATGTTAAGGTCAGAAGTGGGGATGTTCGCCAATGATTGTACAATGTTCTGCAACATTTGTGGCTCCTCAGATACTGAAGCAGTCCATGTTCAAACACGACAAGATCTGGACAGTATCCAGGCTGTCAAGTAGCAAGTAATATTCAGCCCACACGAATGCCAGACCATGACCATCACCAATAAAATACAATCGAACCTGCCCCTTGGCATTCAATGGTGGTACTATCACTGAATCCCCAGTATCAAATTCCTGGTGGATAATCATTGCTCAGAAAATCACTGGTCTCCCCACATGAACACTGTAACTATAAGAGCAAGTCCGAAGCTAGGAATGCTGCGGTGAGTAACTCACATCCCGACTTCCAGAATTCTGTCCATCATCTACAATGCATGTCAATACAATATAGGTCAGAAGTGTGACAGAAGACTCCCAGTTTGCCTGGATGAGTGCAGCCCCAACAACACTCCAGAAGCTTTATACCATCCAGGACAAAGCAGCCAGTTTGACTGTCCCTTCATCCACAATGCTCCACCATCAACGCGCAGCAGCAGCAGTGTTTTACTATCCACATGCTGCAATGAAATGATTCATCAAAGATCCTCAGAAACCATCTTCCCAATTCACGACCACTTCTATCTAGAAGGACAAGGGCTACAAATGTATGGGAACACCATCATCTTTAGGTTCCCCTGCAAGCCATTCACCATCCTGACTTGGAAATATATCACAGCTCCTTCACAGTCGCTGGGTCAGAATCCTGAGATTCTCTCCCTAATGGCATTGGAGGTCAACCACAGCAGTTGGACAGCAGTGTTCAACAAGACAGCTCACCACCACCTTCTCAAGGGTAATTAGGGACAGGCAATAAATGCTGGCCCAGCCAGTGACACCCAGATTGACGAAATACAGAAATAGAAATTAACAGGGGACGGTTGCTGAGGTATCACAGAGATCGGTGTTTGGGGCCCAGCTATTCACAATGTCCTTTAAATATTTGGTTGCTGGAATCAGATGCAATACATCCCAGCCTGCTGACAGCACTAACTGATGTGGGATTGTGATAAAAAAGCACCAAGAAGACTAAGACAAATGGAGTGAATGGGTAAATACGTGACAGATAGAGAACAATGTGGATAGAGATGACGGTGTGCCCTTTGATGGAAATGATAAACTGGAATCCTACAATTTGAAAAGGATTGGTTGAGAAACGTTGATTTACAAAGGGACATATGCTCCTTTTAGTTGTTTCCTTCTGCATCAACCTCTGAGGTCCCTGCAGCACCTTGAGTTCTGTAACCAGAAGTCAATACTGGGCATGGCATTGACACGCTGACCAGTGTACACAGACCCACCAAGTGGGGATCTATAACACGGGAAGGATCTGCATATCCTTGTACACCAGTCGCTGAAAGCAATATTGCAGAAACAGAAAGCAGTAAAGAAGATAAATGGTGTGTTAACCTTCATTTCAGGGGGATGTGAGTCCAGGAGAAAGGGTGTCTTACTGCAGCTGTACAGGCCTTTGGAGACATCCCATCTCGAATATTGCGCAGTATTGAGTGCAGGCTTGGTCTCCTTACCTAATAAAGGACAAACCTGACATTGAGGGAGAGCAGTGAAGGATGACCAGACTGATATCTGGGATGACGAGCTTGTTGTGAGAGCAGAGTTTGGGGTGACTGGGCCAATATTCCATGGGGTTTAGGAAAATGAGTGGAGATCTCAGTGAAATATACAAAACTCTGACAGGGTGAGACAGATTAAAAGCAGGGATGATATTCCCCTGGCTGGGATGACTAAAACAAGGAACCACAGTATTAGGTAAGGCAGGTCACTCTGCAATGAGATGTGAATAAATATCTGCACTCACTGACTGGTGAACATAGGGAATTGGCTTGCACCTGGAAACCAAGACACTGATTATAAATAAGCATTTAGAGACAGTAAAGGGATGGTGGGAGAGCAGGAGTACGGTGTGGAAATGAAGGGCCAACCATCATTACATGGAATTGGTTAGCAAACTCAATGGACCAAACGTACTACTGCATTGCCTATTTTATAACTTCCAAAGGTTACTCACATTAACGGATATGTATATCATGTGGGCTAATTGCATTGAGGAGATTTTTTTCCATGAACTAGAATGGGGAAGGCTCAATGTCTTGTATGACCTACTCCTTTCCCGCTGTTTCTGTGCAGCCTGTGGGAAAGCTCGGTAAATGTTGTCACAAGTTCTCAGATGTTAAGAAGGAGGTCTCTGCAGGGTCGACAGGACTGTGTTCCCATTCTCTTTTCTGACACTGATGCTGAGGCCGGATGTTCTGTCCGGTTTCATCCTTTCAGTCCTCGGAGCAGTTTGATACAAGTGAGTGCCTTGATTGGCCGTTTCAGAGACCATTGAAATGTTTATCACATGTTAGGGTCTTTGGAGTCAGTTTTAGGCCAGCCCAGGAAATCACGGGAGATTCACTTCCTAAAAGTACATTGGAGAAGGAAATTCTGTTTACAATCGATATTGGCTTCAAGGTCACTGTTACTGACCCCAGTTTTTACATCTCGATATTTTATTAATTGTCTTTAACTTCCACCTGCTGCCAGAGCATTAGCCTGGTTTGGATCAGTCATCCAGTGACATTTCCACAACAGCACCATCTCCACATGGGGACCTGTCAGAGACAACACTGTGCAGGGTATTTCTGTGTTGCTTGACAGCTCTGTCAAAAAGAACTCCCACCAACTTGACTGTCGTGATGGGACTGAGGGGGTGGGAAATGATCAGATTGTAATTATTCCCCTTTTAGGGAACAGGACTTAGCTGAGTAATTTTCAACATTGCCAGGGAAATGTCAGAGTTGGAGCTGGAATGAAAAAGCTCCCCCATGGACACGGCTTGTTGTGCAGCACAAATCGTCAGCCCTATTGCAGGAATGGTGTCCTGGCCCATTGCCTGTGTCATATCTACTGTGTTCAGCTGTTTCTTCATGTCACGTGCAGCGAATCACATTAGTTGAAGACTGGCATCTGTGATTTTGTGGGCATCATGGTGAGGGTGATGATTATCATCGACTCAACACTTCTGGCAGAAGTTGGTGCAGATAAAACATCCTTCTCTTTTACACTGATGTGCAGGTCTGTTCCATTATTTAGGATGGGGATGTTTGTGGAGCCCTCTCCTCCAGCTATTTGTTTAATCGTCCATCACCATTTATAACTGAATGTGGCAGGACTGCAGGGCTTCGTTCAGATCTATTGGTCAAGTCTGGTAGCTTTAATGAGTTAGCATCAGGTTAAGGTTCATGTGATTCTGACTCTGACATGTTCACCCAACACTCATCACTGAGCCATAGATGCTGTTGATGGTAATGACAGACTGAAGTGTTATCCTGGCAAAAAGTTACAGGTTGTGGTTGGATGCTGTTCTGCTTCTCCTGCTGCTGTGGTCTACAGCACTACATGAATACAGTTTCAAGCTGCAATATCTGCAATGCAATTCTGCTGTCTGTTCCCCAATTCTCACTGAGACACATTCACCCATCAGTCCTGCATTGAGTGACCTAACCTAGTTTCTGATGTGGAAATACTTCAATTTTCAAACTCTCATTCCGCTGCTAGTTTGTCTCCCCGGGGTCTTGCTTACAATCTGGCACATTCTGCAAAAGTACTTAACTTATCTTAATTCAAATGTTTAATTCACTTGAATCTTTCTCCTTGAGAAATACAATCTTCTGTATTTAAAGTGATTGTTTTTCCTCTGTTTCTTTCCCTGACTGTGATTAGGAGCTCTGTAGTGTCAGTGATGCCAGAGTTATGTAGTTTCAGAGCCAATGAATTCTCTGGATTCCCAATCATCTTCACCACAATGTATGTTTTCTCTTTTGATTTGATGCCCAATCATGGCTGCCTTGTCCTCCCATGAGTATGTTTCATGTTCTTGGGGTTGCATTTCTTGTATTATGTTCCAAATTAACCCCAGAACCTCCTCCCATTGCTGCTCCATGGTCTTTCCTGCTCCGCTCCCCTTCCAATTAACTCTGGACAGCTCCTCCCGCATGTCTTTGTAGTTACATTGCTTAATTATAACCACATTACATCTTGAAGAGATGTAAACGAAAAGAAGGAGCTTTGAGAGATGGGACACGAAGAATAATTGGTGGAATTCTAAACCAGCTACAAAGGCAGAACGAGAGAGAGAGGATATATATATGGAGATGTGGAAAATGAGAAAACCACGTTCTCGAAAGAAGTAGATGAACATCCCAGAATATTTTGGCAATGCCTGTGTGCTGTGGTCCTTTGTACAGTGCACGTACAACAGAGTGATATGTTCAAATGCTGAGTCTGATGCCAGAATATTTATCTCCAATAATGTGACTGACACTAGCTTTGGAAAGAACTCCACAGGCCAACATATTGAAAGGAGTTAGGACACCAGAATCAAGAATTTGGAGCACACATCCTGGTAAGAATGAGAAATTAGAGTCGAGAATCCCAGAAAAAGAGGGAACGTTGAGAGGATCAAATAATGTTTTAATATTTTATCAATTTTATACATCATTTGTGACTTATCTGCACACACATACACACACATTGATTAAACAGTATATATACAATCTTTTTTCCACCATTGAAACTGTCCTGTTGTCGTGTTACGAGGATACATGAACACCAACTAGACACCAAAAGACATGACGCACTATCACTATGTTCCATACATACAGACAAAGAAGGGCACCCCTTTGACTGGGACAAAGCACACACACATACAAAGACACGCAAGGACCTTCTTAGAGGAATGGTATTCTAACCAGAAGTCCATCAATAAACTCATCAATTTAGAATCTGTCTACATTCTATTGTTAAAATAACCGGAAATGACATCACCCAATTTAAGAAACATAGTCATCGTGACGAAACTTCTGAAAACATACCTTCAAGCTCAGTGAGCTAACTTGCATACATATAAATTGTTTTTTTTTTGTTTATTAGTGGAATTTAGGAGTTCTCTGTCGCTCATGTTTTTACAGATTATGATGTGAGGTGAGCTTTTCTGGGTATGTCGTTTTAATTAACAGAGAGGCTTGACATTGATGTTATGCAGTTTGGGGCCTTGCCATATGGAATTTGGACAGACTTGAACAGATCTGTGATACAACAGATTCCAGCAAATTCCAACTCATTGCAATTAGTGACTTTGAGCTTCAAATGAAACCATTGGGAAAATTCGTTTAATTTTGTTACTTGTGGTTGGTTAAATGAAAAGTGAGGGAAATGGCTTTTCACATTACTGAAGAGGCTCCCGAATTTTCCAAGGAAATTTAGAAAGACAAAAGGAGGACATTTTTTAGAATTAGCAAATCGGTTGGAATTGGGTTTAACCAGGGAGAAAAGGGAAGCTGAAATTGTAATGGAGTTGGTCAAGCACTTTGATGTATCAGAGTAGAGTTATAAAAACTTAAATTGCAAATGTGGCAACTGGAGTTAGAAGATAAGTAAAGGGGCGGAAACAGAGAGAGAAAAAAGAGAAAGAGAAGAGAAAGAAAGAGAGAGGGGAATTGAAATTCAGAAGTTGGGAATTAGGTAAGAAAGTTAAATTAACAGGATGGAGATGAAGGGAGAACGTAGGGATGTATTCAACTAGGTTAGTTACTTGCCATATTTCGTTAAGAAAAATGTCAAAATCTTTTTTTATTTCATTTGAAAAAATGACACGGCAGATGACGTGTCCAGTGAACTTGTGGGTAATGCTAGTTCAGACTAATCTGGTGGGCATAGTTAGTGAGGTATGTGCAGCGCTGTCAGACGATGGATCCAGACATTATCAAGATGTCAAATTGGCTATTTTGATTCGTTATGAATTGGTACTAGAAGCATATAGACAGAAATTCGGAAAAATAGAGACGGAACCAGTTCTGACTTATATTGAGTTTGAAAGAATTAACCACAGTCATTTTGATAGGGTTATGGCCTTAAAAATGGATAAGACCTGTGAGGCTTGAAGGAAGATTAATCAGCTGGAGAAGTTAAAAGACTCACTTTCAGTGATAGGAAAAATTCATGTGAATGAATAGAAAGTTCAAGAAGTGAAAAGCGTGGCAGAAATGGCAGGTAAATACGCATTGTAGCATGTGATGAAATTTAGCTTCTGGCAGGAATTTCATCCTGTGAGGGATCGAAATTGGGAGAAGGGAAGATCACACATTACAAAGCAAACAATAGCTCACAGTAGTTTACCACAGGTGAAGAAAGAAGCCCAAGGGGGTTGAAAGGTGGTGAAAGGCCTCAGGTGCTCTCACTATCAGGGAGTGGAACACATAATATTACAGTGCCGATGGTTTATGAAGGGCACGTGGAAAAAGTTGTTTTCACTGCAGTAAGCTGGGACACACTGTTAAAGGAAGCCATTTTGGGGAAAGATGTGGTAGAAGTGGTATGGAGGCAGTGCCTGATCTCTCTAAAGAATTCGCCTCTGTAGGTAAAGTTTACTCAGAAAGAACAGAGGGAGAATGATAAGAAATTATAATTTTGTGAGATACGGGCTCTGCTCAGTCTCTAATAGTTGAGAAGTGAGGCTCCGGAAAAGCACAACAGATCAGGCAGCGTCCGAACAGCAGGACAATCGAATATCAGGCAGAAACCCATCGTCTGGAACTTGGTGGGGGGACAAGGGGGCTGGAAGATAAATATGAGAGTAATAGCTGGGCTGGTGGGAGGGTCACTGGGAAGGCAATAAGAAGATGTATGTGGGAGTGATAGTGATTTGTCAGGGGGAGGGTGGAGTCGATAGGTGGATAGGAAGATGGCCAGTTCGGACAGTTCAAGAGGGCAGTGCGAGGTTGAACGGTTGGATCTGGGAGAGGTTGGTGGGGGGGAGATTTGGAATTTGGTGAAGTCAACGTTGATGCTGTACAGTTTGAGGGTTCCAGCTGTCCTACCGCTGATAGGTGTCCTGTCACCCTCCTCTCCGACCTGTCACCATCACACTCCACCCGCATCTACTAATTGCCTTCTAAGCTCCCTTTCACCCAGCTCCACCCCCCACCCTCCCATTTATTTCTCAATCTCCTTCCACCTCCCTTACGCCCCACTTTCATAATGAAGAATTTATGCCTGAAACGTCAACGCTCCTGCCCCTCGGATGCTGCCGACATGATGGGCTTTTCCAGCCCCACATTTTTCAACTCTCATCTCCAGCATCTGCCGCCCTCACTTTCTCTCACCTTCTAATAGTCAGAGTTGAAAGTTGTTTTCACTCTTTCTGGCATTATAATCAAGAACGTGATAACTTGTGGAATGGGGACAGAAATTAAGCATTCCCTTGTGTATCATCAGGATGGAATTCCAAATCAAGTTTGGGAAAGTAACAGTGACAGTGAGTAACAGAGTGTCAGTTCTAGGAATAGAGTTTGTTCTTGGGAACGATTTAGCAGGAAGCAAGTTGGGAGAGGCACCCCTTGTGGTGGAGAAGTCAAAGGAAGATGAGGGAATTGGTGAGTTAAAAGAAAATTACCCAGGATATTTTCCAGACTGTGTAGGAACAAGATCCCACTGTCATAAGTTACAGCAGGAAGAAGAAATGAACTAAAAAGACAAATGAGTTGATGCTCAGTGAACTGACACCCTGTTTGATGTAACGGTGCAGGAAAAACCTGAACAGGCAGAGGATCAGACAGAGGTGTTTAGTCCAGAAAGTCAAATGAACTTACAACAGATATGTACACACACATTCACACACACATATGCACACACACAGAAAAGGAATCGGAATATATTGTTGAATGTTATTAACTTAAACATAGAATCATAAATTTAAAATGGAGACCCCGATAGGTTACTGCAGAAGGGAAATGGGCCGAAGTGCACCAGATTGTGTTAGCAGTAATGTACAGTGTTACGGGTCGCACATAAACTCTCTGCAGGCAGTCACCTAGGTGTACAGAAGACTCAGGCTAAGGTACAGAAGCATTTCTAATGGCCTGGAATGCACAAGGACGCGATTCATTTTTGTTGTACGTGACATACATACCAAATGGTAGGTAAGTCACAGGCAGTAATAAAACCAGCACCTTTGTTGCCAATTCTTGCATTCGAAAAACCCTTCATGTGGATTATGATTAATTTGTCACGGGATCCATTACTTCTTCATGAAAAGACTCGATTCCTCTGTGGAATTTTACCTGATTATATTATATTGTATAAGATTAAGCTTAACAACAATGATGCTATTAACTCGTTAAGTGTCATGGGATCCGTCTACTTCTTCATGAAAAGACTCAATTCTTCTGTGGAATTTTACCTGATTATATTAGATTGTAGCAACAATGATACTATTAACTCTTTATTGTATTTTAGCCTAGCAACAATTAAGTATAACTATGACTACGTGGCAGCTGCTCTTTACCAGCTACTTATCAGCTACTTATTATTTTCTCAGCTAATTAAGTGTTTAACGCGACCTTTAAACAATGCTGACCGAGGCACAGTTTGAGATTCCAGTTCTTTAAACAAATGATGTAATTGCTTAACTTAGACTGTAAGGGATAAAAGCAGAGCTAAAACAGACAGAACTCACTCTTGTCTTGAAACACAGACAATGAGTCACCCAACCATCTCGGCTTAACTGCAGATCCTCTGAACCACCAGGCTTGCAGAAAAGACACATTCGTGCAAAATACAGACTGGTCGGATGAAGCATACGGACGGCTAAGAGCTTGCTGAAATACGCCTGCCTAAAAGATTCTCGGTTGAGGCACTGCATTCTAGCCTGAAGAAGATACAATCTGAACCAACTAGCTGAAACATGCTAGTCTAAGAAGATCCCATTTGGGACACTCAGGTATTAAGCTCTGCTTTTATCCTAGGTATCTTTTAAGAACATTCAAAAAGGCTGTAACGATTGTGATTAACTGAAAACATCTGATTGTGAGTATTCAACTTATTATATTGATAAATTTCTATTATATTTTACACCACGCACTTCGTATTCGCCGAACCTTTATTTGATAAGATATGTTTACCTTTGTGTTGGTATGTTAAGTCTAGAACTTAGCTGAGAAGGCATTAGGATTGACTTAAAGTGAATCCCTCTCACTCCTAGGTGAAAGGATAAACTGAAGGGACCTAGAGACCGGCGATAAACCCAGCCGAGTTTGTAGCTATCAGGACCATACAGTCAATAGGGACCACTGGTAAACTTGACAGGTAACGGCCTCAGGTATATGCCCGAGGTACTGTAGTTTAATCCGGTAGTAACCCATACCTATTGAGGATATCCACCTGAATAACATAACAAATTGTGTAGCTCTCCTTTCTAAAGTAAAAGTGGAAACCAATATTTGCTGACCATAATGGATGTGTCAACCAGATTTCCAGAGGCAATTCCATTATTGGAGTATTAAGGCAAAAATGAAGGTGGAGGGGTTGGTAGCTTTCTTTACTCGCTGTGGACTTCGCAGAGAGATTTAGTCAGACCAAGGGTCTCATTTTACTGCTCAGCTGTTTTAGGAAGTCATGGATATCTTAGGCATACAGCACTTCAAATCAAGTGCGTCCCATCCTGAATCCCAGGTAGCCTTGGAACGTTAGCATCAGACACTGAGGACCATGTTAGCAGCGTACTGTCAGGATTACCCGAATAGTTGGGATAAAGGTGCCCCATTAAATTGTTTGCCATTAGAGATGCCCCAAATAAATCTACTCACTTTACTTCCTTTGATTTAATATTCGTACATGGAGTAAGAGGTCCTTAGAAATTAATTAAATATAAATTGACAGGAACAAAGTCGGAGATCTCACACTTGGATTATGTATCAGAGGTGAGGGAGAGATTCGATGGGGTAGGTGAGTTAGTTAAACAGCACATGAAGAGGGTACAGTATAGTGATGCAGGTGGCAGATAAAAACTCTGAAACTTTGACGATTTCCCGTGAGGATGACGTGTTAGTTTCGCCACCAGTGGTAAGAAAACGATTCAAAGCCAGGCCCCTTTCAAATTAAAAAAAGTGTGAAGTCAGTTAAACTACCTGGTAAAGATACTGGACATGTCAAAAAAACTTTGTCGAGTATTTCATCTGGATGAATAATGCACCAGCCACATTTAACACTCAAGAATAGAGGGGTGGCCAAATGAACAAATTATGCAACTTATCTGTATGATGTAGTGATCTTCAGCAAGTGATTGAAAGCTCACATGTTACAGTTGGCAGAGCATGTTGAACAATTACAAGAAGCAAACTTGGTAATAAATTTAAAGAAAACAGAATTCGAGAAGGCAGAGGTGAAGTTCTTGTGACATTATATTCGACATGGAAGGTTGACCCCATGGAGCACAAAAACGAAGGGCTTTGAGGAATTTCCACGACCATCCTCGAAGAAAGAGTTGCTTCGGTTTTTGGAACTGAGTGGGTTCTATCGGAAGTTTGTTCAAAACTTCAGCAGCGTATTGGCACCACTGATGGATTTACTGAAGAAGAACACAGAATTGTGGTGGACAGAACAATGCCAGGAGGTATTTGAGAATTTTAAAGCAGGTTTAATCACTACACCAGTTTTAGCTGCACCAAATATTCTGAAACCCTTTGAAGATTGTGTTTGGTGCTCGGGATATAGGGGTTAGAGATGTATTGATACAGAAAGAGGATGATGGAATTGAATGGCTGATTGGCTACTTGGCGAAAAAACTCAATATCCAACAGAAAAAAAATAGAAAATCTCCATTATTGAACATGAATGATTAAGTTCCACACTGGCCTGACAATATTTTAATGTTTATATGACAAACAAATTGTCGGAGATGGTTGTGGACAACGACAAATCTCTCGCATTTTTTTGAATATTTAAAGCCCAGAATATGAGACTGTTTCATTGGAGTCTTACCTCACCAACTTTAAACTTACAAAATGTACATGCTGTGTCTTCTATAATGTGATAGCAGAAGTGTTTTCGCGGATTTAAAGGAAAAAGTGTAGATAAGATTTGACTTATTCCAGTGTTGTATTGGTGTGCAGAATTAATATGAATGATATAACTGAGAATAATACTTCTGTATTTCATAAAACTGGGATTAAGAATTAGAGGAAAAGAAATGTAGCCATCTTTTCATTCTGCTAGTTCATTTTATTTTCTGAAGCGGGGAGATGTTATGAAGACAAAAACATATATGGACACTTTAAAACAGATCGGGTTTTGCTGAATAGAAATTAAAGCCACAGATGCCAGCTGAAGGTCACACTGTTCCACATGTCACCATTAGCTGAGAAATGGATTCCTGAGTTTTGGTTGCTGTTTTGACAGCCATTCAAATGTAACCAAAGAGTTTAAATAACATTCAGGATATCAGATGCCAACAGAATTTGAATATTATTGTTTGGACACCTGGACAGCAATCAAATTATGAGAATTATGATATCATGGGGAGTATATAAACCCAGCATTTTGAACACTGGAGGGAGAGCTACTGCCATCCAACAGTAGAGCAACTGCTGTAGAGCAGGAGTGCTAACTGACCATCTCAAACACTCTCTCTCAAAGACACATGTTCATGCAAACCTATTTGCAACAAAAAGTGACCCAGGGAGATGCAGCTGAAAGAGTGAAGACAGCGGGGAAGATAAAGACTCTATGGTCTTGAGATTGTAATGTTTAATATGTGGGTTGTTGGAACAACATATTTTTACAGAGTTCGAGTCAGATAGTAAGTAGTTAAGAAAAGAGGGGCTTGTATTTGTGAATAGCTGTTGTTTAGTGTTCACTATTAAGGTTAAGAAACTAACTTGTTAATTTTTGTTTCAAAGGAGGTCTGTGTCCCTCATATTTTAACAGATTACGAGGTGAGGTGAGCTTTTCTGGGTGTTTGGTTTTAATTAACAGAGGGGTTCGACTCCACCTTATTAATGTCCATCCACGCTCACCCCATTTCCCTGCAGTCGGCCCATATCCTTCCAGTCCTTTCCTATCCAAATATTTATCCAAATGCATTTGAAATGTTGTTAATGTACCCCCCTCAACTACATCTGCGAGTAGCTCATCCACGTACCAGCCTCTGTGGAAAGAGGTGGCCCCTCAGGTTCCCTTTTATTCCTTTCCTTCTAACGTTAAACTGATCCTCTCTCGTCCTTGATTCTCTACACCTTGGAAAAAGACTGAGACCATTAACCCTATCCATACCCCTCGTGATTTTATACAGCTCTATAACAACTCCCCAGTCTCCTACACGCTAAAGAAAATGTCCTATCTTGTCCAACCTCTCCCTATAACTCAGATCATTGGGTCCTGGCAACATCCTTCTAAATTTCTTCTTTACTCTTTCTAATTTAATAACATCCTCCCTTAAACAAAGTGACAAAACCTGAACACAATACTCCAAGAGCGGCCTTACCAAAGTCCTGTATAACTGCAACATAAATTCCCATCTTCTATACTCAATATCCTGCCTGATGAAGGCCATTGTGCCAAATGCCTTCTTCACTGCCCTGTCTACCTGTGACTCCACTCTCAGGTAACCGTGCACCTGAGCACGAAGGTCTCTCTGCCCACTGCACCCCTTAAAGCCCTCCCATTCACCATGAAACTCCTACCTTGATTTGAATTTCCAAAATGCAAGACTTCACGCTTCTATATTAAATTCCATTTCTCGGCCCATTTCCCCAACTGATTAAAGTCCTGCTATAATTTCTGATAATATTCCTCACTGATCATGCTCCCACTTTTTTAGTGTCATCTGCAAATTTACTTATCATACCTTGTACATTCTCAACCAAATCATAGATAACAAACAGCTATGGACCCAGCCTCCAGTCTGACAAACATCTTTTCACTAAACCCTCTGCTTCCTACCATCAAGCCAACTGTGTATCCAATTGGACAATTCCCACACATTCTACGTGTTGTAACCTTCCTGAGCAGCCTGCCATGTGGAAACTTATCAATCCTCATCAAAGGACTCTAAGAAATTTGGGAAGCAAGATCTATGCTGCCTATGCTGACTGCTCCGAATCAAACCCTGTGTAAGTAATGGGTGCAGTCAATGGCATGCTGTCCTTCATTGTAAGATGATTCGAGTACATAAGTAATGCCATCTTTCAGCTGTTGTAGAACCTTGCTGAGAGAGCATTTGGGGCATTCTGTACAGATTTGATGTCCTTTGTAAGGAATGATTCCCGTTCCACAGACACCAGTGATGGTGTATGAGGATAGAGTGAAGAAGCTGAGTGTTTAACCTGTAGAGTGTGAGAGACGAAAAAATGGTGATGCTGAAACATGAGGAGTGGCAGGGGTCTCTTATTTCCAAAACAGAAATTCCATACTTTACCCAGGAGTTATTGGTTTGATTTAATATCACGTGTACCTCAGTACAGGGAAACACTTTATTTATGAGCAGTGGAGGCAGATCATAGTAAGTATGGCCAGGCAGATCATAGGTTGGAAATAGACTTGGACAGAGTAAGGCATATAGATTACACTGAACAGGCCGTGCACTAGACAAGATCAACATGAGCAAGATCAGCATTATTTGAACTTAGAGAGTCCATTCATCAGTCTAACGTGACCTCCCTAATAGTTTATATGCCTAAATTAACTCTCCCCACGTTATTGTGCAGTCGGCGTGTGAACCCGACTGCACAATCCCCAACAGCAGCCACAATACCTTCCATCTAAAACAGGTAGCCATTCCCACCAGCTTCCACCCTACATACAGAACACCAGGCTGTCTTCTCGGAGATGGAAGGTGCCTTCTTGTGACTTCACACAAGACATATGGCTACTCTCCTCACCGCTAGAAAACCGCGTTAAAGTCCCACGTGTGTATCATGACAGACGGAGCTACGAGGAACAACGTGGAACAGTCTGTCTGTGCAGCCTCTGCTCCACTTGGTCATCATGTTAGAGCATCAATTAGGAGACAGTGAGAACTGTGGATGCTGGAGATCAGAGTAGACAGTGGTTTGCTGAAAAAGCACAGCAGGAGAATCGATATTTCGAGCATAAGCCATTCATCAGGAATCGGCATCAATTACCTCATTCTGCCCCTGTGTAAGTGCATTGAAGTGGGAATGGTCGCCTACTGTTCCTGTGTAAGTGACTCCTGGGCCTAACTGGCTTCTTCCCCGTCCGATTGGACAGGGCCAAGGGCCTGACTGGGTTACCCCTGGTTCCTGTATGACAGCTCGATGTGCTGACTAGTGTGATGATGCTGTAGCTTTAAGAGGTTATTTTGTTCTGGTTTCTTTTACGAGAGAGATTGAATGACCGTTACCAAGCTGGATAGTTAAGACCACTTGAGTAAACAACTAGTGAGGCCTTAGGTTTATTTTAATGCAGATGGAATGGGTATGGTCAGCTCTCACAGATTAGGATTTCTGCGTTTTGGTTCCTCAGTAACATCAGAAATTATTGGGATCTCCACTGAGTTGAAAGTTTTAGTGAATGTCTCCTGGCAGCTATTCTCTATGAATTTTCTCTTGGTGCTGTTTTTAAATCCTAAACTGTAGAAATATTTGTGTCATTCAGTGTCTGAATATTCCTTTTTTCCAAGGGCTGTGTTCATGTGATTTTGCAGTATTAGAACAGTTGATTAGTATTGGTTCCTAGATCTATTATTCTGTTAACTTGTCCAATATAATTACGTTATTCTAAATTGCTCTTTTTTCTGTTATTTTTAATCTATCATGTTTAAGTAAATGGTGTTATGCTTCATACAGAGTTGTTTGACCAGTCACATTGCATCTGGAACAGACACTTTACATTTTCTTTAAAATAAGAAAACCTTAGAGTCTCGGCTACCACCTTCAAATATTGTCGAGGGGCTCTGGTGTGGCCCATCACACTAGAATCCTTCTCTCCCTGAGTTATATGTTAGAGGCACTGAATGGGCTGTCCATGTTCTTCTCCAATAGTGTCAATGGGCTGAACGACTTTCTCATATTCCTGTGAAACCAGTGTGAGGTGTGGAATGACCTCTGATTTTACTGTGGCAATGTGCAGTGTCAGACAGTCCTTTATATGAATGTTACGGACTCTTTAAAAGCACAAGCCTCAATGGAGTCCATGTCTTGCAGCACATGGACACAATCCGGTTCAGGAGCTGACGGGGGCGTCAAATTATTCTGAACATTGTGGAATCCTCATTGACCATCCCCACTTCTGATCTTACGGTGGGGAGGGTGAGAGTGGGAGACATTGATGAAGCAGCTGAAGATGTTTGTGAAGAGGAAGCTACCCTGAGGATCTCCCACAGAGGTGACCCAGGACTGAGATGATGAACATCTTCCTTTGTGCCATGTTTGACTCCAAACACTGGAGCGTTTTCTCTGATTCCCATTAAGTTCATATTTGTTAAGCTCCTTGATGTCAACAGAAGTCAACAGAAGCCTTGATATCTGGGCCAGTCATTTTTACCTGACCACTTGTGACAACCCCTTTTGTTCATATCAATAAGCCATGGTATAGGAGCAGCTGACAATGTGTTGCTGGTTAAAGCACAGCAGGTTAGGCAGCATCTCAGAAATAGGAAATTCGACGTTTCGAGCATAAGCCCATCATCAGGAATGAGGAGAGTTTGCCAAGCAGGCTAAGATAAAAGGTAGGGAGGAGGGACTTGGGGGAGGGGCGATGGAGATGTGATAGGTGGAAGGAGGTCAAGGTGAGGGTGATAGGCCGGAGTTGGGTGGGGGCGGAGAGGTCAGGAAGGAGATTGCAGGTTAGGAGGGCGGTGCTGAGTTGAGGGAACCGACTGAGACAAGGTGGGGGAGGGGAAATGAGGAAACTGGAGAAGTCTGAGTTCATTCCTTGTGGTTGGAGGGTTCCCAGGCGAAAGATGAGGCGCTCCTCCTCCAGCCGTCGTGTTGTTATGTTCTGCCGGTGGAGGAGTCCAAGTACCTGCATGTCCTCGGTGGAGTGGGAGGGAGAGTTAAAGTGTTGAGCCACGCGGTGGTTGGGTTGGTTGGTCCGGGCGTCCCAGAGGTGTTCTCTGAAGCATTCCACAAGTAAGCGGCCTGTCTCCCCAATATAGAGGAGGCCACATCGGGTGCGGCAGATGCAATAGATGATGTGTGTGGCGGTACAGGTGAACTTGTGGTGGATATGGAAGGATCCCTTGGGGCCTTGGAGGGAAGTGAGCGTGGAGGTGTGGGCGCAAGTTTTACATTTCCTGCGGTTGCAGGAGAAGGGGCCGGGAGTGGAGGTTGGGTTGGTGGGGGGTGTGGACCTGACGAGGGAGTCACAAAGGGAGTGGTCCTTGCGGAACGCTGATAGGGGAGGGGAGGGAAATATATCCCTGGTGGTGGGGTCCGTTTGGAGTTGGCGGAAATGACGGTGGATGATACGTTGTATGCGGAGGTTGGTGGGGTGGTAGCTGAGAACCAGTGGGGTTCTGTCTTGGTGGCGGTTGGAGGAGCGGAGTTCAAGGGCGGAGGAGCGGGAAGTGGAGGAGATGCGGTGGAGGGCATCGTCGATCACGTCTGGGGGGAATCCGAGGTCCTTGAAGAAGGAGGACATCTCCGCTGTGCGGTGTTGGAACTGTTCCTCCTGGGAGCAGATGCGGAGGAGACGAAGGAATTGGGAATATGGGATGGAGTTTTTACAGTGGGCAGGGTGGGAGGAGGTGTAGTCCAGATAGCTGTGGGAGTCAGTCGGTTTATAGTAGATGTCTGTGTTAAGTCGGTCGCCCGAGATAGAGATGGAAAGGTCTAGGAAGGGGAGGGAGGAGTCTGAGACAGTCCAGGTGAATTTGAGGTCGGGATGGAAGGTGTTAGTAAAGTTCATGAACTGTTCAACCTCCTCGTGGGAGCACGAGGCAGCGCCGATACAGTCATCGATGTAGCGGAGGAAAATATGGGGGGTGGTGCCAGTGTAGTTGCGGAAGATGGACTGTTCCACATATCCTACGAAGAGGCAGGCATAGCTGGGGCCCATGCGGGTGCCCATGGCAACTCCTTTAGTTTGGAGGAAGTGGGAGGATTGGAAAGAGAAGTTATTCAGGGTGAGGACCAGTTCAGTCAGTCGAAGGAGGGTGTCAGTGGAAGTGTACTGGTTGGTGCGGCGGGAAAGGAAGAAGCGGAGGGCTTTGAGTCCTTCATGATGGGGGATGGAGGTGTACAGGGACTGGATATCCATAGTGAAGATAAGGCGTTGGGGACCGGGGAAGCGAAAATCTGGAGGAGATGGAGGGCGTGGGTGGTGTCACGAACCCAGGTGGGGAGTTCTTGAACTAAACGGGACAGGACCGTGTCGAGGTATGCGGAGATGAGTTCGGTGGGGCAGGAGCAGGCTGAGACAACGTATCATCCGCCGTCATTTCCGTCACCTCCAAACGGACCCCACCACCAAGGATATATTTACCTCCCCTCCCCTATCAGTGTTCCGCAAGGACCACTCTCTTCGTGACTCCCTCATCAGGTCCACACCCCCCACCAACCCAACCTCCACTCCCGGCACCTTCCCCTGCAACCGCAGGAAATGTAAAACTTGCGCCCATACCTCCACATTCACTTCCCTCCAAGGCCCCAAGGGATCCTTCCATATCCACCACAAGTTCACCTGTACCGCCACACACATCATCTATTGCATCTGCTGCACCCGATTTGGCCTCCTCTATATTGGGGAGACAGGCCGCTTACTTGTGGAACGCTTCAGAGAACACCTCTGGGACGCCTGGACCAACCAACCCAACCACCGCGTGGCTCAACACTTTAACTCTCCCTCCCACTCCACCGAGGACATGCAGGTCCTTGGACTCCTCCACCGACAGAACATAACAACACGACGGCTGGAGGAGGAGCGCCTCATCTTCCGCCTGGGAACCCTCCAACCACAAGGAATGAACTCAGACTTCTCCAGTTTCCTCATTTCCCCTCCCCCACCTTGTCTCAGTCGGTTCCCTCAACTCAGCACCGCCCTCCTAACCTGCAATCTCCTTCCTGACCTCTCCGCCCCCACCCAACTCCGGCCTATCACCCTCACCGTGACCTCCTTCCACCTATCACATCTCCATCGCCCCTCCCCCAAGTCCCTCCCCCTACCTTTTATCTTAGCCTGCTTGGCAAACTCTCCTCATTCCTGATGATGGGCTTATGCTCGAAACGTCGAATTTCCTATTCCTGAGATGCTGCCTAACCTGCTGTGCTTTAACCAGCAACACATTTTCAGCTGTGATCTCCAGCATCTGCAGACTTCATTTTTTACATGGTATAGGAGCAGCAAGGGTTTTCTTCAAACAAGTGGCATTGAATGTCAGGGTTTCTCTTTTCAAGAGTGTTCGGGGAGCTCGATGACTGAAAGTATTTGAAGAGGAGGTAGATGGATATTGACCTGTCTGAGAGTTGATGGCGATGAAGAATTGGGTATGAAAGAGGATTTGAGACCAAGAGCAGATCAGTCATGATCTTAGTGTAGGGCAAGGCAGGCTTGGGGAGTGAAGGACCTGACCCTGTGTCTGATGTTCTCCCATTCTGTTATTGGAAAGTTAGTGGGTATAATTTTCATGAATGTTCTGTTATTGAATGTTGCCGTCAGGGAGACCAGAGGATTTTGTGAGCCATCGCTGGGTGAGGTATGGCGGCTATATTCATAGTGAATTTGTGTCTACAACTTGACCAAAAAATGGAGCACAAGTTTCAGAGAGGGGAAGCTCTGTAAAGAGAGATGAGTGGCCTCTTTCATACCCAGCTTGGATTTTACAATTACATTTCTCAAATCACTTCAAAGCGTGTGGGACAGTCTTGAAGGATCGAATGATCTCCTCTGTTTCTGTGCACCAGGTTATATAAGTAAGTAGTCTCTAAATGCTCCTGCCTAACAGGTTTAATGGCCTGAATGGAACACAGTAACACGGGATTGAGGGACAGGAGTTAATCATTAGATACATTGAAACTTCTCCACCAGGCACTAAGATTGTGGCTGATCAGGTTGGGGTCTCAGCCCCACTTTCCTGTCTGTGTCCCATTATCCATGACTCAATTCTCTGTCAAATATTTCACTAACGCAACTTTCAATCAATGTGAACATAGGGGCACGATAAACTTCCAGTGAAGAGGATTCTGATTTGAAAGGTACTTTCAGAATTTTTCGTCATCCCTCTTATAGAATCAGAGTCATGCAGAATAGAAACAGACCCGTTAGTCCAATCTGTTCACTCCGATCAGATATCAAATCTGATCCAGTTCCATTTGCCAGCATTTGGCCAATAAACTTCGTCGTTCAGATATTTTTTAAATGTGTGATTGTAACCGCCTTCACCTCTTCCTCTGACAGCACTTTCTGTACACATATCACTCTCTGTGTGAAACATTTAACTTCAGGTCCCTTCTAAATCATTTGCCCTCTCGCTTTCAACCTATGCTCTCCTGTTCTGGGCTCCCCTACCCTGGGGAGCAGAACATGGATGCTCAGAATATCCATGCCCATGATGATTTTATAAACCTCTATAATATCACCCTTCAGTCTCTGACACTCCAGGGGGAAACACCTCGAACTAATCAACCTCTCCCTAATGCTCAAACCTCCAGTCCTGGGACATCCGTGTAAATCTTTTCTGCAAAAAACTGAGTTGTATGCAGTATTCTTAAAGTGGCCTCACCAACATCCTGCACAGATGCAACATGCCACTACAACTCCGACACTCAATGCTCTGACTGATTAAGGCAAATTTGTAAAATGTGTTCTGTATCGCACTGTCTGCATTCAACTCCACTTTCAAGGAACAAGGTACCTGCAGCCCTATGTCCATTTGTTTGACAACACTCACCAGGCCCTCACCATTAAGTGCACAATTTCTACTCACAAGCCTCCAGTCTGAAAAATACCCCTCTTCCTTCAAGCCAATTGTGACTCGCTTCTTCTGTATCCCATGTGACCAAACCTTACTAATCTGTCTACCAATCGGAATGTTATGAACACCTTGCTGCGGTCCATATAGACAATATCTACCAAACTGCCTTCCTCAATCTTCTTTGTCACCTATTCATAAAACTCAATCAAACTAATGAGACATGATTTCCCATGCAGAAAGCCACGTTGACGACCCCGATCAGCCCTTACCTTCCCAAATGTATGTAAATGCTATCCCTCATAATCCCCTCCAACAACGTACCCACCACTGATATCAGGCTCACCAGTCCCTTTTCTAGTCCCACTCCTCCACTGCTCACAACAAATGTTAAATGTAACCAGGTCGGTGATATGACCGATGATATCGGTCTCAGACTATGTCAGGGTCAGTTTTAAGAATAAGTCAGGCTAGTTTATTTAATCTGCTCAAATAGCACGTTTATGATCCAGAGCAATGTTACTCCAACTATGATGGAATGCTGAATGGCAAACTGTTTGGGTATTGCAAATAAAGAATCGATATTTCTCGTTCTAAAAACACTGACACATACACACACACACACAAAATAAACAAAATCTTTGCAATTTCATGTTGAAAGAACCTTGTCCAAATATTCGTGTAACTAATGACAAAAGGAAAACTTGAGAGATTGTCTAAAATGTTATTCTGCTTCTGAAGATATTGTACTCACACAGCTGCTAGCAATGGGATTTTTTCCTGGGAGAGTTGCATTTGGCTGAATTCACTTTGCATTAGGATGGCAGGAGGTTCCAGGTTAGCACAGTGGCTCAGTAGTTCGCACTGTTGCCTCACAGCATCAGGGACATGAGTTTAATTCCAGTCTCGGGCGACTATCTGCGTGGAGTTTGCATCTTCTCCCCTTGTCTGCGTGAGCTTCTGATGGGTGCTCCTGTTTCCTCTCAAAGCTGTATAATTCAAGTGGATTGGTTAAATAGTCCATAGTTTTCAGCGATTTCTACTTTAGGTGCACTAGTCAGTGGTAACTGTAAGGGCATGGGAAGGTTACTCTTTGAAAGTTTAGTATGGACTTGTTGGGCCGAAGGGCATGTTTCCATACTGCAGGGATTCTATAAAAATAAGAATGGTAACGATGACAGTAGAGTTTTGTTTTAGCTCGTACACGTTACTGTGATGAGGAATAATGAATGAGAGAGAGTGCAATAGGCCGTTTCTTCTCGGGCAGATGACACTTTCTCCCTCTCTGAGTTGAATCACACAATAATGTCATTCTCTCCCAAACTGGACCATGTGAGGTCTCCTTGTACATTGTCTAAACTATGTCTCCATCACATTCCCTGTTTCATGTCGGTGCATCATTGCTGCTGTCATACACAGAGCCATACCCTGAGCAGAAAATGGTCTCGGTCAATTTGAAGATATGTTTATATGTCCCTGCGTCCAGCACAGAACAGGCCCTTCAGCCCACCATGTTGTGCTGACCATTGATCCTCATGTGTGCACCCTTAAATTTCTGTGACCATATGCATATCCAGCAGTCTCTTAAATGTCCCCAATGACCTTGCTTCCACAACTGCTGCTGGATACGCATTCCATGCTCTCACAACTCTCCGTGTAAAGAACCCGCCTCTGACATTCCCTCTATACTTTCCTCCAACCAGCTTAAAACTATGACCCCTCGTGTTAGTCATTTCTGCCCTGGGTAATAGTCTCTGGCTATCAACTCTATCTATGCCACTCATAATTTTGAATACCTCAATTAGATCCACTCTCTTCCTCCTTTTCTCCAATGAAAAAAGTCCGAGCTCAGTCAACCTCTCCTCATAAGATAAGCCCTCCAGTCCAGGCAGCATCCTGGTAAACCTCCTCTGAACCCTCTCCAAAGCATTCACATCTTTCCTATAATAGGGCGACCAGAACTGGACGCAGTATTCCAAGTGCGTTCGAACCAAAGTTTTATAGAGCTGCAACAAGATCTCATGACTCTTAAACTCAATCCCCCTGTTAATGAAAGCCAAAACACCATATGCTTTCTTAACAACCCTGTCCACTTGGGTGGCCATTTTAAGGGATCTATGTACCTGCACACCAAGATCTCGCTGTTCCTTCACACTGCCAAGAATCCTATCCTTAATCCTGTACTCAGCTTTCAAATTCGACCTTCCAAAATGCATCACCTCGCATTTATCCAGTCTGAACTCCATCTGCCACCTCTCAGCCCATCTCTGCATCCTGTCAATGTCCCGCTGCAGCCTACAACAGTCCTCTATACTGTCAACGACACCCCCAACCTTCGTGTCATCTGCAAACTTGCTGACTCATTCTTCAATCACCTCATCCAATTCATTAAAAAAATACAAACAGTAGAGGCCCAAGGACAGAGCCCTGTGGAACACCACTCACCACAGACTTCCAGGCAGAACATTTTCCTTCCACTACCACTCACTGTCTTCTGTTGGCCAGCCAATTCTGTATCCAGACAGAAAGCACGGTGTTAAAATGAATGTTTTGTTTTAACAAATACAGAAATTGCTGGAAAAGCTCGGCAGGTCTGTCAGCATCCAGATGCCTTTTACATGATGGAGTTGTACCAGCCTCCACCACTTCCTCTGGCAGCTCATTCCATACGCACACCATCCTCTGTGTGTAAAGGTGCGCCTTCGATCTCTTGAAAATCTTTCCCACTTTCCACCAATGTCCTCTAGTTTTGGACGCCCATAAACTGGGGAAAAACCTTGACTACAAACCCTATCCATGACCGTTCTGATTTTATAAACCTTTACTGCAGCGAAATGTGACTCCAATCAACACGAATGGCTGTACTTTCAATAATCCCTGGCCGAAATGCTGACATTCAACACTGACACCTGTTCTTCTCCATCAAGTCACAATTCTAAAACCAGTTTCATCAGTTTGTTCAGATATATTAGGAGACATTTCTGTGGGATTTACACCCAGACCTTTGTGCCCGGAGGTAGGGACACGAGCACCACTCGGCAATACCCATAAAGCTGTAACATTATTCTCCTGTGTGTTTGTCCATCAGCCTGTTATGACATGCTGGGACATACCTCTGCAACAGGCAAGACATGAATCCACACCTTCTGGGCCAGAGATAGGAACACTACCAAACAATTTCAGGAATTGGAATCAAACCCAGAGCCATGACTCAGAGGCACGGACACTACCCACCACACTACTGTACCCAGATTTTCGGTCACATTTTAAGGGACAGCGTTCAGCTCGGTGTGGATTTATTATAATCAGGTTACCATTACTAAACTACACAAAACATTTTGTTTTGTTAGACAAGTGCAAGATCGAAATTAACTATGAACATCTTTAATCGATATTATCTGTAGTCTGCAATATTAGAGAAATAAATCCTGCAGGCATACTCTGCCCATTGAAGAGTCTCAAATAGATATTTATTACTGAACACTAGACATGGAGAAAGACCATAATTCCTTGTCCCAAAACACCGACCAGTATAACCCACCTCTAATGTGTGTCTGCCTTCTGCCTAAAACCATGAAATGATACCAGGCCGCTGATTACTGTCCAGCCTCTCCTCCCCACTGACTGTGTCTGCAACCTATCCCTTCTCCCTCTAACCACACAAGACAAACCAAGCTCAGAGCCTTTGTGAAAATCAAGGCCAGAGTGTGCAGGTCTCCTGGAGAGGGGTGGGCATTTTAAAATTAAACGGGGAAGGTGAGGAGGTGGTAATATCACTCACTGGCCGAGGCATGGCAGATGGAGTTTAGTTTGGATTAATGCGAGGTATTGGATTTGGTAAATCAAACAAGAGTAGGATCTATACAATTAAACGTAGGGCCTTTGGCAGTGTTGGAGAACAGAGACCTCGGCCATTAGGTATTATTCTTTAAAAGTTGCATCTCATATAGATAATGTGGTTAAGAAAGTGTTTTGCACACTTGTCTTCAATGGTCAGACCTTTGAGTATTGAAATTGGGACGTCATGTTGAGGTTGTACAGGACATTGGTGAGACCTCTTCTGGAATACTGTGTCCAGTCTGGACATCCTGCCCGCTCATTCCATAGGCACACCACCCTCTGGGTGAAACAGCTGCCCTTAGGTCACTTTTAAATGTTTCTCCTCTTACCTTACAACTATGTCCTCTAATTTTGGTCTCCACTACACCTTATAAAATACATTGACTATTCACTTCGACATTATTGACCTTGATATTATTAAGCTGGAGAGGGTTCAGAAGAGATTAACCTGGATGTTGCTGGAAATGGAGGGATTGAGCTTCAAGGAGAGATAATTATTTTAGACAGAAGCTGGCTTGTGTGTGGAATAAACTTGCGGAAACAGGGACAGTTACAACGTTTAAATGACATTTAGATCAGTCCATGGATAAGACATCAGTTTGGATGGTGCTGTGAGCAGCTGCCCTCTCCCTCCCCATCTCTGAGCGAATCCCTGTTTGTTTTCACTCTCTGCCAATGTCTGTGCATTGGCGTGGGGAGGCCAGCAGAGGGTGGCATTGCATCACTTTCAGCACCACAGACACAGCCAGACCTGCCCCACACAGAGACACACAGATACACACACAGCAATTGTTAGGGCACGGCATAGATCCCATCTGGTAATTTAAACTATACATAAATAAATGCTCAATTCGCCTCGTAAACTTTTAAAATATGAGTGACAGAGAACACCCAAATTCCACTGTTTAAATAAAAACAACAATGTAGTTTTTAACGCTGAAAGTGAACTGAAAGAGACCCTCTATCTCTTAACTGCTTATAACCCGACTCCAGCTCTATAGCGATATACTGTTTCTGGGTCTGCCATCCTCTCATATCACAGGTTCTCAGAGATATCTCAGTAAGCTCTCAGTTCAGAACAGTATTCACCCTCTCTTAAAGGTAAAGTACACACTTTAAACTTCACCACATCATACCCTGATGAATATAGAGAAGTGGAACCTATCCGAATTTCTCTTGCTCTGTGGTTTGTCAATATTTCATCTACTCTGTCTCGTATATGTCAGGATTTTTGTTGCTCCATTGACAGTATGTCATTATTCGACTCTGTCTGTGGGAATATATCAGTGTTTCACTTGCTCACACTCGTGTGTGTGGGACAAGATTTCAGTAGTTTCATGGGGACTGTGATACTATGGCAATCTTAATGTTTGTAAATGGCACCAAACCTGCAAGAATTGGAAAGTCTATGGAGGAAAGTCTAAGCGTGGAACTCTAACAGGACAGTGACACGTTGGTAGACGGGGATCAATGCAGAGCAGTGTGAGGTGATGTACTTTGGTATGAAAGATAAAGAAAGACAGTTTAAAACAGACTGTGCCGTTATAATGGGGCTGCAGGAACAGAGCGCACTGCGCGTATATGAGCAGGAGCTCTGTTCAGGGGTAGGTGCTATAACAGATATACCGTGAGTGTGAGGGAGCAGAGAGAATACGATGACCCTTATCCTGACAGAGCGGGGAAGGTTATTGATGCTTGTCCTGTATTGCTGGATATTTCTTCAGTCCGCAGATACTGCACTGAGCTGGGTGGGGAGCTCAGACCATGCTCGGTGGGTCTGGAGGTGTGGCTCCCTCTGGGAAGGGAATGATCACCCTCTATACTCGCCCATCCACCAGGACCTCCATGCCCCTGTCGACAAACCGTGGTGTAATTGCCCCTTATCTGCCATGCTCGGGGTAAACTGTGCAGGGCAGCTCCAAGCTGAGAAAGGTCAGCCGTGTGCCCATTGGCCTTTTAAAGATGGCACCAGTGCCAGGAGGTCATGGAATATCCAGGGGCACCAGTCATGCTGGGTGGGAGAATCGGGCTGGTATTGAATGAGAGGGATACTATAGTGGGGGTGTGGGGGAAGGTGTGGGGATAGTCAATGAGTTTGAGTTTGATATGATAGCACCAGGAATCCAGCTTGGCCTCGGACAGATAATCTCTCTGTCACACTCAGTGAGAATGACACTGAGGCAAATTATTGTTAGAATCAGCCCAGTGAGTCAGAGATTCTGTTGAAACTATTCCCATTTACAAAGCTGAAGAAAAAATGCTCATCCAAAACTCTCCATCATTTCAGCTCACACCAATCTCCCTTTTTCCCATTTTTCCTGGGAAGACTGGCTCATGTTACAGGATGTTATCGAAGTGTCTACATATCAGCATTCTGAAACCTGGGAACACATCCTTCCATGACACTGTCTCTCAGACTCCCCCTCTTTGTCTATACCCCAAACCCCTCCCATGTGGTGATATTTAAACTGATTCCCCCGCCATCTCTCTCTGGCAGTGATGTTCACACCCACAGCACTCCCTTGTCAGGGCACAATGGAGATATGGAGCTGTAAATGGGTGGGAGCTGTACGTCTGGTCACTTCCAGCATGGGCTGCAAGTTTCCCCACACGAGGCAGGGATCTAACATAGTGTTACTGAGCAACGTACTGGGGTGGGGTACACAGTCGTACATGCTGGGAGGGTAACTGCTCCTGGGTTACAGATCAATGCACTGGGGTGGTGTACACAGCCCTACATGCTGGGTGGGTAACTGCTCCTGGATTACAGGACAAAGCACTGGGGTGGTGTACACAGCCCTACATGCTGGGAGGGTAACTGCTCCTGGGTTACAGATCAATGCACTGTGGTGGGGTACACAGTCCTACATGCTGGGAGGGTAACTGCTCCTGGGTTTCAGATGAATTCACGGGGGATCACTGCACAGGTCTCTATGCTGGTCAGACTATCTGGTTGAGGATTGTAGATAATACAATCTGCACTGTGGTCAGTGCAGCTCCCCGTGCGGGACAGATATGTAGCCTGTGCACAGTACATCATGTTTGTGGGGTGGGTAGGGGTGAAAGGTGGTGGACAGGTCACGGAGTTCCCCAGAACGTTCTGTCCCCGACATTCTATAACTGCCATTCCCTGGAACGTTCTGTCCCCGACATTCTATAACTGCCATTCCCCGGAACGTTCTGTCGCCGACATTCTATAACTGCCATTCCCCGGAACGTTGTGTCCCTGACATTCTATAACTGCCATTCCCCGGAACGTTCTGTCGCCAACATTCTATAACTGCCATTCCCCGGAACGTTCTGTCCCCGACATTCTATAACTGCCATTCCCCGGAATGTTCTGTCCCCGACATTCTATAACTGCCATTCCCTGGAACGTTCTGTCCCCGACATTCTATAACTGCCATTCCCTGGAAAGTGCTGTCCCCGACATTCTATAACTCACATTCCCCCGAACGTTCTGTCTCTGACGTTGTTTGTGAACGGCCAGACGTCAGTGAATTGAACAAATGATAAGATCCCGAGGGAAGAGATCCCGTTCCAGGGAGAAGGAGACACTGTTCCGAAGGCCCCTCAGGCAGTTAAAGGGGTGAATACGTTTTCCCTGCGTTTACATTTCTCCACGACACAGGATCGACCACAATTTAGACCAAAATACACAAATTCCCAAAATCCGTTTGGCTTCAGGACAGAAATGTTCCCACCCTCCGTGTTAGGAACTGGGAAGGAGTGACCTGTGTCTGCTGTCGAGTGATAGAGTGTGTGGGAATGTTCTAGAAACCATCTGTCCTTATGGATGTGTCTCTTTGTGTTTGGGGAGGGAGGGTTTCCTGTGGTTTATGTCACATTTTTGTCAGTAATTCCATCCTTCCCATTTGTTATTCCAGCTCCAATTATTTTCATAAATCCCTGAATGCAGTGACACATGTGAAAATCTCACTGGGTCCCCAATCAAACGGGTCCCTTTGCCTCCAGGCTGATGGATAATGGGTTTGTTTACCTTCCTCACAGTTAACGTAGTGACCATCTACGTCCTGCTTTATAAAGATTGTGGATTGTCGCCATGTGTCAGACGTTACCTGGGGGCCATGGCAGCGGCGGATCTTCTGGTCATTATCCTCGACCTGATCCTGAGACATATTCCCATTGTTTATCGGGAACAGTTTTATTTCCTGAGGGACTCCGTCCCCGTGTGTAATATCCACGCCGTCCTGCTTTATGCAGCCACTGACTGCTCTGTCTGGTTCACCGTCACTTTCACCTTTGATCGGTTTGTGGCCATTTGTTGCCAGAAGCTGAAAAGTAAATATTGCAGTGAGAAAACGGCGGCTGTGGTTCTGGGAGCAGTGACTGTGCTGAGCTGTTTAAAGAACATTTCCTGGTATTTTATGTTCGAGGCTGGGTATTGGCTGAGGAACACCCCCTGGTTTTGTGATGTAACAGACGGTGTTTATTACTCCAGTGTCTGGGTCACAATCGAGTTCCTCCATCACATTCTAACCCCATGTGTCCCATTTCTCCTGATTCTGCTGCTCAATGTTCTCACCGTCAGACACATTTTTGTGACCAGCAGAGGGCGCAGGAGACTCTTCGCTCACACCAATGGGGACGCTCAGACTGACACTGAAATGAGAAACCGAAAAAAATCCATCACTTTACTATTTGTGATCTCGGCCAATTTCATCCTGTTATGGTCAACCTTCATGCTGTATTCTATATGGAGACGGATGTATGAGTTTGGGAATCGGTCTGTGTATCTCGATTGGTTTGTGCAGGAATTGGGCTTCATGCTGCAGCTCCTCAGTTGCTGCACAAACACCGCGATTTATGCCGTGACCCAGACTAAGTTCAGGCAGCAGCTAAAGAATGTGCTGAAATATCCCTTCACCCAAATCCATCCATCTATCAAATTCCCTCATTAATCACACCATCCGGGATTTTCTCATTTCAGTTCAGTGTTTCAGCGATGGAGCAGCCTGTCGCTATGTTAACAGACTGAGGGGAGCGCTGATTTGTCCATCCTTATCCCACAGGGGGGTTACAGGGAAGCATTTCAATGTTTCTCACAACTCAGGGGCCAGTGAGAAAAGGCACCATCCCACTGACTGTATCCATCACTTCCATTTGTAACCAATAAAAATGTTGATTAAAACGTGCCGAGCAGCAGAGTGACCGATGTTGTTGTGTGTCTTTGTGTTGGAGAAGCTGAGCTGGAGAGAGACAGACTCAGCCCCAAGTCCTGGTCCTCAGGGAAGGGGAGGGCACCGCGCCCTGAGCTCAGGCGCTGGGATTAACTACCTCTGTTCCACCGACTCCAACCTGGCCTCCCCATTACCTCTCCCCTACACTTTCTCCTCAATTCTCACTCTCTCTCTCTCTCTCTCGAGGGTGAGACAAGGAGAGAGGGGCGAGAGAGAGAGAGACAGAGGTGAGCAAAAGGGTGTGGGGGCGAGAGAGAGGGAGGGGGATGAGACAGAGGGAGGTATCAAGAGACAGAGGGAGGGGGAGGAGAGAGAGAAGGAGGGGTGACAGAGATGGAGGGGGCGAGAGAGAGGAGTGGGGATGAGAGAGACGAGTGGGACGAGAGAGACGGAGGAAGGGAGTGAGAGAGAGAGTGAGCCAGAGAAAGAGAGAGGGGGAGAGAGAGAGAGGGATGGGGGTTGCGAGAGAGAGGGAGGGGTTGAGAGAGAAAGAGGGGGGCGAGAGAGGGTGGGGGCGAGAGAGAGAGGGGGACAGGAGATGGATAGGGCGAGGAAAGGAGAGAGGGAGGGTGCGAGCGAAATAGAGAGGGGGTCGAGAGAGTGAGAGGTAGGGGGCTAGAGCCAGAGAGGGTGGGGGCAAGTGAGAGGGGGATGGGGCGAGAGAGAGAGAGAGAGGGGGACGAGAGCGAGAGTGGGTGAGAGAGAGACAGGGAGGGTCTCAAGAGAGAGAAAGAAGGGTGCGAGAGAGAGAGAGAGGGAGGGGGGCGAGAGAGATGGATGGGGTGAGAGAGATAGGGAGGGGGGCGAGATAGAGAGAGTGAGGGGTGAGAGAGAGAGAGGGAGTGGGATGAGAGAGAGAGGGAGGGGGACGAGAGAAAGAGAGGGAGGGAGACGAGAGAGATAGGGAGGGGGCGAGAGACAGAGAGGGAGGGGGCGAGAGAGAGAGGAAAAGACGGAGGGGTGAGAGAGAGAGGGAGAGGGGCTAGAGAGAGGGAGGGTGCAGGACTGAGAGGGCAGGGGCGAGAGAGAGAGGGAGTGGGGCGAGAGAGAGAAGGGGGACGAGAGACAGAGGGGGCGACAGAGAGAGGGAGGGGGATGAGAGCACGAGGGAGGGGGACGAGAGAGAGGGAGGAGAGAGAGAGAGGGAGGGCGCGCGCGAGAGAGAGGGAGGGGGCGACAGAGAGAGGGAGGGGATGAGAGCACGTGGGAGGGGGACGAGTGAGAGGGAGGAGTGAGAGAGAGAGGGAGGGGGGCGAGAGAGAGAGGGAGGGGGCGAGAGAGAGACGTAGTGGGCGAGAGAGAGAGGTAGTGGGCGAGAGAGGGAGGGGGGCGAGAGAGGGAGGTAGCGGTCAATAGAGAGAGGAAGGGAGGGGGAAGAGAGAGAGAGAGGGGTGAGAGAGAGAGAGGGAGGGGGCGAGGGAGAGAGAGGTAGCGGGCGAGACGGGGGGCGAGAGAGGGAGTGAGGGGCCAATAGAGAGAGAGAGGTAGTGAGCGAGAGAGAGAGGGGGTGTGAGAGGGAGGGAGGGGGAAAGAGAGAAAGAGTGAGGAAGGGGGTGAGAGTGAAAGAGGGAGGGGCCAAAGGAGAGAGAGGTAGCTGGCGAGAGAGAGAGGGGGCGAGAGAGGGAGGTAGGGGTCAATAGAGAGAGGGAGGGAGGGGGAAGAGATAGAGAGAGAGGGAGGCAGTGAGAGAGAGGGGGCGAGAGAGGGAGGGAGGGGTCAATAGAGAGAGAGAGAGGTAGTGGGCGAGAGAGAGACGGGGTGTGAGAGGGAGGGAGGGGGAAGAGAGAGTGCGAGCGAGGGGGGACGAGAGAGAGAGGGAGTGGGCGAGACGGGGGCGAGAGAGGGAGGGAGGGGTCAATAGAGAGAGAGAGGTAGTGAGCGCGAGAGAGAGGGGGTGTGAGAGGGAGGGAGGGCGAAGAGAGAAAGAGTGAGGGAGGGGGTGAGAGTGAGAGAGGGAGGGGGCGAGGGAGAGAGAGGTAGCTGGCGAGAGAGAGAGGGGGCGAGAGAGGGAGGTAGGGGTCAATAGAGAGAGGGAGGGAGGGGGGAAAGAGATAGAGAGAGAGGGAGGGGGTGAGAGAGAGGGGGCGAGAGAGGGAGGGAGGGGTCAATAGAGAGAGAGAGGTAGTGGGCGAGAGAGAGACGGGGTGTGAGAGGGAGGGAGGGGGAAAGAGAGAGCGAGCGAGGGGGGGCGAGAGAGAGAGGTAGTGGGCGAGAGAGAGAGGGAGGGTTCAAGAGAAGAGGGAGGGGCGAGAGAGAGAGGGCGAAGGGGGTGAGAGTGAGAGAGGGAGGGGGTGAGAGAGTGGGGGAGGGGGCAAGAGAGAGAGGGATGGGGCGAGTGAGAGGGGGGTACGGGAGAGAGGGGGCGAGAGAGAGAGAGGAGGGAGGCGAGAGAGAGAGAGGGAGGATTCAAGAGATGAGGGAGGGGACGAGAGAGAGGACGAAGGGGGCGAGGGAGTGAGGGAGGAGGATGAGAGCACGTTGGAGGGGGATGAGAGAGAGGGAGAAGTGAGAGAGAGGGGGAGGGGGTCGAGAGTGAGAGAAGGAGGGTGAGAGAGATAGATAGAGAGGGGAGGGCGAGAGAGAGGGTGAGAATGAGAGGAAGGCAGGGCGAGAGAGCGAGGGAGGGGGCGAGAGAGAGAGGGAGGGGGCGAAAAAGAGAGGGAGGGGGCGAGAGAGTAAGATTAAGGCGGCGAAGAGACAGAGAGGGAGGGGGTGAGAGAGAAAGCGAGGGGTTGAGAGAAAGAAGGGGCGTGAGATAGGGAGGGGGCAAGAGAGACAGAGGGAAGGGGTGAGTGAGAGAGAGGGAGGGTTCAAGAGAAGAGGGGGGTGCGAGAGTGAGAGGGTGACAGGGGCGAGAGTGAGAAAGGGAGGAGGTGAGGGGGGCGAGAGAGAAGGTGGGGTGAGAGAGGGAGTGGGGGTGAGAGAGAGAGGTGGTGGGCGCGAGAGAGAGAGAGAAAAGGGTGAGAGTGAGAGAGAGAGAGAGGCGAGAGAGAGAGGGAGGGGGCGAGAGAGAATTGAGAGGGAGGGGGCGAGAGATTGAGAGGGAGGGGGACGAGAGAGAGAGGGAGAGGGATGAGAGAAAGAGTAGGTGGCCGAGAGAGAGAGGCACGAGAGAGAGAGGGGCGAGAGAGAGAGGGGCGAGAGCGAAAGAGAGAGGGGGCGGGAGAGAGAGAGGGAAGGGTGAGAGTGAGAGGAAGGGGGCGAGAGAGAGAGGGAGGGGGGCGAGAGAGAGGGAGAGGGAGGGGGGCGAGAGATTGAGAGGGAGGGGGACGAGAGAGAGAGAGAGGGAGGGGGTGAGAGTGGGAGGGAGGGGACCGAGAGCGATGGAGGAGTGGGCGAGAGAAGTAGTGGGGGCTGCGAGAGAGGGAGCGGGCAAGAGAGAGGGAGGGGGCGAGTGACAGAGGGAGGGGTGAAAGAGAGAGAGGGAGGGGGCGAAAGAGAGGGCTGGGGGCGAGAGAGATAGGAGGGGGACGAGAGAGGGAGGGGGCGAGATAGAGAGGGAGGGGGCGAGATAAAGAGAGGGAGGGGCGAGAGAGAGAGTGAAGGAGGGCAAGAGAAAGAGAGGAGGCGAGAGAGAGGGGGAGAGAGAGAGAGGGAGGGGGATGACTGAGCGAGGGAGGGGGATGAGAGAGGGAGGGAGGTGGGTGAGTGAAAGAAAGGGAGGAGGTCGAGAGAGACAGAGAAGGAGAGGGCAAGAGAGAGAGAGGTAGTGGGCGAGAGAGAGAGGGAGGGGGCGAGAGAGAATTGAGAGGGAGGGGGCGAGAGATTGAGAGGGAGGGGGACGAGAGAGAGAGGGAGAGGGATGAGAGAAAGAGTAGGTGGCCGAGAGAGAGAGGCACGAGAGAGAGAGGGGCGAGAGAGAGAGGGGCGAGAGCGAAAGAGAGAGGGGGCGGGAGAGAGAGAGGGAAGGGTGAGAGTGAGAGGAAGGGGGCGAGAGAGAGAGGGAGGGGGGCGAGAGAGAGGGAGAGGGAGGGGGACGAGAGAGAGAGAGAGGGAGGGGGTGAGAGTGGGAGGGAGGGGACCGAGAGCGATGGAGGAGTGGGCGAGAGAAGTAGTGGGGGCTGCGAGAGAGGGAGCGGGCAAGAGAGAGGGAGGGGGCGAGTGACAGAGGGAGGGGTGAAAGAGAGAGAGGGAGGGGGCGAAAGAGAGGGCTGGGGGCGAGAGAGATAGGAGGGGGACGAGAGAGGGAGGGGGCGAGATAGAGAGGGAGGGGGCGAGATAAAGAGAGGGAGGGGCGAGAGAGAGAGTGAAGGAGGGCAAGAGAAAGAGAGGAGGCGAGAGAGAGGGGGAGAGAGAGAGAGGGAGGGGGATGACTGAGCGAGGGAGGGGGATGAGAGAGGGAGGGAGGTGGGTGAGTGAAAGAAAGGGAGGAGGTCGAGAGAGACAGAGAAGGAGAGGGCAAGAGAGAGAGAGGTAGTGGGCGAGAGAGAGAGGTGGGTGAGAGAGGGAGAGGGGGACAAGAGAGAGAGATGGAGGGGGTGAGAGAGAGGGATGCGAGAGAGATACGGAGGGGGCGAGAAACAGAGGGAGAGGGCGAGAGAGTAAGATGTAGGGGGCGAAGAGACAGAGAGGGAGGGGCGAGAGAGAGGGCTGAGGGCGAGAGAGAGAGATGGAGGGGGACGAGAGAGAGAAGGGGTGTGAGAGAGGGAGGGAGGGAGGGGGGCAAGAGAGAGAGAGGGAATGGGTGAGAGAGAGAGAGAGAGGGAGGATTCAAGAGAAGAGGCAGAGGGCGAGAGAGAGAGGGTGACGTGGGCGAGATTGAGAGAGGGAGGGGGTAAGAGAGAGAGAAAGGGTGGGAAGAGAGAGGGAGGGGGTGAGAGAGAGAGAGGGAGGGGGCGAGAGAGAGAGAGGGAATGGGCGAGAGAGAAAGGGAGTTGATGGGCGAGAGAAAGAGGAAGCTGGCGAGAGAGATAGAGAGAGGGGCAGGAGAGAGAGAGGGAGGGGGCCGAGAGAGATGGAGGGAGGGCGAGAGAAAGAGTGGGGGGTGTGAGACAGAGAGGGGCAGACGAGAGGGGGTGCGAGAGAGAGAGGGGCGAGAAAGGGCGGGATGAATGGGGGCGAGAGAGAGAGAGGGAGGGGGCGAAAGAGACGGCTGGGGCCGAGAGAGAGACAGTGGGGGCGAGAGAGATGGAGGGGGCCGAGAGAGAGGGGGGGCAAGAGAGAGAGGGGCGCGAGCGAGAAAGGGAAGGGGACGAGACAGGGAGGAGGCGAGATAGAGAGGGAGGGGGGAGAGAGAGAGAGAGAGAGGCGAGAGAGACAGAGAGGGAGGGGCGAGAGAGAGGGAGGTGGCGAGAGAGAGAGGGGACGAGAGAGAACGTGAGGGGGACGAGAGAAAGAGAGGAGGCAAGAGAGAGAGAGTGGGGAGAGAGAGAGGGAGGGGGACAAGAGAGCGAGGGAGGTGGGTGAGTGAAAGAAAGGGAGGATTTCAAGAGAGACAGAGAAGGAGGGGGCGAGAGAGAGAGGTGGGGTGAGAGAGGGCGAGAGGGGGCAAGAGAGAGAGGGAGGGGGTGAGAGAGTGTTGGGGACGAGAGAGATACGGAGGTGGCGACTGAGATAGAGGGAGGGGGTCAGAGAGAGAGTGGGAGGGGGCGAGAAAGAGAGAGGGAAGGCTGTGAGAGAGGGAGGGGGCGAGAGAGAGAGAGAGAGGGAGGCCGGTGAGAGAGAGGGACAGGTGAGAGAGAGAGGGGGTTTCGAGAGAGGGGGGGATGAGAGGGCGTGGGTTGAAAGAGATAGTGAGGGAGGGGGTGAGAGAGAGATGGAGGTAGTGA